>NW_026533254.1:17014531-17040361 GCF_026225885.1 Hylaeus anthracinus
CCCCCCCGTTATTGATCAGTACCAAAGCCCGCTTCGTGATCAATAACCGAGGAAATGCTGCATCTCCGTAAGAAGAGGGAAGTTTTCTAGAAAATTCCTTTCGCTTCCACTTACTTTCAATTTATCCGTAAATAATAGAGGCGGAAAAGTAAACAGTGAAACACTTGCACGCCCCGGCGTGTTTAAATTTGTTATCGAATATTTACTAACGTTCGATCGGCTCCTTCCAAGTCGTTGACTTCGCCGAGGCGAATCGATTTAAAATGAAAATGTCAAGCAGAATATAGCTCCAAGTTAAACGCGTCCGTACATAATTATATCGGTACATGCATTATGTATAGGTCGCGCGCACTGCTTGCAACCTACATATTTGATAATGCTTAGTCGGAGACTGAGTCGTTAATTGTACCAGAACGACGAGCTTAAAATAAATAAACCGAAGCGAATAGAACTCGAAATTTATTTACGCGCGCGTATACCGACGCGAATTTCTTTACGTACGTCTACTCCTCGATTTTCAACATCCATTTTTATACAACATTTAAGCCTAGCACTAAAATAAATTTCTACCATTGAAACCGGGTATAGGTGGAATTCAAATTGGAATTTATTTCGTTGCTTTTAAAGTTGGCATAAACTATGATTCAAAAACGCAGATCCTGCGGGAGCCTGTGTAATAACGAAGTACGGTTGTATAATCATAATAATAACGTCCATAATTTGGCTACGAGTGTTGCATCGCGTGCATCCGAAGCTCGTCTACGTTAATTTGTTAATTAGCTCGTTCTCCTCAGTTTCTGGCGGATTTCGATTCGCCGGAAACCGAGCTCGAGGCTTCCATTTATTCTCCGCACTTCGTGAAATGTATATACACGTTGTTTATTTGACTAAAATTTCCTCGACGATATTTAGCAATTATTCGTCTCCTTAAATAGTTTTTTTTTTTTTTCGTAAGGCCGACTCCTGACGAAGAGAAATCTGTAGAAGATTCTTATACTTTTTCAAAGATTCGAAAGTTCAAAGGTTCTCGTACAAAGGTTCGCAATTTCGTATCGTTTCCTTAAGAGACACTTAAGTGTCCCTCCTTCCTCTTTAATACAGCTCATTTGTCAGACGTGCAAGCATCCACAAAGAAACAACTTTTATTACAGATTTTTTACTCAAAGGGAATAATAACAGCCACCTTCTGCATACATTATTAAAATCTCTGCTTCGAGCACAATATCCATCAACGGGGGGCTTAGAAAACCGCTCCAAGAGTTCAAACAACTTAACTTCCAAGGAACTTTTAATGCAACCATTTACACACAGAGACATCATACTTTCAAACGAAGGGATACTCCGAATCGCACTCGACATTTGATGGAAAAGGGCCATTAATCAATTACTACATCGGTCACGAACATACAAATTCTACGCTTTCCATTAACCCTTTGACGTATGTACACGCCCTCGAGAAATATTCTCAGAGAAATATTTATATTCGTCACATCACTTTTTAACAAATATCAGTTTATAGGGAATCACGAGTCGAAACTTTTTTTATATTTACAGTTTGTTCATAGGACACATAGTTTCGAAAATAGAAATCGAAAAGTTAGAAGTTCGTTGTGAAAATTAAATGTCAGGAAAAAGGTCTTCCAAGTTTTCAATTTTTATCTCTGAAACTAAACGTTCTATGAATAAACTGTAAATATAAAGAAAGTTTCGTTTCGTCATTCTTTATAAGGTGGAATTTTTTTTAAATTCGATCGTTCGACCGTTGTTTTATTTTCTTCGAGACAACAACAACAGTATCAGACCACTACGACATCCCAGAAAAAAGGTCTGCCAAGTTTCCAATTTTTATCTCTGAAACCAAACGTCGTGTGAATAAATTCTAAACATTTAAAAGTTCCGTCTTATCGTTCCCTATAAGCTGATATTTTTTTTTTCAATTCACACCTCTACGCGTCTTAGAATTTCCAGCGAAATCGTCACGCAGTCAACGTGTTAAGAACCAAACCCGCGTCTAAAAATAATTCTAGCAAACATTTCCACAAATTAAGTAGCCTACCTTCTCCCCTCGCTGTATAAAGTATAATTGCGCGCAATTTCATTTGGATTGGACGAAAACTAAAGAAACACGCGAACTGCAAATTTCGCATCGCCAACCAGAGGCCGCGTTCACCGTCGAAATCTTTCGGCTGTTTCGTGAGTGCCTTTCGTCTCGCTGAAAGGAGTCGACGAACATTTAAACTTTGATTCGGGATTTCGGTCTAGACAAGAACCGAGGCCATTCATTCCGGCGTTCTTTCTGTCGGCCACGACGATATCCACCGCTTCGTTTCCCATCTCTCGCGGAAAGGAGCGCGCGCCGGTGGTCTTGGTTCGCGGATGTCTGGGAACTGCGGCGAATTTAATAACTCGAGTTCGGAGCAGCTTTTCGGGACGAGATGAAGTCGAACACGTACGAACATATGTAAGACTGTCGAGTGGGAGTTTATGCGAAGGGTAGTTTGGAGCGCGTGCGCGCGTGTGCGTTTGTACGTGGAACGGGAGGGTTTAACTTATTCGAAAGTGCTGGCTCCGTAGTTTGGCCGGATGAAGCATGAGCATCCGAGTTGCGAAACTCGTTATGTATAAATAAAAAGAGTCCTCGAAGGCGGAGTTGTTTGTTCGTTGCAAACTCCGAGCGCAAATATCGCGAAACAGAAAATTCTACATAAGGCAGCGACTTGACAAATTTTTAGACCACGCTCGAATACAAAAGCGAAAAGGAGTTCAATTGTTGCTGTATTAAGTGCCACGAAATTGATCGTATTTGTGATTTAAGATTGAATTGTTCGGTTCAAACGAACACTTCTGCGCTGGCCGAACACGTTTCTCGAGTCGAGTGAAACACTTGGTATGCACCTAAATAAAGACGCATCCTTCGACGTCAGTCTGACTGTCAGTTAGCGCTGGGTTTCGAGCGTCAAAGCAATTGCCATCGGGGAGTCCTCGCCATTTTGGATGGCGCGTCGACTGTCACCGAGATCCCCGACGATCGGGAATTTAAATATCTCGCTTCCGCCAGGACTTCCGGACGACCTAATTTAATTGACGCGGACCCGCGGCTGTCCATTCCGGAGGAAAAAAAAAATTGTATCAAACCTGCAGGAAAAATAAATCATTTACTAATTTTGAAAAGACGATTTAGGATAACTTTTACGGATCTCGTTGATAATATAATTAATTTTCCAGATAATTTCTCTGATATTCGACACCCCCGTCGTCTTTGTAAGAGATATTTAAATTTGTAAACCGACGTGCATGCATTCGACGTTCTCCATGCAATCGGGACAAAAATAATCGTAACTGAACACGTTGGTATTGCGTCAGAGTTGACCCCGTTGTGGAATTCGAAAGGTTAATTTCGGAGACAAGATCGCTGTATTCATCGTTGTCGTTAAAAATTTTTAATTAAAGTTCCTGTATTTAATTGAATATTTATTAACGTTCCTCCCCGATGCAGGCGGGTTCGATTCAAATAACCGTGCCACTTTTCCGACAGACGTACTCGATATTTACGAAATTTCAATCCAAAGTAAATCTCTATCCGTTTATTATCCATTCTTTAAATTATTCAAAATCGACGGCTAGATTAATTTCAACCATCGTTACTCCGCGATCCTGTACGATATAAAAATATTAAAAAGGAGTTTCGCGAATTCCAAGTATTTTTTTTTTCTACGCAACAACGATAACGCGCGTAGAAACGATCGTCCACTAATTAGCGCGCTTTGTTTTCATCGGAATTTCGAGAGGGACAAGGTGACCGAGCACGCCTAAACCGAAGGCACGTTTCGCCGGGAAAATTTGCAACTAAATAAGCCGGGTTGCAGCAAGTCGTCGACGGTAAGTTTCGTCTTGGCGCGAGATGAACTTTCGACGGCGTAAACGCGACGACGCGAGGCGATACTAATTACCATCTCAGGCATCGCGGCACGGGGCAACAACGGGGATTAACTTTGCTTTAATTGCTGGTTTTAACGAGGAAAGGACAGGGACACGGTAGGAAACGTTGCTTACGCGATAGAAAGAAAGGACGAGGAGCGGCGTGCAGAGACAGGGAACAGTTGGCGTATTCGGAACTGATTAACTACACTCGGAGCGATTATTCGAAACATTAATTAACGAGTCTGTGACGTAAATAACGAAATGCGTTTGCAGATTCACGATCGTAGACACTGATTTCTGGTTTGAAAAATGCGTGCAGTTTTAACGAGTAGTTTTACTCTTTACACGAAGAAACTTTGTTGATTTTTAAGAAATATCTTAGGTAATTTAAAAGAAAAAGATATTATTAAAGTGTAATAGTATCATTATATTCGTTATTTGAATAGGTAAAATTCTGATAAAACTGCGCTATATAAACAGAAGAAAATAATACTTCTCGATAAATTATCACACGTGTCCAAAGAAAACAACCTTGCCCTACTCGGTAGAGTATCGTTCAAGTCACGGTTAAAGGCGTGCATAGTTCACTGCCAGATCGTCCAGATTCCACGCGACCTGGGATGACTATAAATCTCGGTTTGACATTGATTCGGGAATCATCGGGAGATGGAGTGGTCGAAACGACGTACGCGGAATGCAAATCCGAAGTCAGACGCGGACAGACAGAGTATACGCGGAGATTAACCGTAATGGCGGATGAGAATTGCGTGATTTATAGGTCGGCAGCCTCCGACCCGAGAGGAGCAGTCCGAACAGAATACCACGAAAATTCTGGGGGCTCTTAGCCCGTCAACGTTTCAACGTGGTTAATGGAAACCTTTGCGCGAACCTTGCCCGGGAGAAACTGCTCCCGTTAATGAAACGGACGATAGGAGGACTTAGACAAATGCAAAATCGTTGTCTTCCGTCTCGGCAGGGCTGACCCAGGTCGCTTTGACGGCGTTCACCTCGACGGAATGTGTATTTTAGCGCGGGTACCGCTGGTCTGTCCAAGGGTGTGTCTCGTTCCGAGAAATTGTTTGTGATTCTCGTGTAACTCGTACGATTTTTCATGAATTCTTAGACTCGCGTTTTAAATTGTTCGTGTTTCGGAAGGAAGTACGAGCCACTTGGTTAGCGAAGATATTAATTCTAAATACTATTATAAATTGTTCAATGGAGTACTTCCTTCCGAGGAATAATAATTTATGATCCTTGTTCGACTATACAATTTCGCTCTGACCCGAATGAAATTTCTATGAACTTGAGAAATACACGCCCACTTCCTTAATAATAAATTATGAACGCATCGTAGAGCAATACATTAACACTGAACCTTTTTTTCTGTTGCAGGTAAGAAACTCTTGTAATTCATGTCTAACCTGGAGGCTGCCAAAGCACAAAATCCCTTCAAGGAGTAAGTAGATACAACAGCAATCATCCACTATCAAAATCAATCTATACCACTATATCCAACCCCTCGAGTGCAACAACTTCTATTCTCGACCCCAACGAAGATACAGCCCAATCCTGTCTAAGAGACGCGCCTCACCTCGACCTTAAAAAAAGAGAACCATCTACGCGGTACTGTATTCAAACGATCCCAGCCCTCGGAGCTCGAAAACTCTCCCGTTTATCGATCTTACAAGCACCCATCATCTCGAACTAACTCGCAACTCCGTCCGAAATTATTAATCCCATCTTACGAGGCAAAGTACCCGCGCGTTCGAAATTTACACGGCCGGATTCCACGGACGCGTTCGTTGGTCGATGGCACGATTTACGCGACGGCTCGCCACGACACGCGTTAACTAGTTGCGCGAACAATGTGGAAATTATAATCCACTTAACGAAGATCCGGACTCGTTAGAATTTCATTAGGAGCATCTGCTGCGACGACGACGTTGCCTTCGGGTTATCCCTAACGAGGCCTGATTAAACAAGTGACTACACGCTGCCCGGTCAAGGCACCAGGAGCCCAGGGATACCTTAAAACTGGAGACTGTCCGCGAGGAAGAAGCAAATAGAAAGGGGAATGAGGCGAGAAAAAAAAAGGCGAAGTGGAGTCGAGAACAATGCTTCCTAGATGAAAGAGTTTGCAGGCCCCGGGCCATGGGCTTCTCTATATTCCGCTTCCTCTGTGCCCCGTACCTCCCTGCCTCTGGATGCTGAAACACTCACAATTAGTCAAGCGAATTGAAACAAAACAGCGAGCATCGTTTTTCCCGAGTCCCTTTGAACGACCGAGAACCTACCGTCTGCGGCGGTGGTTCTTAACCCTCTTCCAGTTCACTTCTCGGTTCACGCGAACCTCCCATCTTCTTTTTGCTCGAGTCTATAGTCCATAGTCTATATCCATAAATATTCGTACCCTCATATGGCTAACAACTATATTCATCAAGGAATCAAATAAATTTAGTCCGAAATCGAGGCGTTAACAAAAATAAATCTGGATAGAATAGACAAAATTCGCTCATCGAATCTGTCGCCAAAGATTCGCAGGACGGTGGTTACGAACCGCCGAGTGTAAAGGCGAACGAAAATGTTTGCTCCGATGCGTTGTTCCCCGATGTTCGCCGCGAATGTACGACACTGCTCCCGGTGTTTCGTGGAATAACTTGCTCGGACATAACGCCGTGTTGTTTCGAGGAATTAAGGTTCGCTCGGGTTAGCTCTGGTGCTTTGTAAAGGCGAGGGATTACCTGAGATTACGCGTGTAGAATGGAAATATTATACTTGGAAAAAGAGATTTCCGCGTATTCATTTCTGAGATGTGGAACGCGTTGTAAAGGTAATCACTTGTGTGGAGACATTCTAATGCAAACGTCTAAAAACAGAGGCTCCTTTGAGAATCGAAAACGAAAAACTGCAAGCTGTAATAAATAAACTACGGTAATAAATGATTTGATATTTAATGATATCCGTAAGAGATATACAAAAATTTTGGTGTCATCTATCGTCAATATTCTGAGAACAAATTTCTTTTACGTTAAATACAAAATCATTTATTAATGTACATATAATAATTCTCTTTTCGATTCCCACACAAGCCTCTCTTTTTGGATGGTTTCCACTCTTTAATAAACGAGAGCACCAATCAAATACTCGCGCATTCAAAGTTAATCCGTACCATTCGAACGCCTATAAAGTATTCAACTATAAAATAACTCGAACGTCCTGTTGCTATACCGAATCAATCCAACATAGCCAGCCATAGCCGAGTCTCGTGGCATCGGTTCTCAGACACTCGCCACCGCTCGTTGAAATCAGCCAGACGATAGGCCGTCAGTATTTCCGCGTCAGCTCATTAGAGCGAGTCTCATAAAATCGTAGAAAATTCCTCCAGACTCGATATTCCATGGCTGTCCCCCGAACAGCGAGAAAGAGCCACTCGTTCGCCCTGACTGGCAGCACATTCACGCGTCTGAACCCATGGCGAAGAGCCATTCCAATAACCGCGTGCACCGAGCTCCAATAACTGTACGGCTTATCCCAATATCGTTCCCCAACCCCCCACCTGTCTCTATGATCTTTTTCCTCCGTCCGACGTATCGAGCCACGAGAATTTTTTCTATTTTATTTAACGAGTTCATTCGCCGTGTAGAAAAAAGAAATAACGCGCACGGGCCTGCAATTTTATTATACGGAACGTTAACAAATACACGTGCTCTTCTTTCGAGTGGCAGATCTTCGCGTTAATAAACGAATCGAAGAGTCCTTTAACATTTCGCGATCCGAGACTTCGTTACCGTGGAGCAGACGAAGTCCACAGGGGTGAGCTCTGGCGCTCAATATTCGCTGCTTGAAAATCACCTGAGAGCCCGTATTAATAAAGTTTAGACTAGACACTACGAGATCATTCGTATATAGTTAGTACAAGTCAGACTTGTAAATTTCATCTGCCTAATATCTCTCTTCATCTCGATAACGAACGGACTTTTAACACCCTGTACATTGGGAGCAGCGTGTGACGAATACCAAAAGCGTCTTCCGAAAATTGTCGCTCAATTTTTAATAAATACAAGGAGCAGTACTCCAAGCGTATTCCCGATGGGTTCGATGACGAACGGTTTTCCGAGCGACAGGGAACGTCCCAGGGAATTGTGTCGCGCGGGATATATATGTACAGGGGTTCTAACCACTCAAAAAATATTATACGTTTCCTCGATCTACCATACCGCGATAGCCGCGTATCGCCACCTCGGTGTTTCGATTTCACGGGCCGATGTGTGTTATTCGAAACGAGCGCAACTATCCGCAATTTTTCAGAGTGCAGCACGACCGAACGCGGAAACCCGAGAAATCGATTTTCGAGCTCTTTCAGCTCTGCTCTCCTTTTTCGGAGAAGAAAATGGGTATTTTTATTTATATCAGCACACATCAAATTTAGACAAGAAATAAAAAATAGCCGATCTCCCTCGATAAAACAATTACGAAGCCCCCGTCTAACGTTGTTGTATCGAGGAGTTACCGAACCACCGCTTTCGATTCCGCTACGTAAGCGCAGCCGGAGCAACCCTGAAATAGACGATTAATTAAACGCAACTCGGCGGCTCTAGCGTCGTCCATTTCGTTGGTTACCGGTGCGCGAGGATGTTGTTTACAGAGGAGCATCCTTAAACGTGGTCCCACGACTTCCTCGTACGGTGGTCGGTGAAAGGCCATTATGACGACAATGGCTCGCCATGGGTAATAGCTCGGCCAGGAATTTAATTATCATTTTAGGCGGCGCGGAGAGCAATTATCGGAAATTCAGTTTGCAATGGCCAATGGAACCCCGATCTCGACTAAACGACGACCGCCACTACTTCTGTACACCTGCGAAAGAGCGAGCTCATTAGGAAGCACTTTTCTCGACGATTACGCGCGCTTCCAAACGGACCGAACGGGTTGTACGCAGTTTAAGGCGGACGTTCAAACAAATTAGGCAAGAATCGTTGAGTCGAGCGACCGCAGTCGCGATTTTATTTAAATTTTTCCAACGTACATTTACTTGACCCCATGCCGTCGTCGTCATTGTTATTGTCGTATATATTTGTTGGGCGCGATCCTCGTCGTTGATGTCGTCTTTCTCATACTTATTGTCAGGTGTCATCATGGTTGCTGCCAGTTTCACCTTCGTCATCGTTATTAGCATAGTCAGGGTCGTCGACATACACCTGAATGGTACATTTATTCTACCTACATATTATACAGTACTTAATGCAATAGTCTCGTATTAACTCTCAAGTTAAATTTAAATAAAATATAATAAATACTATAATTATTTCACAGTACCATTTCGCGTATATCGACCACACGTCACGTGCTCCCGCGGAATAAGATAGTCACGCGACGAAAGTAACGTATTAAAATAGATCCGAGGTAATTGACGGTCGAAAATATGATAAATAATTACGGAGTCGCGATGTTTAAACGCGATCCAACGAAAAAAGTTCGCGCGGACATATGACCTATTTCGCATTGTCTCCAAGTTACAGGCCAGCTTTGTGCTCCAACAGTTCTGAAGCTGGTGTAGCTGATTCTATTGAAATGTTTACGAACAACGCTTTGTATCTCGTGTATGACCTTATTCTTCTGTATACAGAATGTGTTCTCCGTAGCGCGCCTCGTAACCGTGCTACGGAGTCGTCGGAGTTCGTTCTCTTCGGAAGAATGGATATTTTACTTACGTCACATTGTAAACGCGAACAGTTGGACACGTTCAACGAGCCATTGTTCGTCGGCGACAGTAATTACATTTTGTCCAAACCCCCGTGTCGATAAATAACGACGAAGATAGTTTACGAGGCAGCTTTCGGGGAAGTTCGCGGAATTAAATACACTTCGTAATCTGTTTTACCGTTTGCTAAGGCTGGTCGATCGAACTTTGGAATGTGAACCGATCTAGATACAGTGTTGTTATTTATGTCTTCCAAGGACCTTTTGGAAGTGCGCCTCGGCGTACAATACATACCGATGATAATATATTATCGATACTCGCCAACGTCAGGCTCTGGTTTATCGGCGAGGAAATAGTTGATTATTTTTAAAAATTAAAAATAATCTTCCGTGGCGTTCGAGTGGCTGTGTACACAAAGCAGAAAGAAAAAGTAAAAGTCCCGTATCTTTGATACTTTTAGAATTAAAAATTAATTCCTCGTTAGGAAAACGTAGAAGCTTCATATTTTTAATATTTTTAGAATTAAGAGTGAATTCGCCCTCACAGAAATGGTAAATAGTTACGAGCTTCTCGAACCTGTACTTTCTAAACTACAACGAAATTAATAATACGATGACTTAAACCCCTCTTAATTTGGTATGGACTGCAGCGTATTTCAATATCATCGAAAATCCCCTGGGGGGTTTCAGTCACACCCCTCCCCTCAGGCCTGAGGCCAATGAAATCTTAATTCGACCCTGGAGGGGTCACCAGCCCACGTTCCTCTCAATCACGATTGTTCATTCATCAGAAGTTTCCGACGCGTTCTTTCATTATCAAGTTTGATTCGGGAGCGTTCACTTTTGGCGCCGGTGATTCGTTTCGATCGAACGTCCTCCTTCTACCAAACGGAAAGTTGAACGGCTGCAAGAAGCGAGTGGGGAAACGCGGTACCGTCAGAAATTGGTCGGCCAGTCCTCGTGGTGTCCACGAGGACTGGTGGACACCACGAGGACTGATTAGTAGCGCCCCATAATTCGACGAAACGGTTTTAACCTGGTCGAGAACCGATTGCTGGCGATTACTGTAGCGAACGATTATCACCAGCATTCGCGACGATTATCGTAGACGTTGATTTTATAGCGGTCCACGGGTCACGAGTGCAGTCGAATTTCGCATCAATATGGAGGGGAGCAATGTTCGATATCGCTCCATGTTATCGACAATGGTTTGTTTGCAAATGACATCGCGAGGCGGCACGATCGTTTGCATATTTGATTGTTAAACTCGCGCGGAGCATAACAGAACTTGATTCGCTTTTAACGCGGATGAGGGACGAAACTCACGAATAGGAGATAAAAATCTATTTGTTAGTCTATTAATTGTAGGAAGAATTCGTAGCTGCTTGTTAGGAGATTTCTGAAAGAACCTCGTTCGCAGAAAGAACTCGTGTCTCAGTTTTCAACAAAAGATGCCGCAGGAGTTCGTTATATAAACAGGTGTAAGTTTCTGAAAGAGAATTTTTAAACATTCCTGCTACTTTCTCCTCCGTTGAAAGAGCCTTTCCTACAGAAATGTAAGAAACACGGTTCCTTTTCTTCATTAAAATGAGTATCTTCTGTAGAATATCGTGAATAAAATATTTAAATGAAAACGAGGTTTAGAAAATAGGAATAAATTCGAGGAACTCGTGTTAGTTTATTAAAATATCAGGGGTATTCGAATATTTGATCAGTTTATGAAATTTACCAGAGCGATTGTAGGAGATGGGAAAAGAACGAAGCAGAACTGAAGCACAGATAAATCCACGATACATAAATAATGATGGGAGTTCGAATCTGTCTTGAAGGAGATTCGAAACTTTCGAGACGGTGAAGTTTCAAATTGTTGCGAACATTATTCGATACCACATCTTGAATGTCTTGGTCTTGATCGCTCTTGAAACCTTGATTCGCCTCGAAATCGTAATCAGTTTTGAAATCTTGAAACTTTTAATGAATTTCGAACTACCTGCATAAATACATGAACGAATTTACAGATTCATAAGGCGTCTCGTTAATTTTTCTTTTCGAAAACGCATTCAAAATATTCCAGTGGCTTATTTAAATTTTAATAAATTGATAAATTTAAACAATCATCGTTGGCCAATAAGCAATGTAGAATAATAATTTAAATTTTAATAATTTATGAGCATACAAATTTCATATGAAAATTAGTGAGAAGTACGATGTATCCGTAAATTTATTTATTTTCCAAAAATATTGAGGATTCATTAAAAGTTTCAAGACCTATCGAGACTTTCGAGATCAATCAAGACTTCGAGACCGATCAGAACTTTCAAGACCCTTACTCTGGTATCAAATAAAGTTCGAACAGATTCGAAACTGACGTCACAGATTACAAGCTATTCGTATTATATTAGGTTGTCCCGAAAGTTTCTTTCGTTTTATTAATAATTAATATATACACCATATTTTATGTTTTATGTTACATTACTGAATTGTGTACGATTCATTTTGCTTTGTGTCCATTTATATAAACACTGCCACAGAAAATAATTGAATGCAACTCACGAAAGAAACTTTTGGAACAACCTAATATATTTCATTCCATCCTTTCCGTCGAAAACAATCAATAATTATTGACGATATTTATTTCTATTCTTGAATAGAAGATCCATGATTTTAATTTTTCATTCAAGCATTACATCGGTGAACAGCTTACTATTCGATCAATCGAATCGCCAAGCTGATCGAATTTTCACGAGCATCAACATTCGAGAAATAGTCTCGTAGCGTTGGGTATTCTATTCGAAACGGTTTGAAATCGGCGCCGTTTCCGCGGCTCGAGTGTAAAGCTCGAACGCTATTGGTCAGCCAATGGCGTGCCGCGAACGGGCGAAGTAGCACTCGACGCCGCGAAGGGGGCGGTAGTGACGCAAGAGGCGACCACGCAGCAGCGGCGCGCACAGCGCCGCGCATCGACGGAATAGAGCGAGACCGGACATAAGAGAGAACGAGGTAGACTCGTTCGCGTTCCGCCGAGGTGGTGCAGTTTTCCAGTTTCGCGTAGAGTGTAGTGTTTTTCTTCCTTTCCCCCCGTTTTCGTGCATCGAGTGTTGTGTGCGTCGATGAGGCGAGGCAGACCTGATCCCCGATGATTAAGGAGTGCATTTAGGTAATTAAGAATTTTCTCATACGGCCGCGCCCCATTAAAATGCGTACCACGGTCCTTTCGGGACGCCTCGCCAACGAGGAACAACTACGGTGCGCCACCATAGTGCACACGCCGCGCCGGCGTTATTACCGTTCGGTACGTTTATTCGCGATTCTACCGTGAATACGTGCTCGAAATCGTCACCAGCGTCCCGCGAACCGTACGCGTCGTCGTTTTCGAGATTGTTCGCGTGTGTCTCGAAATCGTGCACAAGGTGTTCACGAGAAGGAAAAAAAAAATACGGCGCCGGGAGGGAGAGCGATTTGCAGCGTGGTGTGACGCCGCGTCAACGTCGATTCGTTCGAACGAGTCGCACGGAGCCGGAGATGGGGAAAATTTTATCCGAACGATACACGACGAACGAAAACACGGTACAGTGATCTACTCGCGATGTTCGTTCGGTTCAACAATTCATAGGGATCGGTTTCTATTCGTTTCACGTAGAATTTCATTTTACTCTGTGGTTGATATTCTAATTTTCACTCAACGTGCTACGAAAATGGAACGTTGTGTTCGAAACTCTTGTCTAGATTGGATTTACGCTGGTTTCTGGTATCAAGTGGGTTGTGTTGTAACCACAGGTGGGCAACGGTTAGAGGTGAATCTAACAACCAAAATAAGACAAACGTCGGGAATACGGAAATTCCGTTTGTGGCTTTGTGTCTGCTGAAAATTTACTTCCTGGTTAGAGGAGATAAGGGTCTATGTAACTTTTTTTGCGTGAAATTCAATTCTTGTTAGGATTTATGCAAACGTTTAGGAATAAGGAATAAATACCGAAAATATCAGGGAATAGTACTCGAGATACTCGTCGAAAGTTAGTAACCGGATCATGCCCGAGCACACGGTTTCCCATTTTCCATAGTGGTGCGCGAACAACGTGTGATACCGAAAATAATGGTGCTCTATCTTATCATTGGCACTCGGGGAACAGTGGCAGTGAAGCAGTGTTTTCGTTGCCGCGTGTATCTCGCGTTTATATCTCTTACATTTTCGTCGACGTGACGCTCGTGCATTGACTACGTACAGTGCTGTAAACAGGTATTCCAGGCCCCGTATACTATAATTCATGAACTCCTGGTACAAATTGAAATTTCAATTTTTACTTTTAGTAGTATTTTTGACTCTCGATTCGTATCTTCCTTGAAATATTTCTGTCGATATTTCGATCGATAGTTTTAGAAGAACCATTTTCCAGTATTTCGACAACGTCACGATTTTTCTCATTCATAACTTACTACATCTTCTATAGTAGTCAACAACAAACAATATTAAAACACTAACCCCAGAGGTCCCCGAAGCAATTTCTTATTATTTCTCAAAACTCTGCCTACGTTTGCCACGAATTTAGGGGTCAACGTGTTTGCACACTTTTTGCTTACGCTACTGGCTGAGTATAATTTAACCAGACAGGGAATACAAAACCCGAGCAGCGAGGAAGATAGGAAGCTAGTGCTGGCAAATCGAACGATCGGTTCTTTCCCCCCTCTACTCCGGATATTAACGAAAGAGGGAGAGAAGAGGTACAGTGAGCGAGATGTAGAGAGAACGAATGCCCCGTTCGAGCGTGCAAGAGAGACAAGGAGCATTTCTAGCTTGGCGATTAGTTTTCTCTCGCGTCTGTACCGCTTCTGGTCGTCGACTTGTATCTGCGTACCTTTTTCCACGCACCCGATACGCGCCATATACAAACACATATACGCCGCCAACGGCATGCTACTGCCCTCTGAACAATGCTGGTTTTTGCTCCGTGCTTTTGATCCCGAAAGCGAAGGATGCAACCAAATGCGCACGCTTTTAACCCTTCCATTCCCACTGTAGTCGTATAAGAGTAATCTGCATCGTGTCCATTATGACATTCGGTATTCATCGAAGAAAACAGAAAAGATATATAATTCTGTTGACAGCAAGTAAAAATAATATAGACTACGTGTAGCTGCATATTCAAATATTATTATAATTTTATGATAAATTATAATTTTCTCTATTGTAATTTTTTTAATAATTTGGGAATGCAAGGGTTAATCGTGCTCTTCGTATAGGAAATATAGGCGTTTCAAGTGCGTTTTATATTACAGTTGGATAGATTTCTCGCCGAGACTGATCCACTTCCCTCGTAATTGTTTACCTCTCGACTTACGGTAGCTCTCGAGCAACGGTCGACGAACAATATAAATTTCAGAGGTCGCACAAACATATTATAACCGTTTCCGGATTATGGTTTATCTTCTGGGATTAATAGTACGCGAATCGCGGGTCAGGCGGAATAACTATCGCGTCCTGAAACTCGTTGCTCGTTGCATTTATGGAAAAGCCGGTTTATGCGTTACATAAAGACCTCCTGGTTTGTTTGTGGCGCGAATGGACTCTGGGTGAAAAAGAAAATTTTGCTCGAATAGAAGCACGCTGGGTGATGTGTGTATTTTTTTTTTTTTTTTTTTTTTTTTTTTTTTTTTTTTTTTTTTTTTTTAAATTTTGTGCAGTACTCGATTTAGAATTATTTGAATATTTTACAAGTGTGTCGATAGTACGAGTAATTTTCGAACGTTGCATACATGCATTACCATGCGTTCTATGTAAATAATGAGGATACGGGTGATGCGCTTAAATATTACATCTTGTCATCAACTGATTCGGGTCACGCACACCGGCGAATCTCCAGCGACAGAAATGCACGGATGATCAATAATTTGCATGTATGCGAACCGGTATTGGGCATAATGTGATCTAACCGACGATTAACAATTACAATTACTAGTGTCATTCGTTAATCATAATTACAGTTTAATTCTTGTTGTTTGCCAGTACCCACGGTAATTACACCAATAATTGTCGAGTGTAATTACCGGACATTTATAGTTACGCCGGTGTCGAAGAAAATAAATCCGAATGGATTCGTAAACTTTGATAAGATTACGGAAATAAGTAGCAGCGGTAGTTAGATTATGTAGCATTCGATCATCTCGCAAAGAGAATCCGAACTTCGACAATTATTCCAACATTAAAGTAAGGGACCAATATTAGTTCTCTCTCCCTTGTTCTGATCGCAAACGTACGGTTGTATAATCGGTAAGCGTTGACCTCGGTTCAGCGTTAACGATGACGAACCGAATGTCCGTTTCCAACGGACGCCGTAGCAGCCCACGTAACAAGGGTGAAACGCGCAGATTGACAAATCGGCAGCGATCTTGTGCACCGGATCGCGCGAATTACGAATGGATCGTGATTGCTCGAATTAGTCGCGGCGGGTCGTCCGTTTAATATTACGCAATGTCTGGTACAACGACCCGGGCACGCGTCACGGTTCGAAAAACGACGGTTTTATGACGAACGGGAAGCGACGACGTAAGGGCGTCGCGAATGCTCGGGTTCGACGGGTTTAAACGATTGGACCATTGCCGTCGTTAAGTTCCACACACGCAGAACGCAGGTATAACGGAACACAGATTGCACTAAATTCCACAGGCCAATTGCATTGCGGACAGCAGCAGAGCGAAACGGTCACAGTCGCCGGTATAGACGCGCGGTGGTCGATTAGAAAGACAGGCAACGCTAAATATAGCGCATTTGCGCTAACAGAGCTTTTCGATTTGAAATTCAGATATTCCCGCGATGCGGTGTACCGATAATTAGCGACAGGCTATGAGCGCGGCGTACCGTATTATTTTACCGAACAAGGAAACCCCATGAATGTTAGACGATACGTGTTCACGTTAAAACGAACTTTCTCGTTGAAAGTGTTGCCTGCTCGGCGAGCTATGACACCGGATACGTAATATTTTCATTTAACTGATGAATTAAATATAGACCGTTTACCCAGTGCTTGTTGGATAAGAATGGGAATTTTCGTTGTATAATGAAATGTTTCGTAATGACCGTTTAAAAATTTAATTGCTCATCTGCATTCCTGTACGTGGTTCATCGAGGCTTTTTGTGTCTCTTTCAACTGGAATTGCTATCATTGCTTGACATACGACAATGCTTGTCGTACCTAACAATCATACCCACTTGCGATACAACATTTTCTGAATTTTTTAGATTTTATAGAATTGATTTTATAGAATTGCTTCGAGACCTAACTCAGATTTGTATATCTTGATAAATAGCGTGTTTATAATTCATACATACCGTGCGCTATTATCAGACAACGTAACGTGGTCGTACGCTGTTATTGATGAGCGATAACGATCTAAGTGTCCATCTGCTTTCCTGATGGACGGTCCGTTATCTGTCGCGATCTCACGTTCGTCGATATTCGTGCACACGATGCACCGAGCAATTCGCGTTTTTTACGTTCACGTTGCCGCGTTTGTTATCAACGCACCAAGTGCCATCTATATTTTGCGTATATCGCACGGTTGAAAATCTGTTCGAATGTCTCCTTATTACTAATAAGAGTAATTATGCAAAAAGCAGGTTGTTACATTCGTTTATTCGGTAAACCTCATCGCACAAGTTGCAACAGAGTTAACACGACAGCGAAGAAACTAGGTACACGGTAAATGAGACGAAACAAGGATGCGAGGTGCAGCTTGAGTCCCGTTACGCAAACCTAACCCGAATCTGTGCCATCTATTAATTCGCATTAAATGCAATAGCTACATGCCTCGCGAATACTTAAACTATCATATTTACATTCAAGACGCTACAAAAAAAAAGAAGAAGAAAAAAAACAATTGCAGAAGAAAAGATAGTCCGAGAGTTAATCCCTGTTTATTAATAACCTAATCAAAATCAATCACGAGTGTACGTTGCAGTCGAGAATCGAGCCTCCAGAGTTGCAAATCGACGTTACTCCGAAAAGTTTCCGTTGGAACACGGCAACTGTCGGAAACTGGAACGTGGGTCAATATTAGGCGGTTACATCGCGTACAGCAATATCGTGTAATACGTTCCGTTGCATTATTGCGCGAAAATCCGGGCGACCGTTAAAAAATGCAGATACCGTTCGCGATGGATCGATATATCGGTCCCCGATGGAAAAAAGTCTGGATAGTCGAGATAACGCCTCCGGCCTGATAATGCGACGCGCAGAGCGTGCGATCGGTGGCTTTGTCGAAACAAAGTGTCTCCGGTACGTGTGTCACACATGCAGCCAGACGTGCAAGCTGAAAACGCCGCCGTTCGTAACGGACAGAGCAAGAAACCCGTCTGGCGCACTTTTAGCTGGTTGGGTGGGGGGAGGGGCAAACGCGGGAGGGGAGTGTGCATTGAGAAAGGGGCGTAGCAACGAACGTGGGAACCCTTTTCTGTTTTCTACCACGAATGGATGTACATATCCTATTCGCGGTGTATACTTGGTTTCAGATAGTTCCGTGGTAGTATATTTAGTAGAAGATTCTAACGAAACTTTGCTTTGACTGGTCTTTGATTAAACGTAGATCATACGAGAATATTTCGATTTGAATTAACCACCGAAATTTAGTAAAAAATGATATCGAGGTCCGGTAATTTTAACACTTATGGAACATACAGAGTTTCACGTGAATTTCAAAGGAATGAGGTGAGATTGTCCTTCCACGTGGCGCCACGTGCTTCTTTCCACGATGATAATAAGGAGCCCCTCCAAGTTCGTACGTTGCTAAGCAACCATCGTCTCCACGCGTCACCGAAATGCAACCGAACGAGGTTCTCGTGGAACCATGTATCGAGGATGTACACCGCGTTATATACTATACGTATGCGTGTCGGACTTTACGTGCGCGTAATTAACATTCTCGAAGTGAAAAATAATGCAGTGCAACGTGCCCGCGTTCCACGGATTCGCTCGTGCAGCACGTGCGCTCCATCTTTGGTTTGACTCTCGAGACGAATGATGCTTGTCCCGTTTGGAGGTCGTTTGAAACGTTCTCGTACCGGTATTGAATTACTTTGAATATCGTGCGATTATTTAGATTATTTAGATTCACATTTCTAACGAATAATCGTTCGTTGCCGAATAGATCGAAATTGCGTCCGAATGGAGTATTTAGAGTGCCAGAGGTCACGCGGTCTATTTTTAAAGCAATTTTCTTGTCTCCCGGTTAGACGAAAGCAATCGAGCGATAGTGTCGAGATACGGAGGAATCGGACTGTGAACCTTAAACTCGGGGCTCGAATACATAATTGCATTCGGTGCATGAAAGTAAAATAAGCCAGCGGTGTTCGCGCTCTCGTGTCCCCTCCGAGACACTTCGGTCGCACTTTTATGTATTTATCGCCTGACCTGAAAACTGAACGCGGCGAAGCCATAGCCTAGAAGCATTACACACTTCGTTTCCCTGGAACGGCTAGGCACTTCGTAACCCGTGAATCCCTTTACTCGTGTTTTATCGTCGGAAGGTTCGCGTGCACGCCTCGTAACATCCTAATTCGATGGCAAACGGCTCGCAGGGGGCGCCACTTTGCGCATTATCGCTCATCAATCTTAAAACGATCTCTGTCATTTTTATTCTTTCATTTGCTCCTTAATCGCGGCTAACTTAAGAAACATTCGTTCTTCTTGTAATCGAGAGTAATTCGTTCTCTATTTTCACATTTAATTTTTCGTAACTCCAGTCCAAGTAGAAATACTTCGCCCTTGTTTTTACAACTACCAAAGAGTTCATAAGTAGTAGGAAAGGTACGAAATTAATTTCTGTAACCGATAAATGTGTTTCACGAGGAACTTTACTTACCCGTTATATTTTGTCAACAATGTTCGAACCGAATGAATGAATAAATGAATGAAGCGTCGTTTTCTTATTTCAAATTTAAATGAACCCTTCAGTCAGTGATAAGCTTGAACTGAACGCGCTCGCGGCCCATACATATGTATGTGTGCGTATATGCAACGAGACGAGTTACTATTCTATGCTGAATGACGGATCGTTCTTGCCACTTGCGACGCAAAAAGCGTTCGCGACGCTGCAAAATTTCTACCCGGCTCCTACCAGCTAATTATACTTTAATACCTCTCTTCTAAACACCAAAATGAAATATTTTTAATTCTACAAGCGTTAAATATCATTTAAAAAATATACGAATATACAGTCAGTTAAGTTCAGATGAGTTTCTTTAATAGACTTTACCGTCTTATTTTAATATTTGTGGACATATGGACACATTCCCAACATAATAGAAACTCAAATAAGGATACTCTTAGCAAAGTTTAATAATTGACCAATATGGTAAAGCGTTCGACTACCAATCCAGAGGTTCGAAATTTCGTAATCCTGGTGCCTTTAATTTTTCAAGCACGAACTCCTGCATAAATTTGCCCACGTTTTCATCCGGCATAACCGCAGTTCGCTCGTAATGCGCGTTAGTTAGGCAGGGTTAACACAGTTTGTCGCCAAGGGTACAGATCTTGCAACGTCTGTTTTTCCAAGCTGTGCAAGCAAACGTTTGTTCCAAGGCGACTTATGGACGTCCAAGCGTGCATCATAACGTTTTCCACATAAAGACTTCACCGAACTTGGTTTCCCGTTCTCCCGCTACGCCGTTTAATTCCCGCGACGGTTTCTTTGTGATAGAAAGTTCCATTTAAGTGGCTTCTATGCACGTGCCCGTAATGAGGAAGCGGTTCGTTAGATGCAACAAAGGACAGAGGGCCGTTGATACCACGTGCGCGTTTGAAAATAGCGTCAATCCGAAACGGAATTTTCTTTGTACGCGGGGAAAATAGAAGTACAGTCGCTGGCTTATGAATTATGCGAGCCAACGTGTCCCGGCCACGCTTCTTGGGATTCGGTCTTCGGGGATGAGCTAATCGTTGTTCCGTTAAATTCAGAATATTAAAAATAAACACGTTTTTAATCGTTATAAATATCGGAGGAAATTCCAAAACGCCAGAAACGTATAATAGGTTGGCCGTGTTTAATTAACCGGAATTGCGTACGAACGTTCGCGCAAACGAGTTGGTATTTTTTTTTTTTTTTTGTTTTTTTTTTGCCAAGGACTCATTATACTTTAGTTACCCACATAAATTATTGAATTGGCCAGTAAACGCAATTGGGAAACGTATTTTAACTCCAAAGCGAAACGTTTCCTCTTTTTTCCGTAGCAACTTTTTGCGTTTCGTTTCGTGTTTAGAGTTAATGGATTCGCCCAATTGCTTTCAGCGAACGCTTTTATATTCCCTGCGAAGTATTAATCGCATGCGCGTAACCGCGTCGCGGCTATTGAAATAAACTAATGCTTCATCGTAAATTATTTTTTCCGAAGGGTATCCAATCGTAAATCACCATTAAATTAGCTATCGGGATTGGATTAGGCATCGTTTTTCGCTTTTAATTGGCCGAGCTAATAATAATTTTCATAACAATTTGCCAGTTACCGTTGGTTGGTAATAGAGAAAACAGAAACGTCGCGATCACTCAAATACCACAGACCCTCTTTCATCCATCATGTTGACAATTAATCTTCTTGATGGATTTTATAATCATACGTATGACGAAGACTAATGGCGAAACGAAACAAAATAATCAATACGCGTGTCGCGCTGATGAAAAACTCGCGAGGACCCAGCTTTATTAAAGGTTACAATCCAAAGTCTGAAGCGAGATGCATCATCGTAAACGAAGCCGTTCTAGTCGTTAGTGTTAACGTTTTTCGATCGTTCAGTTTTTCGATCTCTTTGGATACGATACAGAAAATGAGCTTGGTGTACTTTTTGCGGCATTATTTTGCAATCGATAAAATAAAAAAAAAAAAAAAAATAAAAAAAAAAAAAGAAAAGAAAGCAATTCAACGATAAGCAATGTTTACTGTTGCTAAGCGTACCGGGGGTTAAAGTCGTTTGTAGGTCGCGATATGTCATTGAATTCGTTTTCTTATCAGCTGTGACGTGGTACAAGAGAGACTGTATTGTGCCATTTAAAAAGTCCGAGGTCATTGCGACATCTCCAAAGATATGCAACATCTGTCAGATTAGACACAACTCATATTTGATCATGTTTCATAGTAATAGTAACATTAAAATTGAAAAGTATTCATGAATATATCATAATCTTGTACATCAATCTCGTTTGAGCTTCTGTTCCTCACCTGTGTAGATTAAAATTTGAATTTGACGAATTTTCAAATATAAATTTACGAGCAGAATTTTCAAGCATATTTTGAAAAATCCTATATAGAGCAATATATATATATATCACCGTCTACTCCATCCTTTCGATCATTTAATAATGTATGAAACATTTTGATT
Organism: Hylaeus anthracinus; assembly: GCF_026225885.1. Taxonomy (NCBI): domain Eukaryota; kingdom Metazoa; phylum Arthropoda; class Insecta; order Hymenoptera; family Colletidae; genus Hylaeus; species Hylaeus anthracinus. The sequence goes on from NW_026533254.1 coordinate 17,036,515, forward strand.
GCAGTGCAAGGACTGAGCATACCTGGGAGCGTTTGAGAAGCACGTCCCCCGAGACCCCTCCAGCCAAAATCACTCGCCTAACCTCTCCCCTGTCCTCCTTATCCTCCTCCACACCCTTTCCCTCCGCAAATCTCGAGAAGAAAATCCCTCATCGCAATCACAGAATCCGTGTCTTCGTTATGGACGGTATGGATTCGAAGCCAGCCTTGAACGATGACCCTTCGGTCACCCTGACCATCCGCCTGATCATGCAGGGCAAGGTAAGTTCGGTTCGTCAACCGACCTGCTACTCCGAGAACGACTCCGACTTGCCTTCCGTTTCCTAGAACTCGACGCAAAATGCCTAGCAACGTCTAGCAACAACTGATACACTAGATGAAATACGAAACCGAAGCGCACTTACAAGTTTCAATTCCATTTATAAATCGAATCAATTTTCCAACGATTACGTAAGGGTACGGGAACAGCTCGCGCTGTAAAACCACCCGACACAATTCCATTTACCCGTCGAAGACAAATTGCAAATATAAATCAGGGGCGTTGTTGCACAACGCTGCACGAAAACACGGATTTATCGTTCGGTGACGGTATTATTACTGGGCCTTTTCTTTCTTTTCATTTAGAATGGTACGTAATTTTCTGTACGTAGATCATTGCACGTACTATTATTGGGGGATGAAGGACTAGTCGAATTTTTTCGGCAGTCCAAATATTCGAACATTTCAGCGATGAATAGTTTAATTTTCTTGCATTTGTCGAGATACAGTATTTAATTTTACATATAATTACGTAGATGTAGCATTGCACCGTCTGTACGGCTGGTTACTGTCCAGCGATGGTCCAGTGGTCCACCTAATCCAGTCATTTTTGTTCGTAATCGGAAAGATACGAATTTTAAAGATTTTTTCCTCCATTTTTGGGGATTACGCGCGCTCATGTTTTGCTCGCAATAAAAGCTCTCGGACGGATTTAAAAGGGAATCCTTTCATCTCGTCCTTTTTTCTTGTCCCCGCGGATAATATTGCAACTTGAGTGGCGGTCGCGTGTGCGCTGCTCGAAAAACAAATATCAACGAGTGGGTGACCGTGCAGAAGGGTGTAGGTACAGTGCTTGTCAACCTTTCGTAGCTTGGGACTCGCTTCTTTATATTCCTCTTCGTGTCGGACAGCGTGGCTAACTTAGAAACTACTTGTATCGACTAAATAAAATTAAACGTGGAACGTAAACAAGGAATTGGAAGACTTACTATTCATAAGTTATACACAGAGAGAAAATATACCATTTTTCTTCGTAAAAATAGAAGCGTAATTTTAGTTAAGAGAGAGAGAGAGCACCTGGTGCAAACAGTCCACTTTTAAATCACGTAAATAAAACTATAGAAATTTTGCAATTTTAAAATTCAAATTCAAATTTAGCTGAATGCTCCCTTATCAAAGTCTTCATAAAAAGTTGAGAGCCCCTGTTGGAAAGGGTTTGAGCGCGCGCGCGCGCGCAGGACGGCAAGGGGCGTTTATATTCGCGTCCGTGTTCTCTCCGCGGTTCTGTCCGGTAACAGAAACACAAGGAACACTGGACGAAAGAGCCGGACTCGCGTCGAAAATAAAATGAAATCGCGAACCACGAGAGCATCGTCTTGGCAGCCGTGCTAACCGATTTATTGTTGACTCGGGTCATGGATACGCCTCTGCGAGCGATATTCGAGCGTCGCGAAAAAGAAGAAAGGAACCGAGGTGGACTTTTGCTGCTTCGTTTCCGAGTCGCTCGAGTTCGCGAACACTGCGGTAAATTGCGCGTGAAAGTGTTCGTACCCGTACAGTTTCGCAATCCGTGACGCAGCGGCACGCTTTATTGGCTCGTAAGCTATTTAATATATAGTCGATCGTTTCAATTAGTGATACTAAAGAGCGCGGTCCGCCGACGTAGTAGATAAACAACGACGGTCTTAGACAGGCTTATTTTTGTTCGCGTTTTGGTTGCTACGGTTTGAGTCATTTTCTCAGAAAGCTAGGCGTTTTGAAGATTATAATCGCGATTATGATCGCAAAAGTGGGAAAGATAAGGACGCAAAGTTAGGAAAGGAATAAAAGATATTTAATATAGTACGGTATTTAGAATTTTTTTTTTAACATTTAATCATCGAAATACTTATTAAGGTACCATCATATATCCTGTCCAGCTCGCTATGGTACAGGAAATGTCGAAAACAAGTCTGGAGACACTGACGAAACGTTTCAGGAACGCCCTAAGCGATCCGTAGCTCCACCTCGGCAGGCTAGAGTCACGGTAGCACAATGCGTTTCGCGAAAAGATGCTCGTACATGGACGACCGGCTCGTTCGACGTCTACACGGGACGGACAATTAATCGCTAAGACGGCAGACATTAATTACTCGTGCTACGAGCACCGTCGCGGTCCGCGCGACAATTAATTACGGATCTGGGCGATGCCTAGGTGGCGTCACGAGGCACACGAACGGGAACGACCCAAACCAGCGATCTTCGACATAGTAATAGATAGTAATGGATCGTGAAATCGGTGGAATACCGTCACGGATCGTGTGCTCCCGTGTCATCTGGGACGACGCATGCCAAAACTACGCCAGGCTCGAAAACGCTGCGCCACGGCGACAATTGCGAAATCCGTTAACGATGCATTGTGATTTATCTATCGAAAAAAAATAGAAATAGACAAAAGTGGATCGGGCGAAGGGTAGGAAGTTCGAATTCTTGGCAGTGCGTCAGACGCTGCACAGATCGCGCACAATGCTCGGTACACGTTAGGATTCTGGTATTGCCTTTCTTCTCTCCCTTTCTTGCAGTCGTTGCTCTAGGTATCAGCCAGCGCTGTATTAGATTCTGCTAAATAACGAACAAACGTAAAACATCGGAGACTGTTACATCAGATGTTACACTCTAGTTACACGACTTCGCGCCCGTATAAATAAAACACGCGCGAGACACGAGCGGAGGCCGCCTGATGGCGCACGTTAGCCCCGATATACCGATACCAGTTCGTGCTGAAGTGTGGCACGGAAATTATTGCACGTTTCTGCATATCTGAATGGTGCTCGGGCTGCACAGGGCCTCTTCCCAGGGTCGGTTCGTTCGACTCCCTTTATCCTATCGGCGCTCACCCTCGGCGCACCAACCCCTCTTGGAGGGTTTCCCTCTCGCGTTGGCCCCCTTTTTCTCTCCTCTCGGTTCTCCGTGCTCTCTCCGGCGTCGTCTCGTCTCCCGCTTCCTCTCCCCGTGGCCTTCGTGGCTCTCGCTGGGTACTTCCGTGACAAATCTCGTTACACCCGCGTTTTTATGCACCGATGGCGACGCCGACGACGTCGATGGGGCTTCCCTGTCCCGGCGGCGTTCCTCTTCCGACCCCTTCGCCGTAGGCCTCCCTTCTTGCACGTCTCGCGAGCTCCCGTTGCACGCGCGTTGCACAGTGACGGCGGTGCTCGCTTTTCTTCCCCTGTGAATGCCCAGCTTTCGGATGCATTTTGTTCCCTTATCCCTAGACGCGATGGACTCCCCTCGTCGGGGATGCTTTCTATATGGCCGGGTTTAAATGTCTAATCCTTTGGGATTGGATGGAACGAATGACTTATTTTTTTGAAATTCTTTTTGGAACTGGCTACTAGTGTGGTTGAATTTCGTTTATGGCAAGTCCCCTAGTAGCTTAGTTCGGTACTCTCTAGCCCCCTATAGCTAAGCTCTGTACTCTCTAGCCCCCTACAGCCAAGTTCAGTACTCTCTAGCCCCCTACAGCTAAGCTTTGTACTTTCTAGCTCTCTATAGCTAAGCTCTGTACTCTCTAGCCCCCTGTAGCTAAGCTCTGTACTCTCTAGCCCCCT
>NW_026533254.1:17040371-17041458 GCF_026225885.1 Hylaeus anthracinus
GTACTCTCTAGCTCTCTACAGCCAAGCTCAGTACTCTCTAGCCCCCTACAGCTAAACTTTGTACTCTCTAGCTCTCTATAGCTAAGCTCAGTACTCTCTAGCCTCTTATAACTACGGTCAGTCAGTAGCAAACGTATCCACTTCGGAGATAGGAGTAAACGGATACTCCGAGCAGACTTTCGCGTGAAATAAATACGTCTGGCCGCGTTTTTGGCCGAAGAAGCATTATGTCTACGCGGAGAATATGCACTGTGAGCTTTCTAAGACAGGCTGGACAGTGGCCAGGGACAGCGGCCAATCGTTCGGTCCAATGCGAATTATCATGATTCCATTATCCTTTCAATGGCATACAGACGTCTCCTTCGTCTTCTCTTTTCTGCCCGCGATTCCGAATCGTCCCTTCCGCGAGTCTAACAATTCAATATTTAATATTTGTATGATTCATAGACATGTCAATATCCGAGTACGAATTATTCTTATTCTCCCATTTCATTTGCGAGCCAAGAGAGGGTTGATGCGGGATGCAACTGTATATTCTCGTCGTTATATCAATTATAAAGTATTGCATAAGATATCAGTACTCCTCCAAACATACTTTTCTGCAAACCTCCACCGTACCATCAAAAGATTAATACTTGAAAAATTGTAATACAATTGCACTCTCCGAAAACAACAACCTCCCAAACATGCTCTCCCACAAATCTGCACAGAAATCCACACTGGAACTCTCAGCGACAATTACACAGGAAGAACACGCTTCCTTTTTTCACCACCATCGCGCCCGCGCGCCCCGCCCCCCCCCCCCAATGTCACGGTCTTCCCCCGTATCACCGTTGCGGTCCAGCGGCATCGACATAAATATCTGGCTCGGTTCCAACCCCCCAGCGTCTTATCTTCCCCGTTTCGTCCGTCGTTTCCATGTTTTCCGTCTTTTTCGCGCGCGTATCCGCTCGCGAACGGCTCGATCCGCGCGGAAGAGATTATCCGTCCTCGACGGAGATCTGCGACACTGGTCGTGGCCCGTCCTCCTTTTGGACAGAGGCTTTTCAGGACTCCTCCAGATTCCTGGAGAGGCTGGACCCGAGCC
>NW_026533254.1:17041468-17043156 GCF_026225885.1 Hylaeus anthracinus
AAAAAAAAAAAAATGTGAAGAATAAATAGTAAATAGGCGAGAGAACAAAGTGGAGAAACAAAGCAAGCGTAGTGTGCAATGTAACAATGAACAAAATAACTTAATGAAATAAAGGAGAAAAGCGAATAAAAAATTTTTACAAAAAAAAAAAAAATAATGAGAGAGTGAGAGAGATGTAACTGTATGAGGGAAAAAAATGCATTAGAGAAACGTCGCGACTGCATCTTTCAATGCGTTTCGTCGGGTATGAGAGAGCGAAACGTCGCTTTTTATAACGTTGCTGCGAAAAAAGAAATTATATATATATATATATATATATACATACATACATATATATATATATATATATATATGTATATGTGCGCGTAGGCTGCATGCTGAGCGAGTTCTGTTAGCACAGGGACTAGGGTGAACACCGTTCTTGATCGCGGTATCGACGTGAAAAGCGATTATCACGGAGACCTGACCGAATCCTCGACGATCCATTAAACGCGTTGCATACTTTATCAGCCTGTGAGCCCACCTCGCGACGAGGGGAACTCCGGCCGGCCGTAATTGGCGTACATTTTTCATTGGCAACGTCGCGAGCATCTCGCGTGCGCTGACGTCGTATAAAGAAGTTACTTTGACGACCGAACCACTTTCGTACGTTTTATTTAACGATTTGGTTCACCGTTAGAGAACCAAATACAAATTCGAGGAATCGTAGGCTTTTCCTCCCTGTGGCCCACGTTTATTTCCGATCGAGCTTGTCGAGGAGAATCGAGCGGTCCCGCGATTCGGTCGATAGTACTCCAGGGTAACGTTTCGTAAAACCTTCTCGTGTAACGAAGCGGAGAAAATGGCAGACGACGCGCGTGCGTCGAGGACAAATACGTAAATTAGTGGCGAGCCTTTCTTAGAAATTGGACGATAGCGCGAGCAAGTATGGGCGGGATAATGAAACGAGACGCCTGTTGATTGGTCGACGGTGCGTACGGCGCCGCCCACGGGCGGTGGCGTCCTTGGGGACCGCCAACGGTTGTGGACAGTTCCTGGAAGAAATAGAAAAGGGGGATGATCACTGAGAGGGGTTGGGGATGAAGCCAGATGGATTATCGCCTAGGCTGAGGCTGTTCAATTCTTTATTCTGGAAGCAGGAGTAGAGTGCGTGAATCTTCGAATGCCCCTGAACATCGTCAGTTCCGCCTTACAAGATACGCCCACCTACAGTGCGTCGAGGAGAAGAACGAATCGTGACGGTAGTGGTCAAAGAGTGGAGGTGATGCTCTCGAGAGCACTCTTGCCCAGTTGAACAGGCTCAGCCTAGAACCTAGCCACGAACCCGCTTGATACCTCTTAAAAGAGGCCAATGACACTCAACTTGACGAACTGTACAAGGTGGACAAAATTGTACGTAGCCGTTGTCACGGTCCCTGATTGCCAACATTCCCGCAGTGGCGCTGTACATGCGTATATATGCGTACAGGCATATGTGTATATATAAACGATATACAATTACCGTAAGCGTATAAAAGATATAATTTATATATAGCTGTATCGTACGTCATCAGTACATGTAGAACAGGCTTGCGAGTGTTCACATGTGATCGTCTCAGCCGGCGTGAGAGTGCTTTATCCTAGAGACTGCATGAGTGAGATATATATATATATATATATATATATATATATATATATATATATATATA
>NW_026533254.1:17043166-17055809 GCF_026225885.1 Hylaeus anthracinus
ATATATATATATATATATATATATATATATATATATATATATATATAATAAGTAGATAGGTACAGAAAGGAGAGAGAAAATTATACCTTGTAGTCGACGTTACACATATCTTTAAACTTGTTCGTTTGTGAGCGTGATGCGCAACACGGGTTCCAGCGACGCGCGTTGATCTTATTTAAGACGATGATATCGCTCTGTAACGCGACGATTCGACGCCAAGCGTCGCTGATCAGACCGCGATCGTTTGCGCCCAGTCGTCACGGTGGCGGACGACGCATGTAGACCCGTGAATAACGCGCTGGTAATCCCTGGCCCAAAGTCAGTCTACATATCAGACTCTAGTTAGCACCAGGTCCCTTTTCAACTTTGGACATCTTCACCTCGAGTACGAATCTCTGGCGTGTTGGACGATTCACGATCCTACCGTCTCTAGATGTCTCGGACGGAGATCGTGGATCGCTGAACATCGATCTCTGAGTCCTTTGATAACTCCTCTTTCGCCTCAGTCACGGAAGCTGCGCTCATTTTGTCCCAGGCGATTTCGGGTAGACGTTTCACAAAGACCTCCCGAAGTCGCCCGACCCGTGGCCCTAGGAACTCTCCATCCTTTTTGGAACGAATACAGCGATCTGATTAGACTTTTGAAAATTCTTTCAAAGCTTGAGCGTCAACACTCTATGAAATCGTTATGTTCGTTCCACCCAGTATGCATCCTCTTCGGACCCAAAGTACTCGTACCGCCAGTTACCACTACTAACAATATTATTCGCCGCTACCAACTGTAATCACCGTCGATACCGCTACCGCATCGCCCCGTTATCTGACAAATTGTACACCGAAGCTACGTCGTAAACGGAAATATCGAGAGGCCAGACTCTTTCGAAGGGACATCACTTCATTTTTTTTTTATTTAATTTTTTTGTGTTCTCTTTTTGTCGGAGTAGCATGTCACGGAACTCGATCACAGCTGCGTGCTTCTCTCCTCACTCGCCTTCTTCTCTTGGTCCTCATCATCGCAGCGGCGCTCCTCTCGATCACGTGTGCTGAGAGAAAATTGTGACATGCTCGCGAGTTACTCGAATCGTTACGAAAAGCAATACGATACGGGAAAGGCTCTATTGGCCGCTCAAGATCACCCAGCAGGTTACTCCCACCTCGCTCGTGTACTTCCACTACTCCGCCAGGGAGAATGGCTCTGAATGGAACTCGGATTATGTGATCAGAATTTTTGGAAAATGTTCTTTAATTATTGATCGGCGTTTCGTATTAAGTAAACTAGCGAGTATATATGCAATGACCAAGCAGTATTATTATGAAAATGCAACTTAGAGGGTGAAAAGACAAATTTCTCTTATAGCGCGAACATCAGGGGCATTCTTCATCTCGCGGTTCATTTCAGTTTTTTCGCGTTAATCTGCAGGAATCTTGATAAAAGGAGGGGACTCGTTAATGATCTTGAGCTGCCAATTGAGTTCGATCTGACTGTAGTATACGATACATTCGTTTGAGGAAGAAAACAGTTGCTTCGAAGGGCTAAGTAACACGAACGGTGGCTCTCGATTAAGAATCTCGAAGCGTGTATTATACTATTTGCCTCTTCAAAACAACCTATTTCTATCTTCAAATATTCTCCCGCGTCGTTGACATATATTTTAGGCCCTAAATTAGGCGACCGTTACCGTAACGTATCAAACAAAGGAAAATATGTTTCGTCGAGGTATTTTATTAACATTTTACATTACTCGTGCGATCGAAAACGGAGAATATTATATTTTCGATAATTCAGTTCTACGATTATGCTATCGTAGACGACGGCCATTGTTGAGGGCCACGGAGATAGGGTTCGTGGACAGCCTGTTTAATGAAGTTAAGGAAAACTATTTTTTCTTTCCTTTGCACGTGTTAGTATAGAAAATATATTTCATAAGAAGTTTACGCGTCGATTAAATCAATTCAATTCGAAAGGAAATCCCGGAATTTCGATCCACAAATTCGATCGACCTTTTTATTATTTATCTGCGCCGTAATTTGTCGATTTCTCTCAGCGCGCAGTCAACATTTCAGTACCCGTTCATCGTCGAAACCTCTCCGAATTCGAAACGCCACTCGCGAATGTCTTATTGTGATAATCGAAGCGTCGATTGAAATATCGATCCGTTGCGAACGAAAGACGAAGAATCTTAAGCATTTACGATCGTTGGTCAGCGTTATTGGTACGACTGTCGATGTGTGTTTTCATCTCGCGAAACGAACGCTAAGGGCAACGTTTTCTCACGCCAATCTGTTTGTTATGTATTCGTATCGTCGTATACTTTTTACGTAAATCGATAAGTTGTTGATTAGTTGCTATACGCGGAAGGACGAACAATCATCCTGCGGTTTTAATTTAAAAAAAGGCGCACGGTGATTATCGTCCTCCCATTTTGTTTTTTCTTTCTTTTTTTATAATAAGCTTTTATTGCTCAAAAATTCCCTCTCCGCCACTACGGAGAATGTTTTCCATTTTTGCCAACCGTTCGCGAAACCGTTGTCGATTTTTCTCTGTTTAAACCACTCGTGGTTGTATACTTCGTTTTGCGTCGGCGAACGTTTCGTTCGATTCCCCCAAAAGGGAGACACTAACCGTGTTTTTATGCAAGGTTTCCCCGCGCAAAGAGCATTGGTCGCAAAAGTATGCCACTTGATATTCATAATTGTTAATACTTTAGCTTACCGATCTTTCGTCATTGGTTGTAGAGAAATTTTGGACAGGCGAGAAACTTGTTTCGTATTAGTCGTGTGAGTCAAGTTTTTCTAAATATTACGTCACCTCCTCATTATACGAGTTCAAACAAAGCATAAATGATATGGAAGAGAAAGTGGCGCCAATAATTTTCTAAACGTGGAAACCCTGTATAACGGTGAAAATATCCAGTTACTGTTCGCGCGCGAGAAGAATCCATCCCGATGATTTACGTCGCTACATGCATTCTTCCAGCTCGCGAACAGTAGAACGAGCTCTTTTCATTGCACCTGCACGCGCGAAAGCGATCGAGAGTCGACAATTGCGACTCTCCGTTTGCGTTTACACCGTTCCCACCTTCATGCTCGGTTGATGTCGGATATTCAGCGATTGTACGTGTATGTAAAATGTGCACACATCCTCAAACGCGCATGCATACACACAGAAACACACAAACACACAGACGCGCGCATTGTAATTTATCGTCAATGTTACTCGAGTGTCCGTCAAGGCTATCCAAACGATAACTGTTCGTTCCGACAGCTATACTTGCGAAATATATAATACACGTATTATAACGTATACATATAATATGTATATTATGTATCGTACAGAGGGATACATAGCCCGCACGAGTTATCGACGACCAAAAAGTGCCGAAAACATTGGCGAGAAATATCGTAATAACTGGGAGGGGGGACGGGGGGGGGGGGATTTAACGAGAAATTATCGTTTGCAACGGTGGAGTCCAAGTCAAGCTCCGGAGCTTGGGCACCTTCCCCCACTCCGTCTCCTAGCGCGCGCGATCTACGACTGCGCAGACGTCCCGCTCAACTACGGCGCAGCTCAGCTGCGGCAGCTGTCTCAGTCGACTGCGGTCCGTCGATGGGGAATGATCTTTGCGACGGGGCTCCACTGGTTTACACGAATTACGTCGTACACGCACGATCGAGATGACGGCGTAACGCAGAGACACAGAGGTATTACACACGTATTTGGGACGGTACTCTCATGCACGCGTACACACGCATATGTATATATATGCGTATATATATATATATACACATATATGCATATGTATGTATACAATAACAAAAGAACACAAAAGTTTTATTCGCATCATTACAGCAGCAGCTGCACCTCTTTTTTGATTCTCACACGCACCCCCACACTGATCTTCGAATTGAACATTCTTTTTTAGCGGTCAGAGAGAGGGATCCGCGAATTTACCAACCACTCGAATAGAGATTTAATGTTTGTAAGGGCAATAACGATTGTAAATTCTTCAAGTACACTGTATTTGAATGTATAAGTTGCATAAAAAAGACAGATTTTTTAGATATTGCACTATAATATTTATTATTCTAAGGTTAACGAGACAGGGTCGCGATTCGCCGCGCTCGCGATACCTCGCCCGCGCTCTCATCCTTTATTGGCCTCGATCGCGCTCGATTCCCGACTTAATCCTCGGGATCGACAGCGAACGAGATTTCGTATTCGATCGACCCCCCCCCACGAAACCCCGCGGTGTAATTTCATTTTCCATCCTCGTCGAAGTACCCGAGCGAGTTTACCACTTCACCTGAACGAGGGAAATACATTTATTAGCGATCGAAAACGCCGAGTCGCAAGCGCGGCCGCTTCGCGGCGATCATGAATTAATATTAATTAATAAAGAGGCAAAGCGAATGCATTGTTCTTTCCAATAAAAGAAGAAGCAAGATTTTTAGTGTTTACACTACAATTGATAAACGATTCTATTATTACATAATATTATATTAATAACAATATTATTACTGTAATGTTTGTTTTTGGTTATTAAAGTGTGTATATAGCAATATATTCTAGAAATGGTCTCCACTGTTGAATCTCTTGCTCGCCAATTTCCCAATCGACGTATTCGTCAGACATAGCCATCGTATAGATCACGACCGATCTATCAGTATGATCTATAGTGCAATTTATTTACATGCTTGTCATGCATTAAAAAAATCGTGATCTCTGGTCTAAATACAATATCGATAAATCTATTAGTTAATTGACAGATTAATGTTTTGTATCTTCAATTTGACGCTTGGAATTTTTATTTATATAAAGATTTTTGAAGATACAGTCTGCGCTTCAAGTAGATTCAAATGCGAGATTCGAGTTGGGTTCACGTGGAATTCACCAGATGACGCTGCATTCGAACGAACGCCTATAAGTAAACAAGTATATAGGTGACAGTTCGACACGTGCTATTAGTTTTCTTGAATAAATTTGTATTCAATATGTCGTCAAACGAAATGGAAGTAGACGATGAAACTGAGACGAAGCCAAAACATTTCCACGAGTTAGAATTAGACGATAGAATACTAAAGGTAAAAAGTTAAATGTATCTCTCTTTGTATAGAGGTTATATTATCGAACCTAACCTCTCAATTACAAATTCAGTATTTACTATTTACGTTTGTAACACGATTTTGTTTATGCAAAATTTTAGGCCATTGCAAAATTAGGTTGGCTAGAACCTACATTGATACAAGAGAAAGCAATACCATTATTGATGGAAGGAAAAGATATTTTGATTCGAGCACGCACGGGATCTGGTAAAACAGCGGCATTTGCTATACCGCTTATTCAGAAGATTCTGTCGAACAAACGAATGCAAAAGAAACAGGAAACTAAAGGTCTGATCGTTGCTCCGAGCAAAGAATTATGTAAACAAATACATGATGTGGTAGTTAGCTTAACAATAAAATGCAGCAGAGAAGTAAAAGTGGTCGATATCAGTGCACAAGTAGATTTGATTGCACAGAAACCATTGTTAGCAGAGAAACCTGATATTGTTGTTGGCACTCCAGGCAGATTATTGCAGCATTTAAAAGCTGGCAACATGAAGTTGAAACGTTCTCTAGAAACATTGATAATTGACGAGGCTGACTTGGTATGTAATTTTAATTTGATGTAATAACTTTTATGGATAATATCAATTTTATATTTCAGATATTTTCATTTGGATACGAGGATGAAATAAAAGATGTGTTGCAATACTTACCCAATGTATACCAAGCAGCTTTAGCTTCTGCAACCCTGTCTGAAGATGTTGTAACTCTTAAAAAATTGGTGCTTCATAATCCAGCAATATTAAAGCTAGAGGAACCTCCATTAGCTCCACTGTCTCAGTTAACTCACTACAGTCTTGCTGCAGAAGAAAACGATAAAGCTGCTATTCTATATGCTTTACTCAAATTGACTTTAATTAGGTATAAAAATGAAAGTGTAAATTATACAAAAAACAAAGTACTAATGTAATCATTTTTCTCTTGGCAGGGGAAAGACTATCATTTTTGTAAATACAGTAGATAGATGTTATAAATTAAAGTTGTTTTTAGAACAGTTCGGTATACCTACCTGTGTTTTAAATTCTGAATTACCAGCAGTTTCGAGATGCAGAGCGGTCACTCAATTCAACTCCGGAACGTACGACATTATAATAGCATCCGATGAAAAATCTTTGGAAGAAGTAAATATCTATCGATTATTTATGAACTACTTATAATTTATAAAATTGTAATTTTCATTATTCGCAACAGCCTCATGTAGTGAAAGTTAAAAAAGGAAAACGAAAGAAAGATAAAGAATCTGGTGTAGCACGCGGCATAGATTTTCAATTTGTGTCCAATGTGATCAATTTTGACTTTCCACTGGATGTAAACTCGTATATTCATAGAGTTGGACGTACCGCACGAGGCAAGAACCAGGGGACAGCATTGAGTTTTATAGCGATAAAAGAAAGACCTCTTCTTGATAACGTTGAGGAACAATTAAAACATTGTTACAATAGCGATAAATTGTTCAAGACATACCAATTCAAATTAGAAGAAGTTGAAGGTTTTCGGTACGTAAAATTTCATGTTCAAATTTGAAGTTGATTCTAACGGTTCCTTTATTTTTAGGTATCGAGCAAAAGATGCTTGGAAAGCAGTAACAAGAATAGCCGTTCGCGAAGCACGCTTGAAAGAAATAAAACAAGAGGTATTGACTTGTGCGAAATTGAAAAGCTATTTTGAAGACAATCCAAGAGATTTACAATCGTTGAGGCAAGACAAAGCACTGCATACTGTAAAATTACAACCACACCTGAAAGATGTGCCCGAGTACATAGTCCCACCCACTTTGAAAAGACTCGTAGGTATGGGTAAAAGAAAAAGAAAATTTGACAGAGAGGCCGCAGGATCCAGATCTACCGCTACGCAGTCGAAATACCAAGCACGCGCATCGAATCCTCTAGTTAGTTTACAAATACGTAAATAAAAAAATTTTACGCTAATGTACCTTGTATAATATGTTACGAATAAAATAATGTAAAAGGTAATTACAAATTAGGATTAACTTTCGAATTAGAAAGGGAGGAAATGGTTTATAGGATTATGAAAATAAAAATAAACCTTTTGTTTAATCTAATAGGAACAATATATTTACCCAATAGATACGAAATATAAAATGAAAAGTTCATTAAGTGGATTAAGAAATAAAAAGTTAGTCAATACGTATTTGGTGTTGTACAAAAATTTATAATATAATTAGCTAATATGTGCTGAGTGTCTATATACATATATACCAACATATTTTCTTTAACTTTGTTTATTTTTTGCCTCTGTTCAGTATAAATAACATTCTATTAAAATGTGTATCTTTGCAAGTCCTCATACATTCAGATTGTACAAAATTGTAGATGAAAAATTACATACTATGCAATTATTCTTTAACATGTAATATCAGAATATCGTATTGTAACCTACGATTTTTCTGTACTTCTGTTTGGCTTGTATTTTTTCCTAATACCATCGTTAAAACCTTCTCTATTTCTGGCAAGTTCAATGGCATAAAATTGTATTCTAGTTGTGAGTATACTGTTTTCTTCAGAGTAATCACCGTCGCAATCTGCTCTCAACAATGTACCGAAACTATAGTCCTCTACAAGCCCCTTGAATTGCTCGCAAAATGGTCTCCACTTAATTTTTCCCTCTGGCGATTTTAATTCGTCCTCATTTATTTTATTCACTTTTAGATCAGGGAATACATCTCGAAAGGTTTTATATATTTGTTCATCGTGAGGAGTAAGTTTTAAAAACTTAGGATCGACAGAACATAAAATCTATAATGAAAAGGTATTCAATGTTTAAATCTTTATCTGTTGTCAAATGTAAACAAGTAATTTAAAATTATTTTTACATTAAAATAAACTTCTGCGTGCTCCATTGCTTTCATTGCCCACATAGCTTCTACGGAAGGCTAAAAAAACATGCAGACATATTGTAGTTACTTATGCGAATTCGATTGTCCAATTTTTTCTTTAATTATAACTTACATCATTGTCAAATTCTTCTGCAGGTCTGGACAACACATCGGATCCAGCTAACAGTTGATCTGCGGTCTTAAAATAGCGACAAATTATTCCCAATCGATGAACAGCTCACGATTATAATAAAAAATAAAAATAACAGTACATTCTTAAAAATAGATAAACACAGTTTGATAATAACTTCGCAATAGAACCATGTTTCAGATAGCTACCAAGGTAAACTCCGTATAAAGTAAAACATTGTTTCGAGCAAGTTGTTTCATCGTGATTTCAGTGAAATTTGAGATAAACAATGAAACGAAACGTACACGGTAGGTTAAGAGTTACTCTCACGCGAAAAAATTGGTGAAATTAATAGAAGTTCATCGTACTCACAACATCCCCAATAAATGCCATTTCTCTACTAGCTAAAAACAAATTGTTATCGTTGAATTATCAAATAAATTCAGCGATGTTTATAAGAACGTTATACGTTGGAAATCGAGAATCGAACGTGTAATATGGACAATATGGTGTGGTAGTACTACAGTAGTACACATGTCACGCAGTCGAAACACACGTGCAGCGCAACAGAGGAAAGCTCGCTGAACCAATCATTGTTCCGTTTTCATAGCAGCTGTGTTTTGTTACTACCAATCTCAATGTTATCGATAGAATAAATTACTCGATCTCTTTCGTATCAATTTTTTTAAAGGGATAACGAGATTTCGAGAGGACCGAGTCTGTGATAAATTTGAACAAAAAAAAAATGGTTAGTACAAAAGACGAGGACACCAACGAGAGAGTAATAAAATTAATAAACGACATTCATTATGGGTAAGAATATATTTATTAGGTTCGTCTAACCTAAAAATGGAAACAACTTATTATATTTTGTGATTTTAGTGATATTAAAGGTACGGACAATATCGTGGTGGCCACTATGTCGGTTTTGAAAGAAATTATAAACAACACGGAATGGACCACTGCTGAGTATGAATTAAATTGTTTTTAATATGCCTGTATATGAATGGTAATCCTGAGAAACACTGAATGAGGATATATCAATTTTTGTCGCGAATATATCATTTCTTTGCTTTGCTTCATTCGTGTTTTCTTAGGTCTATGCGAAGAGTTAATTGTTTTAATTGACTACATTTATTTTCAAAGGAACCTCATGGGTGTGATAACTCGAAATGGAAAGTGTTTAATAGAAGCTATTCCTCTTGAATTCTCTATTGGAAACATGGTACGAAGGATATTGAAAATAATCCGGGAGGAATACACTTCTGAACTACAAAATAAAACGGATGAAACGGATCCACAGGAATCGTTACATAAAATTCTGACTGCCGAAGGCGATCAGCAAATTGATTTTAACATTGTTGTACCTTCATTGAAATCAGCTCTTATAGAACACATTAACGAATTTGAAGTTGAATTGGAGACTTGGTCAGTTGTATTAACTAACAGATGTATAAATGCTTGTATTGCATAATGTATTTCTTTTGTTGCATGTATGTATCTTTTTAGTGCAGAAAATATTACGCAACAAGCTTCTGAACACATCCATTCTAATGAAATTATCATGACATTCGGTAAATCAAAATTGGTAGAAGAATTTTTCAAAAGGGCTGCTGCAACAAGAGCATTTGAAGTTATAGTAGTGGAAGGTGGACCATCTTTAAGTGTGCGTATAGATTATATGAAAATATTCGTTACGAATGTAATTAAATGAGTCTTTACTGTTTACAGGGTCATGAAATGGCAGTTAATCTTGCGAAAGCTAAAATTAAAACTACTTTAATATCGGATGTAGCAATTTTCGCGATGATGTCGCGTGTAAACAAAGTAATAATCGGTACACATACCGTTATGGCGAATGGAGGATTAAGAGCGATCTCAGGTGTACATACAGTTGCTCAAGCTGCAAAACATTATTCTGTCCCAGTAATGGTTCTGTTGCCACTTTACAAACTTTCTCCCCTTTATCTATGTTCACACGAACAGGATGGTTTTAATAAACATGTTTCACCAATGCAAGGTGTGATTCGCAGCGCGAATGGGCCATTGTTGGAAAGGATTCATGCATATAATCCAGTTTTTGATTATGTACCACCAGAATTGGTTACATTATTTATAACGAATACGTAAGTTTAACGAAATCCACAAGTTTTATTTATTTTATTATTTAATACTGTACATTAACAAGATAATTTATTTTTATTTCAGGGGAGGAAACGCGCCGTCGTATGTTTATAGATTACTTAGCGAATTGTATCATCCGGATGACTACGATTTGTAAAGAACGAACATATTTATATTTGTATATGTACAGTATAACTCTCTTAAATAATTAACATCTATCCTTTTTATACGATTCTCTTTTTCTAAAAAGGGTATTACTATACAGAAAAGAATTTTTTAATTTTCGAGAAATATTTATTTACACATTAAAGTATGTACAAGTAGATAAATTCATTTTACAAAACACATTTTAATAATCTTGTGGGCTCAAAATTACTGAATGTAAATATAAAAAAAGTAACATATGCTGTTTATATATTGTGGAGATTTATATTTAATTAGTGTTTGGCATCCTACACATAAGGATTCCAATTGCTACCATCTTCAGGTTGTAGAGAATCTGTTACCAGCAAAATTACATCTACTACCCACCAACCTCCCAATCCACCCAATGTTAACAGTTTGCCTACGGCAGTACCAGTTTGTCCTAAACAAAACCGATCCATACCTAGGAAACCTAATAGTATACTATATAGTAAAGTAGTAGCAAAATAATGATCGCTGTATTTTATGCAAGGAACTCCTTTACGATCAAATGTCCTCGGCCCAAAGCACTCGATATCCGGTAACACTGTGCAAGAAACTTTAGTCTTTTCAACTTTGTCATACCAGGAACCTCCAAACTAAACATAAAATGAAATGTTATGTATTCAATTCACAGTTTAACATATTTCATTTAAAGTAAGTCCTCAATTTATACAAATAGCAGTTATAAACTTCTTTACGAAGAGAAAAACTTCGTATATACCTCATAACCTATAAACCATATATGTATGAATTTGCATAGTTCAAGAACTTGCTGTCTATGTTTACAAATGCGATCATACCTTTACGCAACCATATCCAGTTTCGTCTTTGGCAGTCTTGTTACCTTTGTAATCAATTGGCTCTTCGCATTCTATGAATTCTTTCGGGCTACAATACGAATATTCGCATGAAGGGTAAACAAGTGTGCGAAACGAAATGTCAAACAGCTGATTCAACTACTTACAGAAACTTGCACAGTACCAAAGGACCCTCAGGTCTATACTCTTGTTGAAAATCCGTAGTTTTATTTGTTGTTGCGACGCATAAAGCCGTACGTAAATCCCACAAAAAATAGAAGACAATCAAGACCAACGATTGTAACCTCATCTTGATGAAATCGACATATTTAAACATAGGTGTGTTCGTTTGTAAGAGCCATCTCATTGGCTGCACAATGCAGCAAAATGTCGTGACAGCCTTAGAATTATTAAGCGTTTCATTATGCGAATATTAGAAGACTTCAGGGATTCTATAATTTTTTAAACCAAAGCGTACAAGTTAAGTTATTGTATGTTACATCTGACTCTATTGCAAGACGAGTATCTCCCATTCACCGGTTTCCGACAAAAACCTTATCCTTCATGCGCCTACAAGATGGCAACCGAATCGACAAACCGGGTAGCATAAGTTGCCGCATCAAAGGGGCACCTCAGCGCCTACCAAATGATGACCGGCCTCACAAGCAGGCTAGTACTGGTTGCCATATTAAAGGGGCAGCTCTGCGCCTACGAGACGATAACAGGGCTGACAAGCAGGGTAGTATCGGTTGCTACACACCAGGGGCACCTCTGCGCCAAAGATATAGCAACCGGGCCTACAAACTGGCTAACTTCGGTTGACATCTAACAGGGGCAAACACGCGCCTATCTGATGACAACTAATATTTCGTTCGCTTATCTTTCAGGCCACATAAGTTATCGATGACTGTCATTAACTTATTGGATAACTAACACCTCCTAACACATTCTAACATATTTTAAGATCTCCTAATAACTCCTGAAGAATGACATAATATACAGCATCGTGGAAAATTTCCCTTCAATTTCCCTTCATTTCCTGGCACAATTCCCTTTAATTTTCCTCCATTTCCTGGTATATTTCCTTTTAATTTCCATCCATTTTCTGGTATATTTCTGAGATATTTCTCTTTAATTTCCTCCATATCTTTTAACAATGTTGCAAATGGCGCCGCTCAAAAATTCAACAAAGTTGCAACGCTCAAGAGTACAACAAAGTGGCAACTCGGAAGTTCGGCAAAATGTGACAAAATCCGAAAAATCGCCTCCGATTTGCAACAATGTTGAAGGCCCGAGCGGAACAATTTGCATTATTTTCGAACGTGCAACATTGTTGCGGTTTTGAGCAGATCCATTTGCAACATTGTTGAGGTTTTGAGCGGATCCATTTGCAACATTGTTGAGGTTTTGAGCGGATCCATTTGCAACATTGTTGAGGTCTTGAGCGGAGCCATTTGCAACATT
>NW_026533254.1:17055819-17089179 GCF_026225885.1 Hylaeus anthracinus
TGCAACATTGTTGAAGTTTTGAGCGGATCCATTTGCAACATTGTTGAAGTTTTGAGCGGAGCCATTGCAACATTGTTAAACCAGGAAATATCACAGATATGAGGCGAAATTATAGGGAAATATCACAGAAATGAGAGGAAATTATAGGGAAATGTACCAGGAAGTAGAGGGAAATATACCAGGAAATGGAGGAATATTAAAGGAAATGTGTAAGGAAATGAAAGGAAATTAAAGGGAAGTATAGCAGGAAATGGAGGGAAATGAAAGGAAAATATACCAGGAAATGGAATGAAATTAAAGGGAAATGTGTAAGGAAATGAAGGGGAAATAAAGGGAAAATTTCCACGATGGGGTATATTATGTCATTCTTCTGGAGTTATTAGGAGATCTTAAAATATGTTAGAATGTGTTAAGAGGTGTTAGTTGTCGGCAACTAACTATCCGATAACAAATTATGGAGAAAATGATTGCTTTTTGTAATATTACGCTTCAAATATTTCCGCGTTCTACGTTGAATGCCTTTGCTTAGACATGACTGGAGATGGCAACAAACGTTGTGAGAAGAGTAGCGCCTCTATAAAAATACTCTAGTTATTCTACTTGATGTGCAACGATTGAAAAGTGCTATCTTTTTTAAAGAATGTTGTGGCTTGAAATTTCGCAACAGAGAAATGCTCTTCAACTTCTGTGATCCCCGTTTACGACCTGAAATTGAGTGTAGTACTGTCAGCACAGAAGGTCATGAAGTTTCTAACCTAATCAGTGATTCTGATAAAGGTTTCTTAGCTTATGCATGTATTAAACCACCTGTTAACATTGACATTAGCTTCCTCTGCAATGTATCAATCAATCATATTTTGATTTGGCCACATGTTGGTTCTCAGAAGTCTTCGGGCTTCCAATTACATGCCAAAACCAGTAATGACAGCAGCGTACCTTACACTTTATTGGCTACTGGATTCTTAGGTCACTCAAATGCTGGACTGCTATTTTCTTTTTCGAATAACAACTATGAAGCAATCTCTGTTCCACCAAATTTTTTAAAACAACATATAAAACCATCTCTGAGATATTTAGCAACATATTTAAGTAACTTAAGGGTGTGTATATGTAAGACAGAGAACTCTGTACCTGCATTAGGCAAAATTGAAGTATGGGGAACTGTATCACCACGTTGTGGAAAGGATACAGTGGCCAGTATTTTTTCTTTATGGTGTAAACAACAATCTTTTAAGTCTGAGTTTGCAGATACACTGCAATCTTCAGTAGAAAAACCTAAGCAGATTGATCAACCTCTTACTGTTACAAATAACAAGTAAATATAACAATGGGCTTTACAATTTATTGTAGAAATGCAATACAAATTCTTTACTCAACAAATGTATTATTGTTTTAGGGAGGTACTGGAATCATCTCTACAAATTCCAGAGTCTTTCTTAGATGCCATCACTTGGGAAATTATGACACAGCCTATTCTGTTGCCTAGTGGAAAAATAATTGATCAAAGCACATTACAAAAACATGAGGAATCCGAAGCATTATGGGGAAGAAGATTATCCGATCCCTTTACTGGCATACCATTCAGTGAAGATCGTAAACCTATCATAGCAGCTGCTCTAAAAATGAGAATAGACAAGTTTCTACTTGAAAACAGTAATGCAGATGAAATTAAGAAGCTGCCAAGAGTTTTAGGTCACACATTACCTTTGAGCATGATAGACAAACAAATTTCAGATGCTCCTAAATATTTGTTAAAGCAAAATAGATTAAATAAAAATATAAGTAAGCCGATGTTGCACACTTCTGTAACAAGTATTCAAGAGAATAAGAAGTTCTGCCACAAACTGCCAGTTATTTTAATGCCCCGTAAACGAAATGCTTCTACTTTAACTCAACCAGTCAAGAAAAAGAAATCTACTAATTCTCATGTATCATTGCACATAGAAGGAGAAAATGAAAAAAAAAATGATAGCTGTACAGATGTAGTAAACTTGAAGGCCGATAACAGCGTGAAGTTCGATATTGCCACAGTAGTTCCTCATTTAAAACGTTTTAACAACATTCCAGAGAACCATGACAAAAGTTCTATGTTGAACACTTGTACTTGTTGTCCTAATGGAATTTTTTATCAACTGCCATGCAAACATGTGTTATGCAGGAAAGCCTTAACATCTATTGAAGATAATCGGTGTTCATTATGCAGAGTGTCATATAAAAACGGCGAAATAAAACGTATTTATCAATAATTTGTAAATACAAGATTCTCTTACATTAATTAAATCCTTATATTACTTGTGATTGTTTTACACTAAATATTGTAAATAAAATGTAATAATAATTTTTAATAAATATATAAAATCTTTTACATTTTATTGCAATGCAATTCTGGATTACTAGTTTATATTAAACGATAAGGATGTATAATAATTAAGTTATATTAAATTGTACTTTCAAGTCACAACAATTTTCCCTTTACCGGATGTTTACTATGTTACAAGTTTAACGTATGTCGTTTATAACCGATCCGCAAAATTGTACAGAATATGTGAAAATTAAAATGCAACATTATTTATTCCTGACGCTTGAATTTATATGAATACTTAATACAGCTTCTCTACGATATGTACAGTATGTGTTGTCTCCGTATATAAAGGACGTGGAATTTGTTTAATGTATAAATTTCTTGTATACAAAATTGAAAAAGCATTTCTTGATGTACGAACGTTTCCCGAATTGTGCATATTGTCATTAATTCCGTGTAACCATACGTTAGGACATTGTTTTAGCGTAAAATTCATAAATTTAAAAATTATCTATTATATATTACTCAGATTAAAGATAAGAGTGTTGCGTTAAATATGTACACAAGTCTCACATGTATCGCGCATATTACATTTGTTAATAAATTTTTTCATTCGTAGCGTAATACTAATTTATCACTTTTTATTTCTCAAAAATATGAATTATCCAATCCACCTGCGGATGGGCAAAATTAAATTAATGTAACGCGTTTGAATGATCCGTTACAAGACTCGAAACCCGCTACCCTGACTTTGTCGCTTGGCAATGTTAAGTAACGATAATAGATAATTACGCGAATCTGGACTAACGTAGAATGTGAGAGTACGATCAGAATGAGGTGTAGCGTTTTCAAAAATATCAGACTGTCCGTCGCTGTTTGTGGAGACACTGGCTAACCCGGTACTGCTGGTTCGCACATATTCCGCCACTCGTGCTCGCATTTCTTGATCCATCTTTAATTAAACAATTTTTAATGAAGATTATATTATTCCTAGAGGTACATAATTTTTATAGAATGGAATAAATTATATACTATACCTCAAATGGAGCAGGTGATACAGGTCTGTTGGTTTCTGTTGTCTCAGGGGAGCAATATAAACATATCGTCGAATCAAGATGGTGATCAGCACTCGTCAAGTCTTTCAATAAAAATATACGCTCTACGCTATCTTCAGCTACGTTAACTAGTAACAGTGCGTGCCTTGTTAGGACTAATGTTACGGCTCGATTGCTGCCTTGTTGGATGACATAATCTGCATTGGTAACGTGTAAAATATTGCCATGGTTGTTCTCCAACAAGGGTAGCAGCCACCAAGCATATCTAATAGACGCATTGTTGTTGCCAGTTGTATATTGAACCACGGGTCGTTGTCGAGGCTGCAAAGATGTATTAGTCGTTAATTGATTTAATTCATACTATTCGGAAACATTTCATTTCTGAAAACTACTTACAGAGGGCAACGAATTCCACCCAGCGCCCTGAAGAAGTCCTTGTCCAGTCAGTGCAACTAATTCTGCAGCTCCACTTAAAGGTTTTGTAACTACTCCGACTAATCCAAGTCCAACTCCAGTCACCAGACTTTTAGTTGTCATCTCTCCTGACCAAACTTGTTGCAAGGGATGATGAGCGATACCAGCCACCGCAGCTAAACAAGTGATATTTAAATTAGCATAATTGTTTCAGTGAAAACGAATTGAAATAGTATTGTTAAGTACCAAGAACGCTCATCCCAAGTCCTGACAAGCCTTGATAAAGCCCTTGCGCCATGCCTTGAGGACGCATTCTTCTAGACTCCTCTTGTCTTTGAAGATGCTCTTCATCGAGCGTCAGGCGATCTAAATTTCGTGCCACACTGGACGCCAACTTTGTTACCGAATTGAGTGTGCCTATGTGAAATAGATTTCTTAAGAAAATGCTGAGAAAATGTGTACGTTCCAACGTAAGCTCATTTGTATGCAGATGTTAATACCTGCTGTGACGTGTCTCATTAAACTGGCTGAACCATGCGTTATTCCAACAATGAAACTCCACGGACCTTGCAATAAACCTTGAAACGGAAGAGAGATAAAGTCTCGAAGCCCTGAGCCAAGGGCTTGCGCTAAGCTTCCTGGTGAACCCAATATTTCCAAGGATCCAACCACCCAACCTAAAGTATAAGCAATTTAAAATATTAAGATTTGAGATTCATAATATTAGAGAGTGTTAATTAGGGAGTATTAACTTTCATACCTGCTCCAAATATAGCGCCAGATAGATAATGCATTGTAAGTGCATTACCAAGCCTGTACGGTGTAGTTAAAACATTTTTCTTCTCAAATGTTCCGAAGTACAGAGGTGAATGATCCAAAGCCACATATAAGCGCATAAAAGTATGAACGCTTAGCAAGATAGATACAGGTTCTATTTTTAAATTTTGTAGCCTTAACGGGGCGCTTAATATTTTCGCGTCAACCATTATGTAATCAGGTATGCACACTCCAGTAGTCGAAATTAATGTTCGTAGCTTCTTTGTGTCATCTGATACTAAGAGTCTTGGTGGTACCATTGAAGTTGCGTAGGTCAATAATTGAGCTATGTACGTGTCCTCGATGTAGGCGCTAATGGGTGCAATCTTTAAATAAATTTCTTTCCATGCTACATATTTAAAAAAAGAAGTTAGTACACGAGTAAGAAATATATTGAGAATTCAGACTTAGTGTTAAATACCTTTTAAATGTCCCTGTTTCTCCAAAACATAATCAATAGCTATTAAGGAATTCTCTCTGATTTGTTTTATTTTATTCATTAAACAATTGTTCGTATAATACCCCATTCCCTTCGTGACAAGAGGACTTTGACTTATCAATACCACTGGGAAGTCAAAACCTCCTTGATCGAATAATTGATTATCGAATTGTAAATCGCCTATGAAAGTACAGAGGTTGATGATTTTAGACCTCGTTGTAACAGTGACTATTACATCAGTCATGGATAAACTTGCAACTTCGATCCTTTGTGTGTTTTCATTCATGTCGTGCATGAGAATAATAGTAACCCCGCGAAGACAAACGGTCGCAGAACCTTTTTTCGAATTACATTCGTCAGGTTTCACATCATCGTTTGCGGTAGCTTTTACGTTATCCATATTTGTAATTAATTGTCTTAAATTGATTTGCGATGGAGAGGCAGCTTCCGTCATTAAATTGTCGTCCTGAGCCGAGAAGAAAGTGGTCACTGACGTCGAGCTATCGGAGCTGTGTACATTTATTATCGTTTTATCATCGTCCAGTTGCTCGATGAACGTGCTATCCATTATTTCTACATCCTTTGTATCGTTCTCCTTGCTCAAAAGTCGACTTCTAATGTCTCGTGCAGACACTTCCACTTGTGATATGGGTACTACATTGATAATCGTGGTGTAACAACAGTTTTGCATGATCAGCTTCACATCGCCATAGGATGGTAGCCTTACATATTGATCTACAGAGGCATTTGATATTGCAGATAGATTTATAACCCTCGACCATCGCAGGTCTCTGTTTTTTGACGACTGCTCGTTCTGACTACTTGTTATGGCAGAAAATAGTAGTACATTTGACACGTTTGAGACAGGTGCATCGGGTAACCTGTTACTAACGGATGGAATTGAGTAATGGCACGTGGCGTTACTTTCAACCTCGCAAATCCATGAGAAGTGAGAAGTGTCTGGTATTATTCCATCAGACGTATCGTTAGCCTGGCCCAAGACAATTTTGAAAGCACAGGTATTTTCGATCAGCAATTGAGGATGATGATCGATGTGGATCATTATGTACGTTGTGCCTTTATCCTCTTGGGTTGTGATAACTACTGGCAGAGTACTGGAACCATTTGGAACAGCCACGCACTTGCGACTCATTCCTTGATCGACTCGAATGGGACACGACCATTTATGCCCTAAACTCAACGAAATGTAAAGTACAAGAGGCTCCATGATGTCATCCATGTACAATGTATACCATTGCGTAATCGGTATCCCTTGTTTCTGGTCTTCCATGGGTGAAATATTGAGGCTGTAAAGTGTGAGATCGTTGGGCAGTTCTAACTTGTTTGCATCTTCGTGCACTGCTAATGTGGCGACGTACAGTTCTTGGGACGTTAAATTGCTGATGACATGACTACTTGTTATGCGGATCAGGCGCATATCTTCGTGCATATTCGAATTGATGTTCATTATAGAGACACTCGAGCCGCAGTCCACGCATGTTTTAACGTTTCCATCAACAGGAATCAGTCCGCCGATTCGTGGCATGTAAAAGCTTTGGCTCCAGTCTGGACGCGCCAATTGGAGAGCTTGAGATGTGTAGAATGTATCGCCAACTCCAACGCATAAATGAAAGGTACCTTCTAATTTCGGTGGTGTTACGATACCATAATGAGGAATTTGGCAAAGTTCGGTATCCTCTGACACGAGAGACAAGTGGCATCCCATGGAGTTCAATATAAAGCACCAGGGTTGTAATTCTAGCAACAAAGTACTCGAGACTAACCCAGCATCCTGATATTTCACTTGCACGTGTGTCTGTGGTTGCTCTGCAGATATCCAGTCCTCAATCAGGTCACTCTGGAAGGGCCACTCTGTTTCTTCGCTTTCGCTGTCGAGATCTTTCAGTATATTATCGATATCTTCAGTTTCAGGTCTCCTGAAAAATTTCCTTTGATCCACAGAACTGTAAGACAACGGCACGTATGGATTAGATGTGGAAACTCCGGATTCCAATTGAAATGTTAACTGATGAAAGTGTTCAAATGTCCCTGGACAATACAGTTGTTGTCGTTCGCCTCTGCCATTTACCATAGTGCTCAAAGATATCTTCAATGAGGGCGTGTCCATCTGTACTCTGACTGGTACTGGTAGGTGTGATCGAATCATGTAAAGTGGGCTGAGTACAGCTAGTACCTTCACTCTGTCCTGAATGGTCTGCGTTACTATTCGTACCCAAATACTTAGAAATTGGCCGTGTTCTTGCCATGGTACTTTGACTAACCACGGTTGTCCCCATTTGGCATTAGGTTGGAGAGGGATATCCCCTGTCCACGACAGATTAGCCATGCTGGTGAACCGTAAACGTATTGCCATTTTTTTATTTCCGTCGAGTACCACGGATGGCGGACGACTTTTGCCATAAATCGTATAGACATCCTTCAATACATTTACCTTGGATCCAATGTCGCCTTCGTACTTGACTAATTTCATTTCGAAGTTGTCGGTTAATTGATTGGAGATTATAAGCTGCCCAGAGAACGTTACGAGCTTTTGCGTAGCAGAAAGCGACGTAACGCTTACAAACGCCGCTGCTTTGGTTACAGAATTGTGAAATTCGACCGCTTGAACACCATCTGTGCCAACAGAGAAGGGTTTGCTCCACAACCAAACATTTTCTTCTATCGCTATCCGTATCATTTTATTGCTGATATGTCGCCACGAGTAAAAAGTACACTGCCTGCTCTCCAATAGTATATTATCCACTGCACCACTTTGACCAAAGAGAATGGACACGTTGCTGTCATTGGCTACTACATAACGTGTGAATAAAATCATATTTTTGTTTTCCTCTTCTAGGAATGTGAACCATAAGTGGGCCGAAACTGCAAGCGTGTGCGTTATCGTCGGTGATATCTTCAACGAGAAAGGACTACACATCAAGGATATATCCGTTTTATCTGATAAAGACAGCTGAAATCTTGCTTCGAAGGGATCGAGTATTTCCTGCATGGTCAAGTGACCATAGTCTAGAACGTGTACACCGAATATACCATTAATATCGATCAACATCGAACCATCTATCCATCTGTTAAGTACGAAGATAGCCTCCTTATGTTCTAAAGACATGAAGCATTGAGTCTCAGGGATCGTACCTTTCAAAGTGTAATTTTTCAACGGAGGTGGCAAAGTACTGTAGTGCATGTCAGCGTTAACATGATTGTACATAGATACGTGTATGACACCGATGTTCAGCGCGGCTTGTATGTTTGGTATAATTGAAGAATTGAAGTACGAATCGATACGTAAGCATGCTGCAAGTATACGCGCTGAAATGATCGTTTTGGACAGTGGTCGGTTACTGGTGGATAACAAAACTACGCGCCATATGCAAGCTACTGCTCGCGCTGGAGCTTTTTCAGGTAATTCTAAACGGTACGAGTCCGTCTCTGATAAATAGAAGTCGATGTAACGTTGATAGGACATGTGACAGTCGCTCCAGTATTCGAGAGCGCAATGTACTTTGTCGATGTAATCGTTATCGGAGTCTAGGGTCTGTAAAAGACAGATTGTACTTAGTACAGGGTATAGTTGAGGGAGAAATTTATAAGTGAAATTACTTACTTCAAATGGAACTGGTGATACATGTATTCGTGTCAATGTCCTTGGTTGTGGGTATCTCCAAGCCATCGATTGTTGAGGATAGGTGAAAAATATAACCTGAATTAAATAGTATATCAGGAAATGCAATTTTATCATAAAGACTACTAAGATCTCTGGTCAAAGGAACTTACTTGATACGGGAAAGGTAGTTCGTCCGCATTACCGTTTACAAATTGGAACGCTCCTGCTTTAAGATCGTCTTTATAATGTTGCTCAGTGGACAGTACAATCTGTTTCTCGTTACTCTTGTTCTTCGAAGGAGAGGCCGTTAATTCATTTAGGAGCAATTGACAATCGTCTACAACGTTCTTTATAATTTTTATTTGCTCTGGTCCGAAATCTAAATAAAGGCTATCGCTATCTGCCTGTATTTGTATTTGGGGAATAGAGTCAGCATTTTGCCATGGTTCCCAAAGCAAACAAAGCGTAATATTACAACACCATGGATTCAAGAGGACTTTTATATTTTCATTTAAAATTGCTGATATGATGAAAGAGTCTATGACCGTGTTGGAATATATTCTATCAGGCCTAAGAAGAGATGAGATGTTTCCAGACAGTAAAGCTAAACTAATTATTATCTCAGCACCGGAATCAGTTTTGAGAGATAATACAACTTGTTTTGTACTTATGTTAAAATCAGGCCAATTCAGTTTTTTCAGTTTTGTTACAGAAGACACCTTTACGTCATCAAACTGTTCTGTTGGTGTTGCTTCATGTAAGTTCATCAAGCATGACAATATCTAATAATAAATAAGATATTGTTTATGAATATAAATACAGTACTATTATCATTAAACATGACCTATTACCTTATTTTGCATAGCGTATATTTGACTCAGTCTTGATAGAGAGAAATAAATTTTTGTCGGTCTGCCCATATCTATGGAGAACTGTGGATTTTTTCCTAAAGTTTTCTCATATTTCAATGTCACAAAAGATGGCGGGATACCTGTATCTGGATGCAAATCGCCATTTTTTGTTTCGAGCATAAACACTTTGAAGTTTTTTTCTGTCGGTATTGAAATTATTTCTTGATTTTCCTTTTCTCCAAGTGCCATGGTCATATCAAAACACGATACCTAATAGATTATAAATTTTCATTAAAAAGTTTTTTTTTTTTTTATAAAATTGTATTATTCGGAAAATTGTATACTTGGATTTTTTGCGATGGATGCTGCTGCGAAAAATAAATATTTGGTTGGTTAACCATTACATAAAGTAGTGGTAGTTTCTGACTTTTGCCCTCGTCTTCTTCAATTTCATTGATATCCTACGTGAATGTTATGTTTCGTATTCATTTTCAAATATAATTAATTATAAGACGTAATTCTTATTAAAGATTTACTCACGACTTCGTATTCGGTAGACACTTTTTGAATATCGTAAAGTACGAATGTTATTTTGCCACAATTTACTAAGAATTCAAAAGGTAAAAGTAAAGAAGTCTCTTGAAGTGGAGATTTACCCTAAAAGTGTAACTCTTAATAAAATAATACTGTTGCATATATATCGACAAATTAAAATTCACCAACAAAACTTACGACAATCGTCGAATTCACACTGGATGTTTCAAAATCAATGCCACTATCCTTAGTAAAATCAACATCGATATCAGTGGAAGCTTGCTTCGTCCACGTAATTTGTTTAACACTTCCCATGGTTGACGAAATCTTATGCACTGTATTGCTAGACGTAGTTGCACTTTTATGTTCAAAATTTCCCAGTAATAAGTTTCTAAATTCATTATGTAAAATTGAAATTAACTGAATTTGATCTAAATTTATTGTCACTTCAATGTCCGTAATGCAATTCACTTCAACAGCACTTCCACATACTGTTATATCCGGTTTAAATAAAACGGGCGGAGCAATGATCAAGCACAGATCAAACCTGTAGCAGATACTTATATTAATAATCTTATACCAACCACGACTAGTCAATTTAACTGTCACATACTTTGATAATAAAGGAAGCATGGAAAATTGTTGTTCTAAACTATTTCCGTGGCCAAGTTTGTTCCATTCTAACGCAGGATTTTCATTCATGGTATAAAGATACGATTGTGATAACTTCTAGAGATAAATAATTTTACGATTATATTTCTGAAACAATTGTAATTTTAAAGGGATCTCGACGTACCTTGTTAATACTGATTTGATAGTTTTTCCAAGTAGTCGTATGAGCACATATGCTTTTAACATTAATTTGGTATTGTCGATCTTCCACAGCCGAGCCTGGTATACTTAGAATATTCGCCTGAGCTGCAAGTTGATATATATCTAATCTCAAAGGTGTTCTGCAAATTGGATTTTCCGCGTGCGGAGTGATACGAATTCCATCCAACTGCAAAAGTACAAACCAATTATTTTTAATTATAAGCTTATATTTTTACAAAGTATATTATTACCTGAAGCATTAACAAATCATGTTGTGGTTTGAATTTCATTATATTCGAGACAGGCAACATCAGCCTGAGTCCTTTGAAATCGAGATATATCAATGGTAACGCTTCGTTATCGAGGGTAGCGACGCTAGTTAAATGCGGTGTTACATTTTGTTCAGGAGTTTCGCCTGTATCTTTCTCAATGGATTGATAAAAACAAGTAAAAGGTTTTAATAGTTGCATGTATTTACTGACTACAGTAAGTGGCAAAATTATATCCACCATTTGCATCTTCACAACTACTTCAGAAATATAATTATTAGTAGATAATGTACTTTCTGCCATTGTATCTTTCTGAAAGATGAAAAGTGAATAGAGTACTTTGAGAATGTTATTAACCTTGTCGCTTAGCGTTAAGTACCTTCTGGGTCTTATGTCGTTTATGGATACCCCACCGCGTATGAACATTTCCCGATTTTGCCCTGGTCATGGTGAAACTAAGAAACCCAGAGTCATCACCTTTTTCCATGTTATCTTCTCTTCCACAAAGTATTGCACCTCCATACTCCCCAATATCCCAAGTTGATGAGTTCGGTGCTCTGTCAAGGATTACTTCAATCAATGTAGTTAAATTAAAATCATAAAAATCAATTGCTTTACACTATACAATTATATACCTAGTATAGTGGAATACGGTGGCAGTTGTAATTTTGCTTTTCAATTTAAGATAGACAGGTTGCAAGTCTAAAGAAGTAATAATGTCTTCTAGTTCGAGGACCAATTTTAACGAGGACGCATTTTCTTTCTCTGTGACGTATAATTTAATTGCGATTTTTGTTATAGTCCACTGGATCCACGCCGTCAAAAGTAATTCATCCGATTCTACGGAAAAATTGAAATATTCAATGCAAAATTGAACGAAGACTGAGTTTATTTGTAATATACCTTGTGAAATGTCATCTTTTGAAGTTGAAACGGTTGAGTTTGTAGTTGTATCTTCAGGGAAAAGTAATTGTGTCGGTGTAGATGGAGTTTGTGGTATGATAGGCAGAACTACTTGTGTTTCGGTATTTATTTGAGTACTAGCTATAACACTTTTATTAGTACCGGTTGAAACTCGCAATACGCTTAAAATACTTGTAATTACTTTATTCATGAAAACTACCTGAAGTAAGAATATTTTATAGTATTATGAAATAATATATGAAAATGAATTTGTTACAGCATTTATTGTAGTACCTGTTCTTCAGAGATCGAAATGATGATAGGAGAGTTGTCGATGTGAACACAAACGCCTAAAGCAGACAATGCATTTCCTCCTGATTGGGATGAAATTTTAGTCGTAAGAGCAACTGTGGCGTTCAATGACACTTTCTTGATTAAGTTCTTTTGCGTTTGTTGTTGTAACATGTAGCAATGAAATTCAACGAGGCTCAACGTCCACGGGAAACTTTGCAACTCTAGAACAAATTGCATTGAGAATAACATTCCTTGGTATACTAGACAGTTTTTTTGTTTTGTTGCTTACTGTTTGTCCACATTGATTTTGGTAGCTTAACAGGCAACTTCTGAAGATGAGGTGCTAGCAGTTCAAAATTTATATTAGATGAGTGAACAAGAAGGCTGGGTAACTTTATTATTAACATTTGTAGATTATTATCGGCTTTTAGTGCTTTGTCCTTTGCTTCTTCTATGCCTAAATAACGTGATAAGCATAATTATCAAAGTTAGCTAAAAATATACATTTCATTCTGCTTGAGTGTATGCTTACCATGTGCACCAATGCCACTCATTGTAGTCGACGGTATGTAAATGACAATATGTCCAACACAACCACTTAATACTAGACCACACCACCATGGATACACTTTTGCTAATCTGGCCAATATTCCCAAATTCTGTAAGTTCTACCATAAATTACATCTTTATAACTACTAACTATATGCCAAAACTATTGAAAGGAAAAACTTAATACATGTTCGAAAGTTACGCATTTTGAAATATCGTAGTATATAAACGATGTACCTGTCGTTCGCCTTTAATTTTTGCGTCAAGTTTTTTTTGGGTCTCATCAGTCTGCAAAGTCTTTGATTTCTCTGTCATTACAACTGATTTCCTTTTTTCCTTGTCCGAGGAACTGTGGACACTTTCGTGCAGACTGGGAAACGTCTTTTTTTTGGTGCCAGTATCGGAGGATGTACCTTCGAAATGCTGTTGCGTTTCAGGCCTTATAGTACACAAAGTGCCTAAATTATAATATGTAACGCGATACTCGAGCCATTTGAAGAACAATGGATCGAGCGAAGCTCGGATGTCTGCCATTTGAAGTGAAATAAGAGGTGGATGTGTTTGTTTCTCAACATCTTTTGGATACTGTATCACAGATGTCAGGAGTGATTTATTTTCTACCTCGCTAAAAAAACCGAAAAAATCGTTGTCAAACTAGAGTTTATAAATAGTTTTCACTGTATACTTACCCATGAATATTGCTTTCAGGGCCTGAGAATATAAGGGCCTGTTGCATCTCGTGTAAAGCAAACATTTTTACAGAACTTATACTTATTTCATTCGAAACTGTAATCATAGATGATAATTTTTTAATATTTATATTTTCCAATAACAACTCCAAATAAATGGGATCTGAAAGGTACAATTAAATTAAATATATTTAATAAATGAAATACTTCTGAACGATTGGTTTTTTTATTAGTATGCTACATACTTGTTTCTTGATAGGCATCGGTGAATAAAGAAGAACACACAAGGGGATTTGTTGCGTCCGTGGGATTGAAAATTGAAGTCACGATAGATGCGGCAACCATTAATTTTGCTTTTGTTCCAGTAACTGTAATACTATCTATATGTGCTGAATACGTTTCATGTATTAAATCAACATTCTTCCAATACTGTGGATAAAGCAACTTTTTGGCATTACATTTAACAGAGTAAGGCATTATTATCGATGTGTGGGAATTTTTAGTTAGATAAAGTTGACTCCTTCCTCCATGTACCTAAAATTAAATAAATTATTACCGAAGATAAAAAATACGAATATAATAATACTCTTGTCTTTTACAGTACCTGTAGCATTATACTCTTATGGCACTGGCGAAACATTTCTGTTGAAAGATCAGTCTGCTTTGAGGCACACGCGGCAAGTCTAAATGGATACAAGGGCTGTATCACACCTATCATTGCTTCGTCGCATTCAATACTCATGAAGGGATCGTCTGTAAAAGCAGGTGCTAAAGGCGCCGTCTAGTCAAACAATATGGAAAAAAAGTAAATAATAATAAGCACATTATTTCTATACATGTACAGTAATCGATTTTATCACATACTCGACTTTCAACAATGTTTCGCTGCCGTGGTAGTCCAGTAATAGAGTGATCGGCTAATTGCAATTGAAGAGACGCTTTCTCTACCACTAATCTTGTTTCAACCTTAGGTACATTTTTTTGTAAGTTTTCATATTCTTCTAATGTAACTGGTGGAAGTTCATCCACGAGTGGATCTAACAATGATTTATTCGATGATTTTTTTAACATTTTATAGATACACAACCCGAATCTAATTGTATAAATACCTGGTTTTGTTACAATATATGGATTATAATCATAATTCGCGGCAGCTTGCTTTATTGTATCGATACGATGAAGAACGCCTGAGCATAGTCGAATTGTTAAATTACTAATTTTATACCTTATATTTCTGCATTCTTTTAAATCGCTGGAACAATATAAATTTAGTCACTTTTATGTAAAAATTTTTCCAAAAAAATATTTAAATATTCGGGTTACCTGTATTCAAAATTAGATCCAAATTCTGCCAGCTTCTCAGGAATGATATCACTTGGTATTTGAATGTAATGAGCATAATTCATAACGAAAGCGGGACATCGCTCTTTTAGTTTTGACTCTAAAAATAATTTATATAAGTAACATTAAGTTTGGAATCTAAAATTAAAGTTCTGTTACCTGAAACTGGATTTAAGTGGTAATATTTCGCACGTTCGTAATTTCTCTCCTTTCCTTTATTTTCCACCGAATCATCGTCAAATAATGAATCTTTTAAATAATCAGGATTTAATTTTCCAGCTACTAGATATAAGGGTGGCTAGATGAAATAATTAATCCGTTTAGTTACAGTTTATATCGATAAAAAAATTAAAAATATAATATGAAATATTACTTGTGCTCCATCAACTACTTCGATATGCCCACAGCTACAATTTCCTCTTGGATATATAAGTATACGACTCATTACAATTTGAAAACTAGTCACATGAATTCCTTTAGTTAACGTATCTACCATCACGCCATTTAATCCCAGTGTTAGGAATGATTTGTATCTGAGTTTGCGCGACTTATAAAATAATTGCTCCTTAATATTTTCAACTGTCTGTATAAAGAACGGTAATTTCTTACTATGTAAGTTTATCTCGAAGTTTAACGCGATTAAAATTTAAACGAGAAATACTGTCTTTAAAATATCTGCCTTAAAAGTTAATGTGGCATCTTTGACATATATGCCCAAATGAATCGTGTGTTCAGAATAAGCCATTTGTTGTTCTGCAGACCAATCATTGTCCAAATCAAAAGGTAACAAAGATGATACCATGTTCCAAGCCCATCCGCTCCATTCTGTTGTGTCTGCAGTATCACCTGTATGATAAATAATGTCATCTGAAATATCATTAAACAGTAACAAGTCTGCTTACAATACAATGCAGAATTATGCTATATGGATTAATATAAGACCTTCAGTGTTCTCTTCCCTTTCCTCTACAGAAATTAATGATTCTTCTCTATTGGATGGAAATTGTTTTGTTTGCAAAGCCATTATCAAAGCAGCTAGTCTCAACAACATTGGTATTTGTTGTTCTGTTATGCTAAATTCCATTTTTTGACAATCAAGATCTAAACGCGTAATGGCAGGTCTTCTTGCTGTATTGCTATGATATTTTATGATTAAACGTATTATAACAGAACATCGATATAGAACAGGATCCTGAAATATAAAATATATTCATAAAGTCTGAAAAATTTATAGTGTACAATGATAAGAAGTAAGTACCTGATATATTTCTATTTTTCCAGAAGCATCCATTTTGTCTAAACATAAAGTTAGGTCCTGAATAGTAATAACTTTCCTAAGCAAAACTTCATATGCATTGACATCTATAAATATATATAATTTTAATATATGTCATTAATTATTGCAATGCAATATAACATACATACCAGTAAATGCTGGTTCCCATTTGTTATCAACAGTTTGCATACTAAGAAATCTGACATTGACGCTAAGAACAATATCTTCTTCCACATATTTTAGAATTAGATTATTACAAATAATTGTTATGTTATTTACAACTTTTGTTACTATACTTTTTATGTAACCAGGTAATGTTACTTCCCTATTAACAAAGTAATATGAGAATGTTTGTTATATTATAAACTAATAAATATAATAATTTTTCTTACTGTGGCATCTCTGGTCTTCTCAGTACTCTAGAAGTACTGGCTTCCACTTTAGTATCATCTTTCAATTTTAAAATGCATTCTTCGAATAAAAATTTCAATTATTTTTATCTGTTTTGAGTCATGACAAACCTTTTATACACTTCTTAGTACTTACCTATTGTATTTATTGTAATAACAATTGGTTCAGAAGTAATTTTTACCCAGGGAACATGAATAAGCAATTCATGTATGTGACCACTAACAAAGACAAAAGGAAGATTGAGTTGTTCTTCCAAAACTTCCAATCGTAAATCAAGATTTTGAAATGATGCATCGCCACCCCATAATGAAACCTGAAATGTACATTAAGATAATATATAGTAGGCAAATAAATATCTTAAAATTATGTGTTATAATTGTATAAAAGATTATACCTGAGATTGTTCTGGTTTAAAATTTTTCACATACTTTTCAACATAACTAAGAATCACTGGAGTTATATATGATTCCAATTTGAACATTGTGACTGATAATTCAATGCATTCCACATACTCTCACAAGTTAAATAAATTTGTATAAATATAAAAAGTTTTGATAATTTTATTCTTTAATTTGCTTCTTCGTGAAGTACATATTCCAAATATATCGATCAGAAAGCTATCAAGCACGATTTAAAAATTTGCATCTTTATCTGAAAATGATAAGATTAATTGACTATCAGTAAGTAATGTAAATAACGTAAATAATGTTGTATTTGGTCTTAGAACAATTACAGTAAACATTTTTAAAGGGAAAGTGAAGTGGGGTGAACAAAATCAGTAGTCACTTTAAAAATTAATTTTTATTCTGCTTTCGTTCCTAGGTAGAGACGTTGTAACTTGTATCTTTCATAGCTATATTAATACATTATTATACAACAAGTCACAACATATTTGTGAAATATGTATTAACCTCAAATTGAACATCGGCAGTCAACCATGCATCGAAATTGCCAATAAAAGCGTGTTTTAACAAATGCGCGTCCTGTATGTATTTATACCGGAACAGTGGAGTAAATAATAACACTATCAATGATTTATAATCGAGGGTTTTGTAA
This sequence comes from Hylaeus anthracinus, assembly GCF_026225885.1. Classification (NCBI taxonomy): domain Eukaryota; kingdom Metazoa; phylum Arthropoda; class Insecta; order Hymenoptera; family Colletidae; genus Hylaeus; species Hylaeus anthracinus. The sequence continues at coordinate 17,073,454 of NW_026533254.1, forward strand.
CTGTAACTTTATGTTTTGTAAATATAGTTTTATTTTTGCCGTCTGCCTTAACCTTAGCAATTTGACAAGCACTGATGCACTGCAGCTACATGTGACAAGTAACTGTAGTGCGCATGCGCGTCATTATTCATTCAAAATATTTGAATGAGACAACTTAAGAAGAATGAGATGTGTACACAGATTTACGAATATTTACGTTACTTTACGCTACATATTTGTATGAAAGTCTGTTATGATGTAATAACGTCTAAAATATATTTAAATGTTTAAATCATATTGTGTTTTATTATTATCTGAATCCTTTTATCCTTTATTCATCCTTTATTTTTGCATAAAATTTTTAATGCACCCTGTCAAATTTGTTTATGTTTTTCACTTCCAATTTTTATACCTCCTCTCACCTCCTCTGATGTTCATTTTTCATTGAATGCAAGGGAATTTTACTGTCAATTTATGTGTTGCATTAAGTTTAAAAATAATGTCACATTTAGCTGCATATTTTGCAGCTAGAGATTATACAAAACCTGCTATTGATCGTCGTATTTCTGCTTTATTGAAAAAAAGAGTTGGTTTCGAAGCTTTGCCTACGGAAACTCTGAAAGAACGTCTTGTATGGAAACCATATTAATTATAATCTTTATATAAAAATTGTTTATATGTAGTAACGAAGCATTCTATTTTTATCGTGTCCCATCTACGTAGGAAAAATTTAGAGAGCAGCGTAATGCAAGACACGGATTGTTAAAGGCAACCCATCGGCAGGTCTTGGAAGTAGTAGCTTTTATCTTGAATGTGGATCCTGATATTTTAGAAGAAGGAATTATCGATAAAGATGAATACATTCATGTCTTTGATAGCTTCTTCGCCAAAGATGGAAGACATGCAATTATCATACACTTTCAATCAATGGAACCACCACCATACGGTACCGCGAGTCACATTTATCCATTGTGCTAAGTTCTACATATTTATATTTCAACGTAAAATATGTGAATATAGAGTCAGGAAGGTGGAGCATACAATTGGAAGATGGAAGTCACATTTTACGCTGTTGCGTTACTGATGGTTCTACAGAAGAGATTTCTGGCAAATTTGTTCTAGTTTACAGATTAAAATCAAACGTTGACTTTGAAACTAAACATATCATCGAAGTATGTATTGAGTTAGATACGATTACTTATGTGCAATTTGATACATTGTCTCAAATTTTTTAATAGGAAACGTATTATGCATATGCAGAAGTTGATTCCATATCCCACAGTGCACTTGCAGCAGTATCGGAGTTAATTTTAAGATTAAATTTGCCAGCAATAATTGCCAATAAAATGTGGGGCGAATTATCGAAAGATGAAGCTAGCGAGAAAGTGAAGAAAAATTTCATCTGTGATTTTAGAGATTTCTGCGAATTTTTGAGTAGTAAGATGTTAAAATCTACGAGTAGACAACATTCTATTTAGTTCTGTACAGTGATATTATTATTCTTGTATCGTGTCTAGTGACTAAAATAGATTTAGAGAACACAGTCAAGTTTAAAATTGACTGGATTGTATATAATAAGTATCTAGCTCTGCCAAATGATGACAGTTACACCAATCCCGAAGCTATCGCAGCTGTCGAAAATGATGTTCGAAGATGGATGAAAAGCATAGAACGGGTGAGATTTATAACTGTTAGTCGATATTTTGATAATAATGGTTGATTGGAATACAGGCTGTTGTTGAGAGTCAACAATTGCGCAGGGAAACTGAAACAATGGGACCAAATGCAGAACTCACTTATTGGAGGAGACTATTGGCACGGTTTTCATCGATAATTGAGCATATTAAATCTCCTCATGCTCAAAAATATCTCGATTTTTTAAAACGAATAAAATCAAAACACATGAAGGTCCCTAATCTCTAATTATTAATCGTATAATATAGATTTCTTATTAAAACAGTAATAAGAAGAGGTCTCTTGCACATTTATCTCTAGAAATGGAAGACATTGGAAGGTCACGTCAGATCCATACAAATCCTTTCAGAAGACAACGTAAAGTATTTGTATGCATTACAAAAATTCACACAGCCCTTATACAGGTTTGATCCAACAAAAATTGGGGACTATCTACCTCCACTTATGTATGCTATACGCATGATTTATGCTACTTCACGATTTTTTAATACAAGAAGGATGGTCACAGCTGTTTTTGTGAAAGTACAACGATTTTTCTATTTTAAGTTTACGTTATATACAATTTCAACGGTTTAATTAAAATTTTCAGATGACAAATCAAATGATTTTAACGTGTAAAGATTATTTAACAGAGGATGGCAAAGTAAATGTTTGGGACGAATCTAAATCTGTTATGATATCTAAGATAAAGGTGGCTGTTTAAATTAAATTTGCTGGTGAAATGAATATTCTTAAATAATTGCTATATTTTAGGATTGCACAAAATTATGCGAACTATATTACGATTACTATAACGACATGTGTAAGCAAGTAAGAGAATCACCTAATGAAAAGCCTTTCGAGGTGTCCGAGATGTACGTTTTCGGAAAGTTTAACACTTTCAAATCAAGAATAATAAAAGTTAGTTGCTGTATATATTTAAGAGAGTTATTAGAATGTTACGGAGGGTGGATTACAAATATATCGATTGCATTTCAGATTATGGATGTTTTCCAGATAACATTAGCGTATTCGATCCTTCATAGTTCAGCGATACAAGGAATCGATGTGTTTGCAAATAAATTTACAAGTTTTTTTCAGACTATCGCGTCGCAAAGTTACGACCCATTAGATCACAGAAAACCATATTTTGATGCAGACTATGATAAATTTAAGAAAGATGTGAACGAGACTGAAACAGAATTAAGACGTTTCTTTTATAAATGCGTCTCCGAGGCTCCAAATATAGCGGAAGCGTTAAGGGTGATAGCGAGGTAGTTAATTTAGATTGATGGTTTTATTTCATATTCGCTATCGTTAAAGACGGTATCTAATTTACGATTTATATAGATTCGAGAAACTGAGATTCAAGCATTTAACAATCGATAGGAAATACTTAGAACTTATAACATTATTTCAAAAAGAAATCGAAGATGTACGAGATCGATACAACGAAGATAGATCGGATCCACCGATACCGCGAAATGTTCCACCGATTGCCGGTCGCATTTTATGGATCAGACAGCTTTATAGACGCATCGAAAGTCCGATGGAAATATATAAAAAATGTATCCGAGTGCTAAGCCACGACTATATGCAAAGGTGTATTAAAATTTACAACGCTCTGATTAGTGTCTTTATACATTACGAATTAATATACCACAAGGCATGGTACGATTCCTCGGATATTGTAAGTATGATTAATGTACGATTACCATGATTCACAATCATTCGTTGAATTACTTAACTCGAAGGTACGATTGGCATTGGCTTCGCCTTTGCTCATACGACATCCAAAGACCAATAAGTATCACTTAAATTTTGATTCGTACATCATCGAAGTGATACGCGAATCGGAATACATGGATAAATTTAATTTAGATGTACCAGACTTTATACAAATAATAGCGTTCTGTAAGAGCAAAATATTTTCATCGTACGAGATAGTAAAAAATTTGATCAGCGAGAACAACGAACTAAGGTAAGCGAATAATGATTTTCTACGAAAATTAAGGAAGATAATTTTAGACCACGCTTCAAATTGCAGACGAGGGATACCGATATTGTTTCTAAATTTAATAAAAATTGTTCTCGCTGATCTCGAAATCGCCTTCCAACCTTGCCTATCCGTGATAACGTGGACATCATTGAACATCGACGAGGTGTGCGATAAAATAAAGGAGGCCCTCACAGCCGTGCAAATTTTTGTTAAAGAGATAACAGACATGAAGGAGGCAAGGGTCGACGAAGTGTTCGAATCAATTTCTACAGCTGAATTACTAAAAATTGACAATTATCCAAAAGAACCGACCGTGCTTTTGGATGACAATACCACCTACGTGAATGCAGTAGGCGTTGATCTCGAGATAAAATCAGCAGCAGCAGAAAACGCTATCGTAACGATCATCAATAAATTCATGGATTTCATAGTCGACGAATCTGTCCAAAACGTTAAATACAATTGGATGGATCCACAGAAAGTGCACAAACACATTTCGCAGACGAAACTGACACAAGGGAAATACGAACCCGGTACGTATACTTTGTTTATTGATTATTTCGAGTATTTTGAATACTCTGGATTAAATAATTTTCAGGTTTCGCACCCATCGAGAGGACGCATAAAGTTCAAATAAACAAGGTGCACAACGATTGCATGGAATTGTTCGCGTACTTCAATAATAAACTAATAGATGCTCTCGTGAAAAGCACTAAGGACTCCCTCGAATCATTGAAGAAATACGTCTTCTCTTTGAGGTTTTCCTTTTAATGATACGTTCGCTTAAATTTTCTTTAGGCTATTGGAAACTATATAATCAAACATTTATCGTGTTTTTTTTTTTTTTTATAAATCCATCGAAGTTCAAGTATTTCATTCGAATTCGTTTTCTGTGAAAGTTAATTTTCAAAATGAAATTTTTTCGAGCTTTTTGGACGAAAAGCACCGTCGTTCGTACATTGGTAACGCTTAAAATGTTAAATAAATAATTTATATTGTTTTTGTACCAACAACTACAGACCTATGATCCAAGATAAAGACGGAACATGGATAGAAGCTCCAATTATGTTGACCACATTCGTCCTACAAATCCCGAATATTGTGATAGAACCTCCTATAGAAAAGTTACAGCATTACTTTGGAAAGCTAATAATTAGCGCTCTGGAGGCTCACAAACATATCATTGTTTGGGGACAGCGTTATTCGTCGAACAGACTGTCGGGCGGTGGCGATGGTACACAAAGTTGGTATCACGTGAAAATAATATAAAATGTAACAAACATTAATTTTCTTATTTTCGCAAAGAGAATACCAAGTCACTGAAGAATTACTACGAAATAATATCCGATCACAAAGAAATAGTCCGCAGCGTAATGAGCCTGCAAGGCGCGATTATCGCCTTGAAAGACGACATCGCACAAATTGGGAATGTACGGACAACTTTTCACTCTTTGTTACCGTCTATAATATTAAATATCCCCCCCCCATTCAAACCATCCGTTACATTTAAAATAGAAGTATTTACGATATTCTTATATATGGGCCGAAGAAAGGAACGACATCGTTCAGCATTTCGTCGATTCCGAACCCATTACTCAGGAGATCAAAGAGAAATTCGAGGAGTACGACGATTTAGTCGCCGAAATAGAAAATCTACCGAAGAAACATATCGTGGGGCCCATGGAAATTAACATGGGTAACGAATCGATTATAGTTTCGAGTTGGGAACTTAATTTCCCTTCGGCGCAATTTTTTTTTTTTTTTGAAAATGGATTACCTTCCAGAGAAATTGAAATTAGCGCTTCTAGTCGAGGCTCGCGCGTGGAAAGCGTCTTTAGGCCAAGTTTTATCAGCGACTTACAAGGACAAGTTGAGAACGATCACGGAATACATCAACGAGAAAAATAAAGTTTTAGCTAGAGAGATAAAAGATTTGCAAGACGTGAGGATCGCGATGAAATGCCTGGGCGAGATACGCGACGATTTCATATCGTTGGACATGGAACTGATATTGATAGAGGAAACGTACGCGTTGATGGGAAAATTCAAGATTCCTGTTTCGAAGGAGGAGCAAGACATAGTGGACAGCCTTCGATACAACTTCACGAATATGTTGAACACGGTGATGCTTAGGAAAATTACCACTGCTATTTGCTGTTATAGTATTTCTTCTTTTAAAGTCCGATTATTTTGAAGGCGAAAGAAGTCCAAGCAAAAATATGCGAGATGCAAGAGCCGCTGAAGAAAGAACTGACGGATGGCGTTGCAGTTTTCAAGCAAGACGTGATCGATTTCGACCTCGATTTCGAGCTGAATGGCCCTATGGTCGTGGGGATACCGGCCAAGGAAGCTAGCGATCGGTGGGATTAACGAAAAGATATTATTTATAATTTTACAGTTAATCACCGATTTAACCCTTTGCTGAACTGAACTTGTCCGAATACCGAGATCAGAAAATCCGGACTGCAAAGGGCTAAAATCAATCGCTTCGAATGCAATGACGATTACTTCCAGACTCGTCCTCTTCCAAGCACGTCTCGAAGATCTATGGGAAAGATATTTGACCTACAGCAGCGGTGAAAGCCTATTTGGCATAGAAGTAACAGACTATCCTGCTCTCCATCAAAGAAGAAGGGAGGTAAACTTGCTGCAGAAATTGTATTCTCTATACTTGCAAGTGATAAGGACTGTCGACAGCTACTACGAGATACGTTGGTCCGATATCGACATAGAGTCTATAGTCACCGAATTAGCAGACTTCCAGAACAGGTAAATTGAAATTATCACCTCGCGAGAAGATCGAATTAAATCGGACGTCCTTTTTATATAAATTCTTCTTCAGATGTAGGAGGCTACCGAAAGCTATGAGAGATTGGCCTGCCTACATCGACCTGAAGAAGAAGATAGACGACTTCAGCGAGACGTGTCCTTTGTTAGAGATGATGGCGAATAAAGCGATGCAAGAGAGGCACTGGGAAAGAATGTCGAAACTGTGTAAATACCATTTCGACGTTGAATCGCATACCTTCACGTTGGCACACGTGATGCAGGCGCCTCTATTGAAGTACAAAGACGACGTCGAGGTACGTCTCGAATTTAAACATACGGTGTCTTCGTTTTACGATTAATATCTTTAATTCTCTCCAGGATATATGTATCAGCGCGGTGAAGGAGCAGGATATAGACAGTAAACTGAAGCAAATTATTGCCGATTGGGCCACTGTGGATTTACAGTTCACGAACTTCAAGCAACGGGGGGAACTGCTTCTAAAAGGCACGGAAACGGCTGAGATAATATCTCAGCTCGAGGATAGCTTGATGGTGATCAGTTCCCTCTTGGCAAATCGGTATCGGGGATGTTCATTATAAATCTTGGGATTTTCTGGTTCGTCGAAGGGGGTATTATTTGTAAATTCCGAACGTTTTATACAGATACAATACACCCTTTAAGAAAGATATCCAACTGTGGCAATTCAAGCTTAGCAACACTTCGGAGATCTTAGCGAAGTGGCTAACTGTGCAGAATTTGTGGGCGTACCTGGAGGCAGTGTTCATCGGGGGCGATATATCTAAACAGCTTCCAGCCGAGGCGAAACGATTCAACGTAGGAAAATTATACGATTTCATTAGTTTTTCGTTCGTTTTCGTGGGAGAACGTGATATATTTGTAATTTATCATTCTAGAATATCGATAAAGCTTGGATGAAGATTATGTATAGAGCACACGAGAAACTGAACGCTGTGGAAACGTGTACTGGAGATGAAACAATGGGTCAGTTCTTGCCCCATCTTCTGGAACAACTGGAATCTTGTCAGAAATCTCTCAGCGGGTAACAACATCGATTCCATACTACTATTAAAGCTTTGCACTACAATTAAAATTCACTCAACGTCTGTATAGATACCTAGAAACGAAACGAAGCATATTTCCAAGGTTCTGCTTCGTGTCAGATCCAACACTGTTGGAAATACTTGGCCAAGCAGCTGACTGCCACACCATACAAAAATATCTCGATGGTTTCTTCGACAACGTAGCCAGGGTAATTCTAACGATTTTCAAACCACGTCGATCTATTTCCTTGTATTTTTATCCTAGCTCTGATATTTCCTACTTCTTCTATTCAGTTGGACTTTTCCGAGAAGGAGTACGAAAAGATCGTGGCCATGTACTCGCGCGAAGATGAGAAAGTAGAGTTCGAGCAACACGTTGTGTGCACGGGAGGCGTAGAGAATTGGCTCAACACTTTGCTAACGGTGCATCAACAGTCCGTGTCCAGCGTGATCGCCCAAGGATTACAAGCTCTCACTGCCGAGGAGTTCGACATCACAAATTTGATAGACAATTCGATTCTACAAGTAACGAGGACCATTTTCCTATTTCACGAACGTTTATACCAAACCACTTCTTCGTAGGTGGGTTTGTTAGCTCTGCAAATCCTGTGGACCCGCGACTCCGAGATAGCACTCAAGACAGCGAGACGCGACAGAGGTATAATGAAAAGGACAAATCAATGGTTCCTGGATTTGTTAAACATTCTCATCGACGTGACTGTCAAGGACCTAACGAAATACGCGAGGGCCAAATACGAGGCTCTAATCACGATCCACGTGCATCAGAGGTTGACCAACGATCTCGACGTCTTTGATACAGAAAAGAGAAACACAAATTTTCGATCGTATTTCAGGGATATATTCGACGAGTTGTGTCGCTCCAGAGTTCGCAATGTATTGGACTTCGAGTGGCTGAAGCAGAGCAGATTTTACTACAACAGCGACACGGAGGAAGTTCCTATAAAAATCACCGATATAAATTTCATCTATCAAAATGAGTTTCTTGGCTGCTCGGATCGTCTGGCTATTACTCCTCTTACAGACAGATGTTACATCACGCTGGCACAAGCTGTAGGCAAGATCGTCGTTGTCTTTATTTCGACGCGTTCATATAGTAATTCAAGAACGCAACGATGCGTAACGGTATGCTCCTTTTATCGGAATTTTAGGGATGAATTTTGGTGGAGCACCCGCAGGTCCCGCTGGTACCGGAAAAACAGAGACCACAAAGGACATGGGGAAGGCCCTCGGAAAATACGTGATTGTGTTTAATTGCTCCGATCAAATGGATTTTCGCGGTTTGGGTAGAATATTCAAGGGACTGGCCATGTCCGGCTCGTGGGGGTGTTTCGACGAGTTTAATCGAATTGATTTGCCGGTATTATCCGTAGCTGCTCAGCAAATAGCGATCGTGCTTACCGCGCGAAAGGAGAGGAAAACATCCTTCCTGTTCAGGTTCGCGGACTTCTTAACGCTCTTGAACGCCAGACAGAGCTTTTCACCGTGGAACATTGACAATTAACTTTAAGAGCCAAGCGTCGATGAGAATAAAAAGATTCTATAGCTTCCAATTGTATCGAAATGAAACTTTAGAAATTTCTATGGGAATCAGTCTGGCAGTCAACGTGTTGCGTGACAGTGGGGCAGGAAATAATTTATCTTCGAGGATGAAATAAAGGGTTCAAGGGAAATATGTAACTTACAGCGACGGGGAAGTGTACAATTTAAATTACGAACTTGGAATCTTCATCACGATGAATCCTGGTTACGCTGGTCGCCAGGAGTTGCCAGAGAATTTGAAGATTCAGTTCAGAAGCGTCGCTATGATGGTCCCCGATAGACAAGTAATAGGAACATTACAATTTTATAGCTCTGCAACCGACACTCTTGGAACTCTTGATATAGATAATCATGAGGGTGAAACTGGCAGCTTGCGGTTTCAAAGAAAACGTGCTACTCTCGCGAAAGTTTTTCACCCTGTATAAATTGTGCGAAGAACAGCTCAGCAAGCAAGTGCATTACGACTTTGGTTTGAGGAATATATTGTCTTGCTTGAGAACTCTGGGTGCTCAGAAAAGGGCCAACCCTACCGATTCCGAAGAAACCACCCTCATGAGGGTGTTGAGGTACGAAACAGATGATCCAAGCGGTTCTTTTTTCGAACTTCACTTTATCATAATTTTTTAGAGATATGAACCTATCCAAGTTAGTGGACGAGGACGAGCCCTTGTTCATGTCCCTGATCAACGACATGTTCCCAGGAATTAAACTCCGAACTCAGACGTACAAGGACTTGCAGCAGGCCATAGCAAATGCAACTGCAGCCCTTGGTATAATGAACCATCCCGAGTGGAACTTGAAAACAGTTCAGGTTTGTATTTATTAAGTTAGTCGAGTCCACCGAGTACCTAGTCAAATTCTTATTTATTTATATTTCATTCCTTTTGAGTACCGAATCTTTATTGTCTCCAGTTGTACGAGACCTCACTCGTTCGCCATGGCCTTATGGTGCTAGGACCAACGGGATCGGGGAAGACGCAATGCATGTGGGCCCTCATGAGAGCTCTAACCGAGATGGGTATGCCACACAAAGAAGTTAGGATGAATCCAAAGGTAACTTCTTCCAACCATGTTAAACTCTAACATACAGTTAGTCCCATAAGTATTCGTACCCTCTATATCTATCGAAGACATTTGTCTAAATTAAACGACAGGTTTGGTGTTTCCAAATGAATGTTTCATAATTTATATATACATGGCGCAAAGTTCCTTCGTGCGTATGTACATTTATGATAAATGATAATAATACATTATTTGGAATCGTCGTGTCTATCATTTAATTGCGACAAATTTCTTTAATACAGACATAGAGACATAGAGGACACGAATACTCACAGGAGTGATCGTAATTACCAATTTTCACAGGCCATAACTGCGTCCCAAATGTTCGGGAAGCTCGACGTCGCGACAAACGATTGGACAGATGGTATATTCTCCATTATATGGCGAAGATCAACGCAAACGAAGAAAACAGACAACCTGTGGATAGTACTGGACGGTCCCGTGGACGCAGTTTGGATCGAGAACTTGAATTCCGTCCTGGACGACAACAAGACCCTTACTTTAGCCAATGGCGATCGCATAATAATGGTATCGAACAGCAAGTTGGTCTTCGAGCCTGACAATGTTGACAATGCATCGCCGGCAACGATATCGCGAATGGGAATGGTGTTCATCAGCGCTTCCGTGCTGAAATGGAGCCCCATTCTAGAGGTGACGTTAGTATTTTAAAAACTAGGAAGTACTATGTAACCAGCTGTTGTTGTTTTTTTTTTCTAATTTAGGGGTGGTTTTTGAAACGACACTCCTCGGAGGTAGGAACGCTGCGTAACATGTTCAACAAAATATACGACGACGCTCACACCTTCGTCCAAACCAAGCTTCCAACGAAAATGGCCCTCCTGGAGGCAATTTACATCAGACAATGTATAGATTTACTGGAAGGCTTGCTCGGTTCGGACAAGGATCCATCGAGTCCGTTACTCTTACTCTCGCAATTGCGGTTTGTTGCGAAAGGGGTTTCATTTCGAATTCATTATTTCTAGGAATGCTGCCTGTTGATCATATCGAGAAGATATTCCTATTTTCGCTCATGTGGAGTTTAGGAGCTGTGTTGGAGTTGGATGAACGTAACGCGTTGCAGGAATTTTTGGTGAACCATTCGTCGAAGTGCACCTGGCCAAAGTGCAAGGTGGATGCGAGACAACGTAGTTTACGAGGATGTACAAATTAACAAATTACTTTTGTTGTAGGAAGATGAAACTATTTTCGAATACTTAGTATCAGAGCACGGGGACTGGTTGCACTGGTCCGATATGGTACCAGAGTTCGTATACCCAGCAGACCAAATTCTACCGTATCACACGATCCTAGTTCCCAACATAGACAACACGAGAACGATGTTTTTAATCGACACCATCGCAAGGCAAGGAAAGGCAGTGCTACTGATAGGTACGAGACCTCGAAAAGTTCGAACACGCGATTCCTTATTCTGAATTTCGACGCGTATATTAACTACAGGAGAGCAGGGAACTGCAAAAACTGTGATGCTCAAAAGCTACATGTCCAAGTACGATCCTGAGGAACACCTGCACAACTCCTTCAGCTTCTCGTCAGCGTCCACGCCGAACATGGTTCAGGTGACCATCGTACCTACAGTCGGTCTCGTAAGTATCCTTCTATATTTATTGAAGAAATTCGTCCAATTTAAATGAATGCTTCAATATATATGCGAGAAGTTTATTCTTGTACATATTTATAATGAAAAATTGATTTCGGAACAAATTTCTTCGATAGATATAGAGGGTACGAATACTTCTGGAACTGACCGTATGTAAATAAATATCAATGACATTGTATAAACTAATAAATGTATGTCACACAGCGTATATTCGAAAGCTACGTGGAGAAGAGGGTCGGGACCACTTATGGGCCTCCAGGTGGTCGAAGAATGACCATCTTCATCGACGACATAAACATGCCAGCCATAAACGAATGGGGCGATCAGATTACGAACGAGATCGTCCGTCAGCTAATGGAGTACGGAGGCTTTTATTCGCTGGATAAGCCAGGAGACTTTTGTATCATACAGGACATTCAATTGGTCGCTGCGATGATTCATCCGGGAGGTGGTAGAAACGACATCCCTCCGAGGCTGAAGAGGCAGTTCAACATTTTCAATTGCACTCTGCCCTCGAACAAATCCATGGACACCATATTTAGTACGTTTACCTTCCCAATCTTCATCTATCTTCGTCTATCTCCATCGTTACGATACTCACGCTATTTACAGAGAGCATTGGCCAAGGGTACTTTTGCGACACCAGATTCGAAGAGTTCATCGTGGAATTTTTACCTAAATTGATTCCCTTGACCAGAGTCTTATGGCAGCAGACCAAGCTGAAGATGTTACCCACGCCAGCCAAGTTTCATTATGTATTCAATCTGAGAGACTTGTCACGAATTTGGGAAGGCATCCTCAGGATAGAGAGGGCCGAGTGCGACTCTATAACTAGATTGCTGAAGCTCTGGGAGCACGAATGCACTCGTGTAATAGCAGACAGGTTTGTTACTTCAACTATGTACAATTGTTCTTCTTCTCTTGCTTATGGTTGCTCTTCAGGTTCGAGACGGACACGGGCACGCACATAAAATTATAAAGTCTTCGAAAGTACTTCCTCTCTTGATTTCTCCTTCTTCTTGATTTGTTCTACAGGTTCACGACCGATACGGACACGGCGTGGTTCCAAAGCACACTGAGACGAACCGCTGAGAAGATGTTAGGTCCAGATTTCAAGCATTATGCCCCCGTCGAAACGTACTTCGTGGATTTCTTACGCGATCCACCGGAGCCTACCGGTGACGAGCCAGATGATTTCGTGATAGAAGCGCCAAAGATCTACGAAGAAATCCCAAGGTAGAATTCCCAAGCTCGTTTCAACCAAAGTCGAGCACAGCGAGTACAGCGATTATTCCTTCAGCTACGACGCTGTGATCGCGAGAGTTCGACAGAACATGGAACAGTTTAACGAATACATTCGTGGACTGCACCTCGACCTGGTGTTCTTTCACGACGCTCTGGTGCATTTGATACGCATATCGAGGATTTTAGGAGTCCCTAGGAGCAACGCCATGTTGGTAGGGATCGGGGGATCAGGAAAGCAGAGCTTGACGCGGCTGGCGTCTTTCATTGCTGGATACAGCTTCTTCCAGATAGTGTTGACTAGGTAATAAAGAGATATTCGGGAGGGATTATGGTTAGCGTTTAATCCGTCGTCGTTCTTTTTCCAGGAGCTACAACGTTGGGAGTCTGATAGAGGACCTACGAAAGATCTATCGCACATCCGGTACAGGGAGCAAAGGGCACACTTTCATATTCACGGACAACGAAATAAAGGAAGAAGGTTTCCTGGAGTACATAAACAATATTTTAAGTGTTGGGGAAGTGGCGAACCTATTCCCAGCCGACGAACTCGACGACATCCTGACGACCGTCACTCCATTGATGAAGGCTGATGATCCTAGACGACCACCAACGCCTGGAAATCTTTACGATTATTTCATATCGCGTGCTAGGGATCATCTCCACGTTGTTTTGTGCTTCTCGCCAGTGAGTGTCACAGCTCACAGTTTCCGATGAACATTCTTTCAAACGTCCTCCTCGAAACACTCCCAGGTTGGAGAAAAGTTCAGGTCTCGGGCATTGAAGTTCCCAGGCCTCATTTCCGGCTGCACCATAAACTGGTTCTGGAGATGGCCAAGGGACGCTCTATACGCCGTGGGCGAACACTTCATGAAGAGGTTCAAGGTAATTTGCAGCCCAGACGTGAAGCTGCAGTTGATCGAAGTTATGGGAGACATGCAGGACGACGTCAACGATACCTGCGCGGAATACTTCGACAGGTAAGCTCGCGTTGCGTCGATTCGATTCGATCTTCGTCGTCTTCGTTCTCTTTCAGATTTCGACGACAGGTGTACGTCACTCCCAAATCGTTCTTGACTTTCTTAAGCGGGTACAAAGCGCTGTACAAGCAACGATTGGATAACATCAACACTCTGGCTTTTCGCATGAGCAATGGTTTGAATAAATTAGTGGACGCTGCCATTCAGGTCGACGAATTGCGTAAAGTGTTGGAGAAGAATCAGCAGGAGATCGCGGAGAAGAACGTGCAAGTCGAAGCTGTTGGTATCGCTTCGTAGAAAAAAGACAAATAAGTTTTTTTTTTTTTTTTCGTTCGTTTACTTATTTCGAGTGGCATGTTTTCTAGATCTTGCTCACCGTAAACGAGAAGAAGAGAGAAGCCGAGGCTGTCAAAGCTCAGGTGCAAGTTTCTAAAGACGAAGCCGAAGCTATCCTGAAAGTGATCGCGAAAGAGAAGGCTGTGGCGGAACAGAAACTGAAAGTGGCCGAGCCTGCTTTACTGGCAGCAGAGGCTGCATTACAAGTCAGATTTCATCGAGATTTCCTAATTATTAAGCACTATTCTTTTCAGCCGATTTTGACGTATATAATTTAAAAAAATATTCCGGTGGTAGACCATAAAAGCCGCAGACATCGCCACGGTTCGTAAGCTAGGCAAACCACCGTACTTGATCACTCTTATCATGGACTGTGTATTAATACTGTTTGGAAGGAAGTTGGAACCAGTTAAGCCTGATTACGAACGACAGTTTTTGGTGCCTTCATGGCCTGAAGCGTTGAAGGTATGACCAGTATAATCATAGACACTACTAAGTACGAAGAAAACAAGTAGAATAGGTCAAAGAGAAGGGAGACAAAAAGAGAGATGATTATATTCCCCTGACTCCAGGTAATGGCCGATACCAGGTTCCTCTATCATTTGCAAAACTTCCCCAAGGACAATATCAACGCAGAAACCGTCGATCTGATGCAGCCATACTTGAACTACCACTTGTACACCTACGAAGCTGCGAAGCAAGCTTGCGGGAACGTCGCTGGCCTGATCCAGTGGACCATTTCCATGGTTACATTCTACGGAATTAACAAAGACGTTCTTCCCCTAAAGGTAACTCGCATTCCGATCACCGACAACGCGAGACGAATGAAACGAAGAACGCGATAAAGCTATCCGTTTTGTAGGCAAACTTGGCTGTGCAAGAAAGCAAGTACGAGAAGGCGAATCGCAACTTGACGGAAGCCGAGAACCTCCTCAAATCCAAAGATGAAGATTTAAAGGTCGTTCAGAAAGAGTTCGACGCAGTGATGGAAGAACGTCAAGTATATTTACATACACGTTGGACTTACTGGATAAGAACGATCGAATCACTGGATAAGATTCCTGTTATTAGGTAATAGTCGATTTGGCCGATGCTTATCAAGCGAAAACAGATACAGCGACAGCAATGATCGATGGACTTTCTGGCGAGAGGATCAGATGGACGGAACAGTTGGCCACGTTTAAATCGGAGACCGATCGTCTCGTTGGGGATATATTGGTCCTGACGGGGTTCTTGTCCTATTGTGGTCCGTTTAATCAGGAATTTAGGAGTCTTCTCCAACGAAAATGGTTCGATTTCATTCAGGGCAGAAAGATTCCGATATCTCTCATAATAAATATTTCTACCTCCTTGACTGATACTGCTACGGTTAGTACTGTGTTAAAAAGGCTGTCGAGTATAATAATAATAATAATAATAATAATAATAATAATAATAATAATAAT
>NW_026533254.1:17089189-17128884 GCF_026225885.1 Hylaeus anthracinus
AATAATAATAATAATAATAATAATAATAATAATAATAATAATAATAAAGTATGAGCGTAGAAAGTAATGTTCATATTTGCACTCTTAAAGATTGGAGAGTGGAGCTTGCAGGGCCTACCAACCGATGATCTGTCCATCCAAAATGGCATCATAGTGACCAAAGCATCTAGGTATCCACTTTTAATTGACCCACAGTTGCAAGGTAAAACATGGATCAAGAACAAAGAGGCAGAGTTTCAGTTGCAGGTAGAATACTTTTTCCTTTAATAAACGTTGCTCATTCTATTAACATTCACGCGTTAATTCTTGGTTCCAGACCACATTCCTCACCGATAGATACTTCAGAAACCATTTGGAAGATTGCGTTTCCCTAGGCAGACCTTTGCTCATCGAGGACGTAGCTGAGGAACTAGATCCTGTCTTAGATAATTTATTGGAGAAAAATTTCATCAAGATTGGAACCTCTCTGAAGGTAGAACGATCTATATTAGAACGGTCTGTGTTAGATGATAATTACGTAACTCTGAACAATTTTAACAGGTGAAATTAGGCGACAAGGAAGTGGACATCCACTCGGATTTCAGACTGTACATCACCACGAAGCTACCGAACCCTTCGTACACGCCAGAAATATTCGCTCGCACTAGCATGATCGATTTCACTGTCACCATAAAAGGCAACGACCCAAGTACAATTTCACGAGTGCATCTCACCTTTCTATTTTCTACATTTATTTTACAGGTCTGGAAGACCAACTTTTAGGAAGAGTGATTCTGACGGAGAAAAGAGAACTGGAGACGGAGAAGACCCAGCTAATAGCGGATGTGACCGGGAACAATAGAAAGATCAAAGAACTGGAAGCCAACCTTTTACACAAATTGACTACAGTAGAGGTACTTGCTCCGATTTAACTCGAAACGCATTTAACGAACTACACGCAAATTTTTATTTTAATTTCATGTAGGGACCTTTGATAGAAGACGTGGAACTGATGTCGGTGTTGAACATCACGAAACACACTGCAGCTGAGATAACGGAGAAGTTGAACACCGCGAAGGACACCGAACTGAGAATCGACACCGCTCGAGAAGAGTTTAGGCCGGTTGCAACTCGTGGAAGTGTTCTATACTTTTTAATATGCGACATGGCTCTGGTTAATACTATGTATCAAACGTCCCTCGTTCAATTCTTAGAGCGTTTCGACATCTCCATGGAAAGGTATACGTCACGGGCTTCGATCTCCGGGAACGTTCAATAAAAATCTATTCGTTTGATTACAGATCGGAGAAGAATCCCGTGAATCAAAGAAGAATAAACTTCATCATCGAGTACCTCACGTACGAAGTGTTCAGATACAAAGCACGAGGACTCTACGAGATCCACAAATACATGTTCATCTTGTTGATGACGTTGAAGATCGATTTGCAACGCGAGGCCATCACTCACGACGAATTTCAGTTCTTCATCAAAGGTGGCGCGGCTCTAGACTTGAACACTGTCGCGCCGAAACCTTGCAAATGGATCACCGATGTCACCTGGCTTAATTTAATTGCCCTGTCTGCTTTAAGACAGTTTCAATATATTCCGTCTCAAATACCAGCTGCTGAGAGACAATGGAAGCAGTGGTTTGATAAGGAAGCTCCCGAAGAGGAAGTTATACCGAATGGATACAACAATTTGGATGCTTTTCGACGTCTTTTGTTAATAAGGTTGTTATAGAGTTTCTATCTATCAACGACGAATTATATTGGAATGGTTTTCCAGAGCGTGGTGTATAGACAGAACATTGTCCCAGTCGAGGAAATACATAGCGAGCTCGTTAGGAGAAAAATACGCAGAACCCATAATCACTCTTCTGGACGTGATGCATGGGGAATCGAGGCCAAACACACCGATGATAGGCTTCTTGAGCATGGGCTCTGACCCTACGCCCAGCATCGAACTACTCGCTAGAAAGTTGGAGGTCGTGTGCAGAAGCATTTCGATGGGACAAGGACAAGAAGTCCATGCGAGAAGATTACTTCAAAGTGCCAAAACTGACGTATGATTACATTTAAACGATTGTATTGTACGTTCTATATGTATAAAGGGAGTACAAAAAAGTAATAGCAATTGTTTGCAAACGTTTAGGGCTATTGGGTGTTGTGCCAAAATTGCCACTTGGGTCTAGACTACATGGAGGAAGTAGTCAATTTCTTATTGGATATGGATGCGCCACATCCTGATTTTCGTTTGTGGATCACAACAGAGCCACACAAAGACTTTCCGATATCCCTTCTCCAAATGTCTATAAAATACACTTACGAGCCTCCTCAAGGTTCAAATATTTCATTCTCGAAACTAATAAAGTATAACGCGAATGAAAACACGAATATATAAATGATTTGCTACAGGTGTACGAGCTGGTTTGCTAGCCACTTATACCACCATGAGTCAAGATACGTTAGATCAATGCGACATCCCTCAGTACATACCACTCATATACGCGGTATCGTTCTTGCACACTATCGTACAAGAACGACGAAAGTTCGGACCACTCGGTTGGAATATACCTTACGAATTCAACTTGGCTGATTGGTTGGCCTCTTGCATGTTCATTAACAATCACTTGAACGACTTCGACGTAAAACAGGGAATAAGTTGGCCAACTGTTCGGTAAGAAGAATGAAACTGATCCCCTTTAACTCTTTGCAGTCCTATGTGACTCGACGTTAGCTTTTATCTCAGAGATTGTTTCAAGAGATATCTCAAAATTACAAAAATTTACAAAATACAACAGAAGTGAGAATAAAACTGGTAAAGAAATTGAAATACAATTCGGAATGCAAAGGGTTAAATCTATGACTAGTCCTTGATAATAAACGAATCTATTTAATTTTAGGTATATGATAGGAGAAGTCCAATATGGAGGACGAGTCACCGACGACTACGATAAGCGACTATTGAATACGTTTGCCAAGCTTTGGTTTTCAGAGGCACTCTTCGCAGAGGACTTCGTGTTCTTCAAGAGCTATCCGGTCCTTGTCTACAAGGTAGTTACGGATTACTTGAAAGTAATAGACGAAATGTCGACTACGGATCCACCGCAAATTTATGGCTTGCATAGCAACGCGGATATTACGTAAGTGGATCCTCTTAGG
The DNA here is from genome assembly GCF_026225885.1 of Hylaeus anthracinus. Classification (NCBI taxonomy): domain Eukaryota; kingdom Metazoa; phylum Arthropoda; class Insecta; order Hymenoptera; family Colletidae; genus Hylaeus; species Hylaeus anthracinus. The sequence goes on from NW_026533254.1 coordinate 17,092,330, forward strand.
GAACACTGCACCAAGGGGAAACCCTATTACAAGGGATTTGTACCGATACAGATACCAGACAAACACTACGCAAGCTGTTTTGGACACCATAATATCCGTGCAACCAAAGGAAGCAGGAGTTGGTGTTGGCGAATCTAGGGAAGTAGTTGTGAAGAGACAGGCCAAAGAAATGTTGAAGAAGTTGCCACCTATGTACGATCCATTCGAAGTGAAACACAGGTTGGTACAAACAATATCCAATTGTATCATTATACGATAACTGCATTTGCAAATTGATGAAAATGATCGATGCTACAGGTTGCACGTATTAGGCGCCGCTGCGTCGATGACGATCTTCTTGAAGCAAGAAATCGACAGAATACAAACAGTCATTAAATTAGTGAACGTCGTTTTGAAGGACCTTCTTCTCGCCATAGAAGGTGTTATTATAATGAGCGAGGTAATTGTTTCGATGCTTGGAATTTCTTTGGCACAGAAATGAATGTTTATAAATTTATTCAGGAATTGAGAGACGCCCTCGATAACATATACGACGCCAGAATACCGAAGATATGGAAAGCGAAATCGTGGGAATCCTCCACCCTTGGATTTTGGTTCACCGAATTGTTAGACAGAAACAAACAATTTTCTACGTGGCTGTACAGTGGCAGACCTGCCAAGTTTTGGATGACTGGTTTCTTCAATCCCCAAGGCATAGAATAGTTTAATTATAAATGTAGTAATGAATCTTACGAATTATCTCGATAATTGTCTAAATAAGTTACACGTCGCACAGGTTTTTTGACTGCAATGCGACAAGAAGTAACAAGAGCTCACGCGGGATGGGCGCTGGACAACGTAACACTGCATAACGAAGTCATACGTTACACGGCAGAGGAGATTAAGACCGCACCAACGGTGTGTACACTTGAAATTACTCTACCTCGAGACAGTTGTTGAATAAACATAAACAAAAAAAAATATTTGCGAGCAGGAAGGTGTTTACGTGTATGGATTGTTCCTCGAGGGAGCTGGCTGGGATAGACGAAACAACAGACTATGCGAATCAGCGAACAAAGTTTTGTATGTGTCGATGCCCGTGATTCACATATTTGCTCTATATAACACCCCTGATAAAAGTCCCAAGTTGTACGAGGTATGTATGCTTAATAAAAAAGAACGTTTTTGGTTAGTTAAAATTGCATCGATTCTAGTGTCCAGTTTACAAGAAACCATTGAGAACGTACGTGCAGCTGGTAACACCGCTGTGGCTGCAAACTAACCGACCTCCAGAGTTTTGGGTTCTACGCGGTGTCGCGTTATTGTGTGATATCAAATAATAATGGTTAATAAAATTTCTATATTGCATCAAACTCGCGTGTTTCGTAATTCTACGAAATTAATACGTTTTAACATCGTACCCGCGAAACGTATAATCGCGCTAATTTCGAGAAACCATATTTTTCACGAGCATCTGATTGCGCTCCACGGTTTTCCACGTATCGTCGTGTTATCCACTGGATGTATCTCGCGTCTCTATCCACCCACGCGCCTCCGTTAATAGCAGGCAATTTCGTGTTCCCTCCGCTAACCCATGTAATTGAGCCAATGCGTGTTAATCAGGGGTCGCCTCAGTTGCCACGGGGAATTGTCCGAATTGCTTTTGTTGCCAGAACTATCTCGCTATTATACACACTAGGTTTATCGATTTTTATCGATGCAAAGAAATATTGTCCATCCCTTTAATCTTTATTATGAAAATGTGAGCAACTTCTGAAGTTGTAGGATACTCGAAGGATATTCAAGTAGAAAAATATTGGTTTTACTTACGAAATAAGTCCTGGAGCACGTCACGAAAGTGGTAAGTACGACTGTAGTCTTCTTTCTACGCAACCAACTTATCCCCATTGTTATCTCCGAATTTAAAAGGTTTTCACGAGACACAAATTGTTGGAGAAGCACAAATTTTTCAAGAAGCACAAATTGTTCGAGAAGCAAGAGCGAGGTGAAAATTTCCGTCAGTTCGAGACGACCGACACTCGAGTAAATGAGACCCCGCGATCCCAAGACGTAAATAAAGGCGCGGTTCGCTACCCCACTCGAAAATCAAAATTCGCCTACCTGACGAGTTTTATGCGTCCCCGCTATCCGTGGCTTGTCGACCCCGCTCTTGCCCTTACATCCGAGCCTTGCTCATGTCGCCATATTTGTATACACACACAGACAGACGAAGAACAGAATAGTAAATTAAAGTATGTTTCGAAACAATAACAGAATGTACTATCAGTGTAGAAAACAACAAGTCCACCACACCGACGGATGACTCTGTATCCAACACCCATCTTAAACGCTATGCGTACGTATAAATTCTGTTTGATAGGAATCGCGGTCGACAAGCGTTCTCGTCACGTCGTCCCGGGGAATATTAATTTCACTAACCCCGTTAGGTTTGCGTTCTCGCAACGGTAAGGGAACTTTATCTGAACATGATTGATATTGTGCCGCGAAACGGTCTCCAGCTGTAATCCCGGCTTACACCGTCGTGTATTGTCACAGCGAATAATAATGGACGAAGTACGTGTTAGCCTAAGACACGACGATTTTCAAATTAGACTCGAAATTGAATGGCAACACGTTGAAATCCGCGTTGGAACGGTCCGTGCAGATTATGCGCGCGCCAATAGATCCGTATGCGACTCGTGTCGTGTTTTGAATCGATTAAATCGTTTGATCCGATGGACGCTGTTAATGTTTGCGCTGCGACCTCGTTAGGTACCAGATTCGCCTAATAAACGCGAAACGAGCATTTGTTGTTACCTTATTTTTGGGAGAAAATGGTATTTATGAGATCGGTTTCGAGATGCATATTTCATGGTTGTAGTGCCGACGACTGTTGTTATTAGCTCTAAGAAAGACATTTTTTTAATTTTATTTGGGATATTTCGATATAACGCGCCTACGGTCTACTAGGGATTGTCCAATGGCGCAGAGGAGCTACAGCGGTTGCCTGCCGCTAGGAGCAACAGAAGAGAAGATTATCTTCACGTTTCTACCTACAACATAGTAAGTTACTAATGTCAGAAGCCACTGTGGCGTGGTCAGTAAAGCGTTAGCCTCCTAATACGAATCTTTGTTGAGCTTACCGTGTGGTACAGGTGGAAACCTGAAAGAGGGTTCAGCTTGCAACTCTCGCAAGTAACCCACAGAATATGCAACCAGTCCAGCTCGTCAGCTTGAAAGGAATAATGCAAGAAGGCGCTCCCCGGCCAAGTAGGACTTAAGTCGGTTACTAGCAGTTCTTCGAAAATGGATTTTAAAAAGCATCTCGCGCGAGAATCTCATCCAGGGCAGTGGCTCGGTTGCATTAAAGAAAAGTTACCGCAATCCCGGCCGAAAGTGGATGCGGCAAGTTCGTACGACGGAACTGGTCAATGATGGAAAGGAGTAGAAAAGTTTCACCCAGACGCTTATATATCCCCGTTGGAGATAACAAATGTCAAGGCGACTCGGTTCTCCCCTTCGAGCAAACAGCGACAGAATTATAGCGCTTCCGTCGTGTCTACGACGCCTTTCTGATACGCGAAACGATCGGCTAACCGATCCTGACACGCAGCCTTTTCCAACTTGGTGATACATAACCCCTTACGGTATCTAACCAACTACGCTCGCTTGCATGCCCCGTGTTGCATGCTACCAGTTAGTCAAACTACAGTTTTATATCCTGTACAGCCCCTTGCCGTATGCAACCCGCTGCGCTCGCTTGCAGCATGCCCCGCGTTGCATGCTACCAGTTCGTCAATCTAGCATTTTATACATCCCTAACCCGCAGAGATCAACCCCATCTAAACTACCCTCGAATTTGCTCTACATTCTCCACCTCGTGAGACGATCGTCTCTCGACCGCGTTTCGAGTTTCTCGCTGCAGACGTTTCGAGCGAAAATAAACCGAGCAATCCGTGGGTTCGCCGTTTCGACACAACGGCGGAGAAGAAATCGCCATGTCTTATCTTTTCCGCAGGCTACTGTCCTGCGTACGCTCGTAAATCTCTGGCTAGGTCCAGTCTCGAACTTACGTATGCGGCACGAACGAAGTCGCGCAACAACCCTTCTCGCTGGCCTCCTCGCTGTTCTATGCCGTGCACACCCCCCCACCCCTATCGTTCGAAAGTTTCCACCCCAAAACAGCCACTTCGGTGGCTGGCTGTCCTCCGTGATGGCTGAGGGCAGCTTCGCCAGCCAACGAGGCTCCCTTTTTGCTCGAATCGGAGCCACCAGAGAGATTCCCAATTCTCGGTGGCCGGCGGACACGTCGTCGCGCGGACAGTGGATCTCCGAATTAGCCACGTGAAATTACTCGTAAAACGATTGTCGCGGTCAAAAATGATTCTTCAGGGACTGGCGATTGGAAGACGAAGACGAAAGGAGTCCGTTGACTGATTACCGGGTGGTTAGCTGCGTTAAATGAAATACAAGAGGGGTAATTCTTTAATTTTATTCGGGAAACTTCAATGAATCGCGCCTACAATTCACTAGGAATTGCGCAACGGTGCAGAGGACCTGTAGTGGTTGCCTATTGCTAGGTGCACCGACAGTACACATCAGAGCAGCTCTTTTCCTCTTGTTCCAAGGTCACTCTTCACTTGATAATTATCGTGCTTGACAAAGTCTCCCCTCCGTTGTCCTCTTTATCCACCTCCGCGGTGTATTCCTGGTCATTTTACGAGAATTTCCAAGGTGAACTAGAGGAAAAAGTTACAAGCGGTGTCCTTTTTTCTGCAGTCAACGCTAATTGGGTAGCTGGCCAGTGGCGCGGAGACAGGGTGGCACACTCGTCTCGCATACGAAGTGGCCCCGAGATTAACTGGCGGTGTAGTAATTTAGGGAGCATCCACTTTTCCGGAATCAGGATGGCCTGATTTAGGAAAACGGACCCGACGCATCGGCGACTGTGTTTCTCGTCCCGCTTTGACGGAACCAGTGAATTTTTCAATTTGCACAGCGGCTCTTTCGACCAGCGAGATCGCCCCTTTTAAACGGACATTACTTTTCGTGGGTCGGGACGAACGAGTTTTCCTTCGTTATGTGAAAACTTGTTGAAATGCACGTGGACTTTAATTAACGAAAACGGCCGTTGGGAATCAAATCTCGAAAGCAGCGATCGCTTGGATAGATACCATTACTTCGTTATTTTGTTACGTGTCACCGGTGAACCGTGTTTCCAATAGACCTGCATTTTGAATCGTTCGAAACGCGAAGCAGACACTTGGCTGCGCCGGTAACACGGAGGAGAGACAACATCGGTCTGTCATCGCTTGCTCGTGAAGATGATAAACGCTCGCGGTGGAATCCGGACGAGAGGAATGCAGAACCGAGTTATATCGCGGCGATGTAATATATTACGGTAACAGTTCTTGCGACGATGCCGCGCTGCAACGCGGTCCAAATGCTGACAACAATCGACGCTGAGAGCTAAGCAGCGAGCAACCGAGAAACCACTTCAAGAGGAAGTTTTAGAACGGACGATTAACCGAAGCGTGATCGAGCTCAGGAGCGAGTTGTGTCGGGATTGCCAAGCCAGATTTTGGAGATTTGAGGTGGAAGGTTATTTAGAGCGTGGGAGGCGTAGAGCTTAGTTGTTTGGGGCTTGGAAGATGTAGAGCTTGGGCACTTAAAGCGTAGAAGGCAAAGAGCTTGGAAATTTGAGGCATAGAAGCCATAAGCTCTTCTTGTTCTTTGTTTTCCCGAAGGAAGTACTTTGAAAAACACCCTCGCTCTTGTGAGGAATCCCATGGTGTCACGGTCTCAAACATCCCCAATACGTTTTCGAACCTAAACGCATCGACACCTCGTCGCTATACCTCAAGTACGACACTCCAACGACCCTAACCACCCACAACAATACCTCGAAACCCCAAGAAGTCGCATACAAAAGCAATAGCGCGGTTTTACTCGCCCCAATCCCACCACTGTACTCTATTCCCCCTCGTTTCAACTCTTATTGCTCGGAGATTCATTTTAAGGCCTGCAGGGATCCACGGGTCGACGAAACAGGTCGACGAGACGCGAGCGCAAGACAACCCCTCACCGCAATACCGTGCTCCTCGATAAAGAGCCGCGCGGGGAGTCTTTTGTGAGCCGCGACGAAAGGGCATTGCGCGTCAAAGACGTATACAAGGGTTGTCTTCGTTCTTGGGCTCGTCGTCGGGGGTCGGATAGGGAAAATTGCGAGCCGAGGTTGGGAATGAGAACCGTGGAGAGAAAAGGAAAACAGTGAACGAGGGACGGAGGGTTCCAGGGGCTCCAGAAGGGGAGCACAATGGAACGCGGCACTGTCCACGATGCGGACCATTAGCGGGATATATTCGAGTGCACACTCCCCCTGGCGTGCATGCATTAAATGAACAGTCTGGTGCGCCGGGGTAGGTGTAAACGCGGCAAGAGGCAAACGTTCTCCCACGGCGCCCTGCTGCTCCACCTGATATTGCGCCCAACGGCTACACAAGAGACCGTACCGGAGAGCGTTGGCGAAATTATCCGATGTACCACGGCCGCATCGAAACTTTGGATATCAACGGACGAGATGGGGTCGGGGTGCGCCCTGCGAGGCCGAGGGGAGGAGAGGTTTATATGGTAGATCGACTGAATGGGAACGCTCTCTGCGAGATTCCACCGCGATACAGGGTAACGCATTCACTCGACTCCGCTGGACTCGCAGTTTCTATGGGACTTTTGTGATTGATAACGAACGCGGAGGTGAAAAAGGTCTGGGGCATGGGGAGAGTCGATGGAAGGATCCATCCTCGCGACTCCTTTATTTTTTTTCGCCTTAGCTCGTAACCGTTCTCTAATTTACGCGTTACTGCTGGGGAGAGTGCATAGGTCCTGCGAAGAGTAGAATTGGATACTGTTTTATTGTGGTCGAGACTTCGTACGCTTGACACTTTCGGCGGAAGATATATTCATGGAAATACTTGTGAATTAATTGTGGATGTTTATGCGAATTTATATTTTCACGGATACAGAAAAGGAATTTAAGCTTAAATGAGAGTTATTAATTTCAACGCAGAACGAATACCGTTCATTTGAATTGAATTACTCTTTATTCAATTTTCAGGTACTAAAAGGTATTCTGAAAATTGATATTTTCGACAGCAGAATACAAGGAACTTTATTGCGTGACCTAAAGCTTCGACTCTCCAACCGAGATATCCTTTCCTGTCTTGCTATACGAAAGACCTCTCCACGAAGAATCCTCTTCGAGCGGTCTTTAAAGTCTCCATCGAACGTCGAGGCCGAGGTTTTTATCGGGCACGTGCGTGCTTTAGGGGCGCGCGTTAAATAAACAGGATATAGGGGATGGTTTCGGGTTTCGTGTACGTCGAATGCAAATCGACCGGGGTGGCTCGTTTGATCGTTTATCGACGTGCAGCTGTAAAAATTGCGTTAGTCGGCCCCGAGTCCTGTCTACGGGGACGCTAACTAATCTGATTAGAATCCGATCTCCGCGACGGACAACGAAAACGTGTAGGCAGGTCGTGTCGCCTCCATCCACAGGTGGCCAATTAATTTACAAGCGCACACACTTTACGTGACATCGATTGATATCCTCGGCATGAAGTCAACCCCTGCCCGACTGCGAGCAGGTACGACGACAGGCCCTCGCCCTTTTCGAGTGTACCTACAAGGGCGCGTGGCCGTGCGGGGGCGACGAGTGCTCCGGAACAAACTTCCACAGCTATCGGTTTCGTGTTCAACAAACGCGTTCATTGTTTCTCGAGATTTTGGGGATGAAAATGCACGGTGGCATTGTCCCGCAGTTTGGGGTGATTTGCTGACCGTTCGAGGAGACTCTCGCTCCTGTTTTGTTGAGAAGGAAACGACGAGTATTCTTAACTATGGTTGTTGAATGCGCTATGAGGTTTCCTTAATTTGACCCATTCACTGCACAAATCGCTTAATTTCAATTTTTAAAAAATCTCAATTAATCAAAAAATGAGCATTAAATATAGATTAAATATAGATACAACTTGTACGTGGTTGGAACCACGGCTGGAAGTTAGGCTCGCGTTCTTCTTGCAGCGCTTTAAGGGCTGCGTCTGGGGAGTCCCCGTCGCGCTTCTTCTCATTCACCCTGGATTAGAGTGTCGTCTGGCTTCGCGAACGCAATTTCCAGTATTCCCGGATCGCCTAACTCGGCCACGGTAATCCGAAAAAGCGGAAACGGCGGGCGGAAGTTTGAGGTCGCGGTCCGGTTTCGAAGGATTCCCCGTAACGAAGCCCCGTCGCGAAAACCGTGCCGAGACGAGCACCTGCGTTCTGGAAAATCGCAGGGACCTCTTGTCACCGGATATCGGCTGCAGTGAAATCGATTTCACGCCCGCGATGCCGCGCAACAAGTGTTCAACGTGGGAGAGACAGGGAAAGAGAGCGAGAGAGGGAGTGGAAAAAAAAAAAAAAAGAGGAACAGTGCGTCGCCGAGGTAGAACGCCCTTTCGATGCTGTTTGTCCCAAATGTGCATCGTTCGGATCGAACGATTTTCCGGCTTTCTTATCGTCTCGATAGATACGGCAATTTTGCGATGCGAGGGACGCGATAGGAAAAGTCCACGGTAGAAACTTTTGGAAAGAGAATTTTCGAACGTATTAGGGACTCGAATACATTAATTCTGACGATGAGGTGTTAAAGAAAATAAATCTTGGTAGGATTGACGAATTTTTAAAGAGGTTGTATATTTGAGCTCCAAGCTCTATGATTTAAGAACATTTATTTCTTCGTATCAAAGCTTTGGAGGCCTTGTTATCAAAGGGCTAGGATACCGATCCTTTTTGAGTTCCGTTCCATCTCGAGTCCCTTCGCCTATATTTGACAATTTCTATAACCAATTAATAATATTTTATCAGAGAGCAACGCGAGACCGCCATTTCGCGTGATTTGCGAGACCACGAACGCCCAGCTCGCGGAGGACGTCATCCCCCAGGCGTTGTTTTTCACCGAAAACGTGGAAAGGGTAGCCTCCAAGGGTGGAGGGAGCTTTCATAAAACGCGAATAAAGCCACGGTCCCGGAACTTTACGAGCAGAGTAAAAAAAAATGACGTAGCTGGCGGAACGTCGTAACGAAAAATAGGATCAGCTGCTCGAGGAATCCCCTTTTTGACAAGGCTCGTCGTTCCGCGTGCCGAGGCATACGGGGCCTGCATCGAGTTCCACCGAGGAGTGTGCATCCCGCTAACAAGCCAGAACTCGGGGGATTTCGGTTTACGGCGTAATAAAACGGATTCGGTTCAAGTTTCCCTCGATACGTCCCAATTAGGCTAATACCCGTTGTGTCGTACAAGCTACTCTTGGTTCGCGAATATTCGCGATTCGTCGAGTGCGATTAGAGAGTTGTTTTCGAAACGCGCCGTCGGATTTTTCGCAGCGATGCTTGGAAAAATGCAAGGAAAATAGGATTAGGAGTTGCGCGAGACCTCCACGATCGGAGAAAAGCTCGAATCGGGCCAATAAACCCAAAGGGAACGCACGGAACCGTGCATTCTTTTACTTAAAAAGATTCTTCTCGCAATTTTGCTTATAAAAGCATGAAAGTATAACCGCTGGAAACGGAATACTTTATGAGACTTTTCATATTTTATGTTAGGGAAGCACTTTATTCCAGCGGGGAGTTAGAACGCGGCCGTTGCAGGCTAAACATTTTCGCGTTACATTTCTCGTTACAGTTTTAGGTTGTGTACCGGTTATATCCCCAGCAATTATGCTTTCAATGAGGTAAGTTTTGATACTTTTATATACAAAACGGTGAGATGCATCGATCCGTATGAAAAGGAACACGGAATTACGTTTAACACGTCGAACGTCGCGTCACAAATGTATCCCAAGGTGCATTCCACCCCTTCGATGTAAACACCTGACGAACTAACTTATCTCGATCCCACGTTAAAAATTTCACTTCTCGCGTCTCAACTCGAAGGAATCCCTATGACACTGGAAAACGTGTAATCCTAATCTTCGCTTTCGGAATATGGTCGTCATCCTCAAGGTCGAACGTATTCAATTTCACGAAGATATTATCGCGGCACTCCGTTCTTCGAAGCCGACACGATAAAGGAGAAAACGTGCTCGCCCTGTTACCCTCTCACGTTACCTTGGGAAATGAGGTTGCGCCTCGCGTCTAAATATTAGGAGACGAAACTTGTAAACGATACTCCGACGACGGTGTCGTAATTCTCACGTCGCCCGACAAAACCCTCGCGGCCGCCGCGAAATTTCATTAGCCCTCTTACGCTGCCACTCCCGTATTACGTTTCGTCCGCCTTGAAAGCGTGGCGGGGAAAAAATTGAATTACGACCAGCTTCAAGAACGGATTTCGCGACCCACGGATCTTCCGGACGGACGAACCAGAGACAAAGGCCATCGCGATTATTATGTGAGCGCGGTAACGTTTGAAATGGAGTCCCTTCCGCTGCACTGTGTACGCTTTCGAGTGACAATTTTTGCCTCGGTACGGTACACTGTTTATGTTTTATGTCGTGTGATGCATGTTAGCATCCGAGGTTAAAGAAACCAGCGCGTACTAGCGTTCTGACAGTGTCTACGTCGATCCAAACTTTTCACGTTACGTTCTTTTATATGTTTCCATGCTGTTGGGGTCTCGATCGATTTTCGTGTTCATCGTGCCTTGCGTCAACTATTCCCAAAATCAAACCCTCGTACACTCGCGACCAGTAACATCTCTCCGGTAGTTCTCGTTTTCCCAACCAAGTGGATTACAGTGTCGTCGAAATGGCGATGGAAATTGCGCGTTTTGTCATCGCGAAACGTGCGAGCGGAGGCGAGAAGGATGGTTATGCGGCGACGATCAACGGTCATTTCCAGAAACCCTCTGGTCCGCGGGACGAAAGGACGATATCCTGCACGCATCGCGGCGCAGGTGAGACAGCTAGGAATGGTAGCCGTGGAACGGGTGACGGTAACGCGCGGTGCGTGACGTTATATAATGGGCCCCGCGACGCGCAAAACTCCAAAACAAACTCCTTTATTCCGCGAATATAGGCGGCGGTGCGCGTCGCGCGAAACCACAATCCCCGCACATGTATCAAACTGTCCGCGACCCGCTCTCTAATTTGCATTTCAACGCCTGCCTCTCGTCCATTATTACCAGCGGAACAGCTTGGTTGAATTTCACAGACGCATCCCGAGCCCACCCCCTGCAACCCTCGCGCGTCCCTTCGCCGACCTCTTGACCATCTCTCTTCTGTTTAACGCGCGAAATTCCTCTACGAAACGTTCGTCGCTTAGGGCAACTTTATACCTATCGTCGAGCTTCCTTCTCGCTACCTACGGAGGGCGTGCTAACCCTCGATCCTTTACTTTCCTCTTCTTGCGTTCGTTTATTAGCGTTACGGGTAGAAGGATTAGGAAATGGAATCGGGGAGCGATAATATATCGTTGGAATGCAGTTATTGAGCTTTCTTTGACCTCAGGACCTTACGGATAGCCAGATACCAAAGCTAGAGCGATTTTTGATTAATTATTAAATGGGGAGTATCGAGATGGAAAGCTCGAGACACACGTAATAGGACGCTATACCTAAACCTACCCAATTTTTGCAAACAATTCTTATATACGAATTATATACAATTATCAAGTATAGATACCTATTATACATGTCGTACGATATATTATATGCTATAAGACATGAATTAATATACCACAGTCGATATTTGAGAATGGAATGCGAGAATCGATGCGATCGACCGCCGAACGCAGGACAAAGGGCCGGCCTTTCACGTCTGGCTGGCTCCCTGAACTTTTTTATCGGCGACGAAGAATGGACCGCGAACGGAAGTTCTTCGTCGATTAATTAACGCTTATCTGCCGTCGCCAGGAAGTCGAGAATTCGGTTGGTCGAAGTGGAACGCGTTTGACAGACCGACGCGAGATCAGTTTTGGCGTCTTTGGCACGGAGCTTGCGGATATCGTGCCAATTAACGTGTACAGGGAGAAAGACCGTGCGACCCTGAATCACGAGTTAGGCGATTTAGCGCGTGGCGTTGCGGAAATTCCTGGCACGCGGCTCACCTTTCGAAGATTAGCGGGCTTTTGGTTGCTCGTTCCTCGGCGAACCCGCAATTGCGCCATCGACTGGGGAGGGTTGCTGATGAAACGAGCACTCCGAGGATCGCGTGATTGGGCGCCTCTATGGGAGGATACTCTTGCACCGGGATGAAACGAACTTTTTGGAAATTTTTTATAATTACGCAGGTACAGAGCAACCTTAGAGGTTTCAAGAAAAATTGTGTTTAGAAGAGGTCAGTTCGCTTTGGTAATTTCTAAAATTTAAACAGTCATAGAGCACCCTTGAAACGGTCAATTAAAATTGTGTTTGGAAGAAATGCACTGGTTCAGAATTTTTTAATAATTATGCAGGTAAGAGGAACCTTAAAATTTTCACAAAAAATTGTGTTTCGTATAAATACAAGTGTCAACATACGCGAATCTAAATTTCTGGAAACGAACGCGAAGCAAAAGCAGACGTTAGCGTCTCCGTTAATGTAGAAATCCTCGAGCGAACCATGGGGTAACACAAAGCGCGGAAACATCGCGACAAATCCCCAGAGGAATCCTCTTTTGTTTTACATATGTTGCTCGTAAAAACGCAACGGAACATTAAAAGCCGCAGCGTTTCCTTTCTTCGCGCGGGAAAGCGATGTAAGCTCTCGTTGAACCTGAATCACAGGAATACTATCTTATCACGGACTCTCCGCCAAGTTTGGCCAGGTTATAGCACAGGTTTCATTATTTTTAAACTGACGTTTCGCTGCCAGGTTAATCAGGACCAGAGGGAGTATCGCGGCTAAGCTGACTGATACCGACGGGGCAGCAACAGCGATGTTGCCCCCGGAACGTGGCCTCGTAAATAATGAACGAACCCTCTACCTGGCGCGCAACCATCGTGGCTCAAAGCCCGCGATTTCTCATCCTTAAGCGGATATTTACAGCGCGTTGGACGGCTCTTTAAAATATCACTTATGGTTCGCGGTACAAACATAGCCGAGTACTTGATGCGCACCAGAGGGATTTGTTGAACGCTGCTCGCGATGATTACGACGTAGCTTTTCCCTGAAAACTTGCCCGTTGGCTACAGGGCTCAGCTTAATGGATCCACTCGTTTTTCTTTCGCGTGGCCCCGGCGAAAATACTTTCTTAAATTACGCGACTTGTGTCCCATTGTGAGCGAACGAGTGAATTTATTTTATTCAATGACACGAAGTAAACTCGATGAGACTCCGAGTTAATCAGCGTGTGCCTCAATCAGAGTTGCATTGAGTTGATTTCTAAGTAATTTCGCTATTTATTTATTTTACAATTTATTTGTAAATACATTATTACGTTATTACTTGGTTCCATGTAGAAGAGTAACCTCCTGTTGGCATCTTCAGGGGGTGGTTCGTCAAAAGTGTACGATTATTTCTCATTATGTGATTTTTAAGAAAGTAATGTACTCGATAACATTGCATTTTAATTTCCTCCCCAACGGTTTCTGTAGCAAATATATCGGCAAAAGAATTATTATAACGCATTGGTTGAGATCAGGGTACGCCGATGCACGATTTGAGCCAGGAGTCGGTCGTACGGTGTTCGGAAGCGAAAATTTCCGCGCCCTTTTTGCGTCTCCGCGTTTCCGTGGTCGGACAGGGCCGCGAGACGTCGGGAATCGCGACACCCCGAGCGTCTTTTCTATTTTTACCATCCGGAGGAGACGAGTACAATTGCCAGGCCGCCAGACCGCCGCCGTTTATTACGGCCGACATATTTCACGACACATTAACATATTATACCCGAGCCCGGTGTATATGCGAGGACAAAAAGCATGTTTGCTCGTCAGCTTCATCAGACGTTAAGCTCGTCCCTCTTTGTGTGTCAACTTAATGCCACTTCAGCCGCGGGGAAACCACTCTGGGCTCCCCGGTTTCCCCCTTTGGACCCTTCCTCCGCGCCATCCGTTCTTTTCAATCTTTTCTGCCACCGTTCTTCGTCTTTTCTTGTCTTCTCTAAATTTTCTAGATGAACGAGGGTCGTTCAAGGGTGGACGTACGCTTAGGTCTCGAAATAGCGATAAGTAGTTCTGGCAGACATTAAAAGTACGTGCTTGAACCGTGTTAGGGGGTGGTCGCCATCTTGAAATCGCTACAGGATTAATTTTAGTCCTCTATCTATTAAATTACTCCATCGTCAAATCTTCCCAGCCTCTTCTTTGAAATTCGTTGATGAACGAAGGGAGGTTCGAGGTACCCTTAGTTCTTGAAATATTATCAACTACCCGTAGTAGACATCGAAACTAGGTGCCTAAACAATGTTGCAGTGTGGTCGCCATCTTGAAATCACTACAGGATTAATTTTAGTCCTCTATCTAGCCAACTACTCCACTATCAAATCTCTCTGCTCTCTCTCTCTCTCTCGCCAACTTGCCATAAAGCTTCAACCTTTCCAAGGCTTTTTTTGCATCCCTTCGGGCCATTTCCGCCTCGCTTCCAAGATAACGACGGTTGTTTCACGTTAGCCGAACAAACGGCTCGCTCGGTTAGCTGGCACAAAGTTCGTCGAACTGATTATATAGCGAATGGGAACGGTGTTTGCCGATGCGACGTGATTTATCGGTGACGAAGGTTCAGCGGTAATTTAAGCAGGTTTAACGAGCTTGTAGGTTTAACGAAGTTGAAGTCCGACGGTTCATGTAGCATAGTTCTAATGACTCTAAGTTCAAGTCCACCGCTACTTGGGCTTGCCGGTGTCGGCTTAACGTTTAATTTAAGGGGCCGTTCCGGACGCGGGGACATTAAAAATCGATGCGACCTTTACCCGACGTAATCATCGGAAAATTTAATTGTTATTCGGATTGGAGCGGGTTAACGTCAATATATATATATACAGTGGATACCAATGTTTTGAAAATTAAAAAAAAGAAAAAGAATTAAATTACACATAGATACTTCTTAGAAATTTATACCACGACTCAAATTAGAGCAGGTTACATTACCGTATGTTACACGTAATAATTCAGAGTGGACACCGGTATCCTTAAAATTTAAGAAAAAATTAAATCACCAATTTTTCTGTTTCGCGAGCATCGTATCAAAATAAAAGGGGGGAGGAAGTCACGTTCGCAGCTTAAACTCGTTGCATGTCGTTATTCAGAACGGTGTCATTTCTTCTTCCGGTACGTTGCTTTCAGCTTTCATGTTGATCGCGATCGAGCAGAGGTGGAGGCAGACTAACGTGGCTGTATGGCGGAGCGAGCTTGACTTTAATGCGGCCCTATTCTCGCCAGGCGAACGCGTGCCGTTCCATTGATGAAGGATAATGATACGGCCTGGTCTGTTCCCAGCGAGATACAGCATAGAGATGTGCTGCAGTTTTTATGAGCAACAGCTTTGAGACGCCGTGGCTCGTTCGTCGAGCGAAACGACATAGGGGCTCGATCGCGACAGCTCGGTTCGCGATTTTCCGTTCGCATCGAGCTGCATCGGATTTAAAATTGACGCGCATTTGCGCATCCTCATGGAAACCTGGCGGCGCATAGATTTATGGCTATACTGATTACGGAAGCCAAACGTTTTTAGAAAAGGAAGTGTACCGTTTATACTCGTTACGTTTATTTGTATTTATTGGAATCTTGATTTAGAGAATTTTCTTGCGAATCGCACGTGACATTTAAATAAAGAGCAGCGATGCTTAAAAGATTTTTTTTTTTTTTTTTTATGAATGATCCTACGCAGTGTAGAGTATATTAAGACATTTTAATGAAAGTCTAAGATCCATATTTTAGCAAATACATTTTTTATAAACGATTTTCTATAGAGCAAATATAAGCATCGAATATTTCCGACACCCTCGCAGACCGTACTAATAAATTGAAATCGCGTATGAATAAAATCGCGCCAGGGTTTTAATAGTTGCATGAAAAGCGCCGCCAACTAATCGCTGCTGCGATACGCCGATTCACTTTCTTCTTTTTCATCGCAACAAATATTTGCATTCTACATCGACAGATGCCCCGGTGGTATTGCGTCGAAAGGCAAACAGAGAACGTCAAAAACGGATTTTAATCTGATAAATTGTACAGCGGACCTTGTTGAAGTTAAAGGCGAACCAACATTTCGCGACAGACGACACCTTTATAAACTTTCGTCAGGATAATATTAATAACTCGCTTATTATTAGAGTAGAGTACACGAATTTTTTCGTGTAACCTCTCGATTGGTACGGTAACTAATATAAAAAGTTTCAATTTCGTATGTCTCGTATTTCAATCTAAAAATAATTTGAAAGATAGAGATGTGCATTCTTCAACCAATTTTTTTTTTTATAAAGAACTGTTCTTTCGGCCTTTTACCTCTGAAATGGCCTGTTTCGAACATTGTTCTTTCGCTAGACATTCGAAGCAGTCGCGTCGTGTGTGCGCACGCAATTGCGCGCTAGGCGTAGAGGGAAATTAAATACAAATATTGACGGAACGTCGAAGTTGCGTGACGCGATGCACTCGCGCCTAGTTTGCCTTGTGTAACTCGATTCGATCGAGTAATAATAGCGACGATAACGTCTTTGATACAGATTACCAAAGAAAACACGGGTCTTCGATAAGTGTCGCAGGACGACTACACCGGGACACTTATCGAGCGGAGAGCCGGAATATTCAGGAATTTAAAAGTCTCACGGTGATGTCAACTCACGTAATCTCAGTTGTACTTTTCAAATAATTTTCTACGTACAAGTACAAATAATTAATTCTCTTCGGGAAGGTACAGATTGAATTAATAACAGATTCGATGCGTCGAAATCGTCGATTTCTGCGATCCTTAGCACGTTTACAGGTCGCAGAAGGAGCGCTTTCGTGGCGACGCTTGCGTTCGAACATTCGGCCACAAAGGGTTCCAAGTTTAGAAAGAAAAGCGCGGTAAAAGGAGAGGAAAGGGGAGTGAAATACGTTTAACGTGTGGAACAATGTTCGACACGGTTAGGGCGGAAAGGGCGCACTCCATTCCGGCCGCGCGGGCACGCGAGCATGAAACTAGTACTCTAATTATCCACGCCCTTTTGTTCGACGGTTAATTTCGGTTCTCAAAGCAGACGGTGGCCGACACGCGAAGGAAATTAATTGTCGAGGGAAAACGCGGCCGGGGGAAACAATAACCGCGTTAAAGAGCGGCCATTCGCGGCACGGGAACGGTGAAAATAGAGATTCGCGGGTGTCAAAGGGTCGAATAAAACTTTTGTCGGGTCGCTTTGACGTCCCGCTTAGCCGCGGCGAGTGCAAACTCGAATTGGGGACGAATCGATTATTGCTTGTAACGCGCGTATCGTCGTCGGGAAAATCGACGCGTACGATTGACGGGCCAATGAAAAAGAGTCGGACAAAGCAACGTTTCCGCCAGCTTTTGTGCCAAACAATATCGACTCTAACGGGTGACGCCCCGGGAACGTCACCGATCTCGAGGATCGACGACATGCAAATTATTTCTTCGGGAATACTTTTCCTGAATCAATTATAAATTATTTTGTCCGAACCCGCAACGTTAAACTTGGACCAATCTCCCAAGAAAAGTGGACAGGATGCAGCGATCGTCCACACAGCGATAGAAATCACGGTGAGTGGTTTCCCTTGGATTTATTCGATCCCCGAGCAGAGTGGTGAGGTTCGAAGTAACAAGTAATCGTTACATCGTCCCCCGAACGAGGCCAGCCAGACGGACACGAGCGTCTAAATGCGAATCGAATCGGTCGAAACGGTCCTAAGTAGTAGCGGGCGACAATTGGTCAGACCAGGGGAAATAAAAAGCGTCTCGGGGATGTCTCGAGCGCGATAACATTACATCCAAGTAATTTCTCGATTGGACACCGGCCCAGCCGATAGAACGGTTAACGACGTAGCCAACAGTTGTTCGATAGTCTCGTGGACGGGATCAATTTTTTATTTTTAAGTACGTCCTTCCCGGAAGCTGCCGTCTTCGCGCGAGATAAATGGATTCGACGACGTGAAAAATCTGCGAGCCCGCGCGGCCGTTGGATGGCGACGACGAGAGATAGAGAATGTTGGGAGACGATGGACGGAGATAGGCGAAACGGGCGTGGAAATGGGACAGGGGACAGCGGAGAGAAACATGCTTAGGTAACGCAAATATTTGGTCCTGTTACTTCGGTAATCCCGAGGGACGGGCGAATCGCTATCGATCGACGACGCGAAAACGGCGCCCCGACGCCGATTGTTTCGTCAGGGATGCCCGGTGTCGGCGGGCGTATTCGCGACAAAAATTTGCACCTCAATTGCATACGCTCTTTTATTCATCGAGCCGATCGACCGTCGCGATCCCATTCCCATTGGCCCCGATCCCCGCCGCCCCTGTACATATACCTCCCGGCGAGATTAAACTCCCGTCGATTACCATGAACGTTCTATAAAAGTCAAAGCGCGGCGACTCCTTTAAACTTTCGGGATTCCTCGAAAATTGCTAGTTTGCGATGTGTTTCCGTTTCATAGACTTCTATTAACGAGAACGAGGCTGGGTGGAAATTACGTTCTCTTTGTTTTCTCATTTTCATATTGCGCGCGCGCGCGCACGTTACGTATAAATCA
Source organism: Hylaeus anthracinus (assembly GCF_026225885.1). Taxonomy (NCBI): domain Eukaryota; kingdom Metazoa; phylum Arthropoda; class Insecta; order Hymenoptera; family Colletidae; genus Hylaeus; species Hylaeus anthracinus. The sequence goes on from NW_026533254.1 coordinate 17,110,943, forward strand.
TCGTTTTTAATCGATCGAACGTCCGCCGGAACTTTATGAAATGTTGTCGGTGAATGTTAATATGGGCTGATGTACGCGGAATTCGATTCTGTTATTAGTTTCGACGAGTTGAACATTCGCTGCGGAAATTTGTAAATGGTACTGTGACGGGGACTTTATTCACCGATGGCAATCGATGACAGCAGTGGTCAGCAATGGTACGTAGAGACCTACTACTACTACTATTACTACTACTACTACTACTACTGCTAGATCAAACATGGCGAGGAAATCCGCAATAAAGAATATAATAATTTGTCCAAATAAAAAGGTACAAATAGAGCAAATATATAAATAAAAACTTGAATAAATGGTACTGGTTGTTGGAAAAGTGAGAATAAAATTAAACAGTAATTGACCGAGCGCTACCCAAAAAGCGAAAAATAATTCGACGAATGAAATAAGAGGCGCGAGGAGAAACTCGGGGTTGGAAAACGTCGAGTAGTTGAATCGATCGTCATAAAATGTGGAAACGTCGCGCGTACGTCGGCTCCAGACGTGGAAACGTGTGATTCACGGCCAGACGGAAGCCCACAGTTTGCGAAATCAGTGAATACTTTTCATCCTGATAAACTACACAGTGTTAACCGGTTCGGGAATTTCTCGCGATTACTTCGAACGATCCAGTCCGAAGCTACTATTTTATAAAATGAAGACTGAACGAAACAAGCTTACATAAAACAACTATCAACGTTCGATACACGTATTTCACGTTGAATTGGAAATGTATTTTTTTTTCTAATTATTTTTAGAGTTAGAAGAAGCCAGAGACACAGTTACGATTTACTTGAAAATTTCTCTGTCTACAAACACCAAATATTCATTTATATGTAAATACATAATAATCTGATAATCCACATAAATTACCTTTTACCTGGAACCTTTAACACTGTGAAAGTAGTTTCTGAAATGCATTACATGTTAACGTAGAACACATTACGCCAGACGTTTATTTACGAACTTTCGCTCGTGTTCAACTAATCCTCGATCGAAAACAAAATGGAAGTTGGCCGTAAAGCGACGCTTAGCCACGCGTAGCAGACGAGTTTATGAAACGCGCGAAGTAAGCGAGCGGGCAAACGCTGAGGGAGGTGTGTACGACTGGCGGAAAATCGCTCGTTGACTTAGCCCCTTTGATGGTAAACCGATTAGTCGACGAAATTTAACGGTGTATTTAACTTGGCCGAGCGGTTTGAACAATTAGAGCGGAAACGTATCAACGAATTCATTGCGCGGAAATTGAATTATACAAGCGTTTCAGCGTTCAATTACACCTGAAAAGTATCTGAACGCGATGGCTTCCCGAATGGCCACCGTTACGTTTCAAACTTGCGATTACGTCGGACCTTACGGGTGTTCAACAATTGGAGAAACTATTCTCGGTTATACTCAGCTATACTATACACGGTGGATTACAAATCAATCTATATGATTTTTCAAGTCAAGCTTTCCAATGACGACCGTTCCATAATCGTCAAAGGGACCGCTTCGAAACGTCCGAGTCCTCGCTCGAGTCTGAATCGAGCTGGATTTCATTTTCAGCGCGCAAAAAGTCGTCGAAGCGTTTTTGCCAGCTGGACCTCTGGCTCGCGACCCTTACCGGGGAGCTCGCGCGATTTTTGCTCACGTCCAGCTGCGTCCCGTCACGCTGGATCATGCTGGATAATATTGGATTATCCTAAACGGCTATATTGCGTGGCCTGAAATCCTTGGCAGAGCCAGCTTCAACGTGCCAGGGTGAAATAGTTCGAAACGTTCCCCGCCCTAGTTAAGCTCGGACCGATTACCATTGGCGTAGCAGTGTTAGGCGAACAGGTAGCTCGAGCAGTCTCACTTTTCAAAATAATAGCGACGTACTTAAATACGGGAACAAGGCTTCGTTTTCTGGTGTATGCTTAGTAGGAATAGTGAATAATTAAATATAAAATTGGTTGTGGCTCTCGTTATTACACGAATCTAAAAATGTTTCCGATAAATCAAATAAATATTATATCGTACTAACGTCACGAAAATTAACATTTCTATTTAATTTAATTGTATATGGGTTGTTCATGTTATCCGCGAGCAGAATACACCCATTGCGAATAGGAGTACTCGGCTCAATTTTGACGTCCCGTCGCTGTCAATCGTTTTGGGAGAGCTGTTTTCCTAGTTCAATCGAACAAAGCTCGCGGGAGTCACGCCATAGACGTACCTGCGGATAAAACCACTGGCAACGGTGTCGGTGGAGTGGCTCAGCGCGGGCGAGGACAACGGAAGATTTAAAAAAAAAAAAAAAAAAAAAAGAGAGAGAGAACGAGACAGAAACAAAGCCAAAGAGCATTTAACAACGGGAAAACGGCACAGAGGCGGAATTAAAACGCTCGGTGCGGGCCCGTGAAGTGTCGAGTTTCATTAGAACGTAAACGAGGACTCTTTTAATAAACTTTGACCGGACAAGCGGCTTCAAACCCCGTCGTTCGCGACCTTTATCCGCTTCTATTCATCTTTGCCCGCGGAAAGACCCAGCCACGGGCCGTCGCGCTCAAGACAAAAGGGATTCCCCAGCTCCGGTACGTTATCTATCATTAGTCGTGGAAAACGAGCAGTTTACGAGCAACGATGACGTGTTTGAAAATAATGTGGGTAAATATAGTAATAGAAATTAATACGAAAAAGATTAACATGTGTCTTTTGATGTGTTTTATATCCACCCTACTCTAAAGTATATAGACGAATTACGAATCAATTAATGAATATCATATTTGTGTTTATATTTAGTTCCTCTTGCATCGGATAATATATTTCATCAATGGTTTATTGAATTTCTCACTAGCAATAATAAAAAAAGCAATTCAATTCTCTCTTCATTGATGCATAACTCCGTATACGGATACATTACAATTTATTTTATTTTATGCTTCGTAATAATAAAAAAACAATCAAAATTCTGTTTTCATCGATATATCAACTCTATATACAGATTCGTCGTAATTTATTTTATTTCATGTCTCACCAGTAATAATAAAGAACCAATTAATGTCCATCAGGTTGAGACTCGGATATCTCTACTCGAACCAATCTTGCAAACATAAAACTGCGTGCGAACATAAACACTTACATAGAATTAATTTCTACCCCCGGTACGTAAATTCGCGTCCACCCTCGTGTAAATTAGCCCCCAAACGCGATAATCCCTATCTTTTTTCTCCCCACACCCTCGCCGATATCGTCCGTTCCCGTGTAACTTTTGTACCCACGTCGTGTTAACCCGACGTCTCCCGGCTTCTAACCTCGGTAAACAAATAAATATTTGCGCGGAGGTTAATTAAAACACCCTCGCAGGGTACGGGTGAGTTGCCGCCATCGGCACCGAAAGCAAGCAGCCCGTTGCTCGGAAAACGTCTGACTGACGTATCAGCCGTTTAAAGGGGACGTCGCGTTTCGCCCGACCGACTTCGCGTCCCCGTCGCAGGCGTCTGGGGCGGTGCGCCATGAAACTTTCATAATCGAATATCTCGGCCGTGCTCGCCTTTCGCTTCTTCCAACCCCCACGGACGGCGCTCTTCCTTTCTGTTTTCGCGCGGCTCCCGCGACTTTCGCCCCTCCGCGCTCTCGCAACCCTCTGATCGGTATTTGTTTCGCATCACGGTACATTTCTTCCAGTCACCGCGCTCCGTTACCTGCCATCTCTCCGCGCGACAGACCGCCGCTCTTTAACGCGAGACTTTCGACACGCGGGGAATTCCGTTCTTGAGAATGCAATTCACTTCGGGGAATTTATTCTTTCTGTAGTGCGGCGTTGGAGCGTGTTGGGTTGGAGAGTATGGAAAATTTTGGATAGGGGTGCGTGGGTTACAGGTGGCTTCGTAGGCGACTTGATCGAAGTCTTGATGATTTTCGAGTTGTAGTTTTTGTTGCGCTTCCTTTGCAGCCAATTTCTTTGGATTTCATTGCATTCGATTCCATTTCTTTGAATTCAAATTCTTTGGACTCCGTTTCTTTGAATTCTATTTCTTTAGATTTTCCAACTTCGAACACCAAGGGACCGTCAACAATTTTTCCAAATAAATTTAATATCCCATCTACCAATAATTGCGAATAAAAGTAACGGTTTAGAAAAATCCCGACTAAAACGCGGCCCCGAGAGCACGAATTACCGATGCAATAGGGGGTGCTCCAGACGGGATACTTTTCATTTGAATGGGGCTACTTTAGCCATAGAACACAGGTTTGTCGACGGAGTCGAGGGTCGGCATTTTCAGCATTTATTGCGTAAAGTGAAAATACCTTGGAGTGTCCTTTGCGTTTCCACTTAGAATGAAAAGAATGGCAACTGCGCCATGTCTCCGACGAAACTAAGCAACTCCGGTCTGAAACTTCTTTTTACGATACCAAGTGCCATTCCCGCGCGGCCGTAGAACGTTTCATTCATGCACGCAAACATGCTTAATACATTCCATTCGAAATGGACTGTCTGCCGTGACTCCTGGAAGCACGTGTAAATTGAAAAAGCGAACGGTTTAGAATAAACGTCGAAGGGTTGAAGAAGAATCTCAGAGCAGGCATCGCGAGTCTCGAGGGGGTTAATTTCATCACTTTCTACCACCGATGTAATTTAATCAGAGCTAACACGCAAACACGTTTAAAATTAAAATTTTCTCTCTGAAAAATGTCCATTCCTTCTTCAAGATTAACATTAAAATGATCAATTGATAGAGGACCATTCTTCGGGTCACCAAAAGCTTCAGTTTTACTTCTATAGAGTATTCAACGAGATTTCCTGTACCTCTTATACCCTTATCCTATACCCTTTGCAATGTTTCTTATAACGATCCCGTCTCTTTTCATTTAACCATATAAACACAAATGAATTACTTCAGCAAACCTCGATATGTATTATATGGGAACGAATCAGAGTCCTTTGATGAGCTTATCAGTCCTCTCAGAAGGGATTGGCGTTAATTCGACGATAGCGGTTCAAAGGTGCGAGGAAACTGGCACGACTGTCGACGCAATATCCGTTACCAGTTCATTAAGCAACCGGGAAGTGTACGCCGGAGTATCTTGGCACGGAAGAGTTTATGGATCGTTCGGTAGACTTAGCGCTGGTAGGAGAGAACGGTAGGCGCTGAATCGTAATGAACCCTCGACTTTGGCCACGTCGTTTCCTCCGAATCGTCGCGAGTTTTAATACTTGCGCTGCGCCCTTGTCGTCGAGCGGTGTTATTAAAAGAAATTGTACGGGAGAACCCGATGTCGCAAGACGAATTAAATGTAGTTAATATTAAGCGTAAGATTGAAAATTTCAGAGAAGACGAAAATTGCGGAAGAAGAAATTTGTAGAAGAAGAAAGTTGTAGAATAATACAGTAAAGACTGGATAAACGCAAGAGAGGATTGACAGGTTTTTTCACGGAGCAGAGTGCACGAAGAGACTAGATGGAAGTTTCTAAACCTACCCTCGATTTCAATAACCTTCATCCGATCTAGGGGACTTAATTTAACCGTGATAAAACTTTCAACTCGAAAAATAAAATTCTGCAACCCCCAAACACCAAAAAAAAAAAAAAAAAAAAAAAAGAACAGAAACTACACGCACGAGATTTTTCCTAACGAAAGCGATAAAGTGTTAGCGCGACGAGCTCTCATCGCAGCTGTTCGCGATTCGCGGCTAGCGGGCCGGATAATATCTCGCGTGGAATCTCGAAAACGCGCCACTTCGAGCTTCTGGCGCGGTCTGGGTGCACGTCGAAAACAAAAAAGGCAATAAAAACTTCAAGAGGGTGTTTAACGACGCGGCTAGAGACCCCATGGCATTCGTTTAATTTGTTCGGAACTTTGGGCCAAGTGTTTAATTAGTTAACTTTACATACTGCTCGGCCAGGTACGCAAACACTCGGTAGGTAAATTACAGGCTCAACCATTCCATAACTTTCCGACATCCGTGCAAGTGTATACTGCGTAGCAATATCGCCACCTCTTGTCACTCTCTCGCCAGTTAATGATATGTGGGAACTCGGGGTCCTTTAAATTTTCCTGTTGAAAAGTCCGCGTCCCGTCGAGACGCGAAAATGTGTAACGTGTCTTGAATTCAGGATTATCGTAGATGTCCGTTTATTATAATTGAGCGACTGCACAAGTCGATTAACTTCACTCTTCACGTAAGAATTGAAATGATTATTTTTTGGCTATTTCTTCTTATTAATTTTATATACCCCTACATGAAAGCTACGTCTGCATTTACAATATTTACTTGAATGTATGTATATTACAATAAATGGGTTCGAATCTCCGTGCCTTATTTTCCGTTCAGACTCTCACGATATTTTCTGGAGTGTCTATCGTGACTCGAGAAGGCTCGTCTAAATTCAAAAGGCAGAATAAACATCGAAAGGCTGAAGAATGTTCTCGAAGCAAGCATCGCGAGTCTCGAAGGGGTTAATTTCGTCGCTTTCCACCGGTGATGTAATTTAATCGAGGCTAGCCAAGTCGGCCAAAGTTTCGACGCGGTCGAAATTCCCCATCCCTGTGTCTCGAGTCTCCCAGAGGCTGATGCGACACCTCGATTCGACGCTGAAGAGAGCGACCGTTCGCACAGCATTCCGTGATCAGTCCAAGATCGCAACCGCCGACGCGGGTATCACAAAGAAACCAACCCAGGGAACAATTCCCTCGGAAACGTACGCGGTTCGACTAACCGAGCATTAATCACCGAGTACTTCGCCGAGAAACCGCATTAATTACATACAATACGCAGCCACGTTGGAATTTGCATGGGACGTGCTAGCCTCTAATTAATAGTATGTAAATTGCCGCCTCTTCCCGTGCATCTTCGACTACCTCCCCCGACGACGCGTCCGCGATCCCGCGAAACACGCTTCGAAGCGATTAACGCGGAGCCGGAGGAGGGTGGAGGCCGAGTACGAGCGGCGGAGAGAGAGAGAAGCGGAAAATAAGCTTTGAAACCTGGGCGTTTACCTTCCGCGTATCGGTGGCCCTTTGTGGCGCGTGGGTGCAACAGCGCACCGCGCGATCCAGCATCCGCGACGTTAATTAATCGCCCGAGTGAAATGTTAATTAAAACGGAAATTAGTGTCGCGCGTTCTTGCGGTCCCCGCTGATGGGAGCGGCGCGTTTCCCTCGAGTTTACGGGCAGGCGAGCTATCATAGCGCTGAATACGCCTCGGATTTTATTGTCGAATAAACGAACGATCGACGGTCTATGGGAATCGGATATTACAGCGGGGACTGGTCCTCTTGAAAATTGGTGAGATTATTGTTCAAAGCGCGTACACTCGGGACACCTTCGAGACGTTTGCATCGACCTCGTGGGTATCGTCTGTAAAAATTCTCGAATGTCGATTTTTCGATGGCGAATTAACGTTCCCTCTTACGGCCGATTTTCGATCATCGGTGTCGACTATTCATCGACGCTGAACCGGCTCGGCATTTCGCTATTACGTGTACCCGCGCGTCGCCTCTAACGCGGGGGATAATAATGTTAGAGGCACGCCGGGATCAGCGTTAAAATTTAAAGCATTATAATCGGTTTATCGATCGTTAGCGTCACGCTCGGGCCGTTCGCGAAATTTACTGGAAATTTATCCCGTCACGTATCGAAGTCACGTAATATTTGCTTAGAATACGGTTCAAGCATCGACGCACTTAACGGAGCCGATTCGACCACGAATATTGCCCAATTAAAGTTTCAGGTCGTCGATTTCCCCCCGTTGCGAGAGCAAATTGTTCCGAAGTGCCTCGGACTCGAGGAGAACGTTGCCTGCTGTGAAAAGGATAATGAGAGAGGAAAAAAAAGGAGGAGAGAGGGCTAAACGTCTTCTTAAGGCGAGTTTAAAGAGCCCGCCAGACGGAACGAGTCCTTAAACGGTTCCCTTCGCCAACTTCCTCGCGCTGGAAAGCGCAGAGAAAATCAAATGTTCGAGTAGGATAGAGGTGTCTGGAAATTGTGGGCGACAAGTAGTTTATTTACTGTAGAATGGGGTGTGTAGGTATGAAACGTGCCCGAGCGTGACGAAAATCTAAAGAAACGTTTCTTTCTATTTTTCTGGCTTGTTCTATTATATTCTTTTCAACGAATATCATTTAGCTCTTTTGAATTGCTGATTTTAAATAAAATCATAACATTGTAATTGATGCCCTTACGCATCAACAAGTTTGGTTTTAAATATCAGGTGAACTGGAAAGTAACGTCGTTTTTTGCAATTCTGAATACTTGTTTATCGCTCATCAGCTTATTGATTTTTATCGATCTGGCATTGCAAATTTGCAAACTGGATGGCGAACAGTTGTTGACAGCAATGGGCGATCACATAATTGATTAAAAATTTGTTCGATTTTAATGTAAAGGAAACGACGTTACTCTCCAGTTTACCTAATATTATATTCGGGTAAAGTTGAAGTGAAATGACGGGTTTGATCCAGCGTGAGAAGGGAGAAGATAGAAATCTGCCCCGTCTAGTTCCAGCCTGTTCAGCGGAGGCCTTCGACGCGTGCTTCCAAACAACACCGTTCGCCCGACAAATCGACACACGAGGAATTCCAATTACTCTTTCAAGCGAGACGCTGTTCCCGGTACGAGCGTTCTATATAATCGCCGAATTGTCGATTCACGATGGTCCCGATCGGATCGTTTCGGCTGCGCCCACCCGAGGCTGCTTTACGGCCGTCCGCACAAAGAACGGATCAATGAGCGCGGTTCCGCGCCGAACGCCAAGGCGTGTGCGGGCGAAAACATACTTCATACATTCTTTATTCGTGTCAGCGTGTCGCTTGAACCGACGAATAATAAAAATGAGAATTTCTACGTGTACAGAAAATTTAGAAAATTTTATATAAACAACGTATACCATTTGTGACTCGATATAAATATTTCTTCGGAGACCTAAAACGTAGTTGAAAAATTCTTTCAACCGAAGAATGTTGCGTTTCAAGTATCTCCATCCTTTCACACGCGCCCAGACCACCCCTTGTGCTAGAGTTCCCCTGTTAGGTTTCCTGTTGGAGTCCCTAATTCCCTCCAAGGTGTTCCTGGTATCTCTCGAGGCTGTTACAATTATTAAATTACTTTTCAGCCGGAGACCTCGGGGAGAGGTTAGCCGCGAGGAGGCTCCGCGCCGACGTTAATTGGTGTTTTAAGTTGTTCGAGAACTATTGACAGTTAGCGACGTCATATCGCGTCGGGAGCTGAGCTGTTTACTGGGTCGCGCAGACGGGAACAGACGCGCGTGTATCGACCAGGATTGTGTCACGCGTTAAGCCCCATAAACCGAACAATCAAGGGGTTGGGCTACTTTGACGCCCACCTAAAAAATCTACTGAAAAAAAAATTGATTTCTCGGAAATTATAAAACTTATGGATGGATCTCTCGAGTCCCATTCGTTACGATAGTCTCGAAGCTGGTCTCGTCGCGTCTGACCATAGACCGACCGTTTCCCCTCGCGCGCTGCATCTCATTCCGTAGCTATTCCCATCCGAACCGTGATTTCCCATCGCGGATTACACGTTGCTGTAATTTGACACGAAGCGAAGTTAATGGAGGATTTATTTCATATCTGCCGATCTATGATCGCGCTCGCTCGGCGAAAAATACGTTAGCAAATAGCACGTCTGTTTGCGCACCGTACGCAAAGAAGACGTAATAAAATTGAAATAATCTGGATTATCGCCTCTACCCATCCCAGCCCACCCCCCTCAACCCGCCCCATCCTCCCAGCTCCACGGGGATGGCGTGTACGGAATATCACGGGGAAATCGAACTGAAATTTCCCACTCGCGTTTTAATACCTGAAATATAAAATTTGCTTGGTTCAACGCCGAGCGTATTAATACCAGTCAGATTTACGGTTTGATTAGCCGTCGAGAGACGACAACATACCCGCGTATTTCATCTAAAAAAAAAATTGACAGTGTCGATGGAAGGTGCTCGGGCCAATTTTTATCGACAAGTTCGCCGTTCGTTTTGTACGATGCTTCGTCGATTCGCGATCTAACGCAGGCGGGATAACGGAAAATAATCGATATCGATTCGAATTGTTACAAGTTTTCTTTGATGTTCTCTGATTAATTTCATTATTAGGGGATGCTCATAGCGAATGTCGTTCTTTCGATTTTAAAATCAGTGTCGTACGTTGAGAATAATTCTACGCGTCGCGTCGTTCATACGTTGGTCACGGTGCTTTTCATGGAAGGATTGAAAAAATTGAAACCACACAAAAATAAATACCACGATAAATGTTTGATCGTGTCAGGGTTCCTTTGCACTCTTATGTTCCTATTTTATGGATCCCACAGTTAGTCGTTAAAGAACGAAATATTAAGAAAGACCAAAGTTGAAGGCACTCTCAGTTCCACCCTCTCTTTTCAAACATCCACCCGCGACGGAAGCGAGTCGACAACAAACCAAAGAAACGCCGAGGCACTGGTTTCTAATTTTTTCCACGATCCGCAGCGTATCTGGGCCACGAGGAGACTGAAGGGACGTGTTTTTCGTCCCGGCGAATATCCATTTCCAGAACGACCATACAGAATCCCGCGATACTACGATATTTATACGTTCTCGGCATAGTTTCCGCTTCTTCCCGCTTCCCCGGATTCGTTTATTCTCATTTTGCAGCGGATGAGTTTGTTCAACGACTTGCTTCGTCGAGCCACCTACGCAGGACTCCGAAGAGCAGGGAGAGAGAAGAAACGTAATAATCCACAATGGCGTGTTTCTCTTGTTCCGTTTTAACTCTTCAGTCCTCGCTACTTCGACGTGGCCGTATCTCGTTGTTCCTCAATCTCTCTTTTCCCTTCGTCGTTTACGCGCGCACAAACCCTACACCGCTGTCGTCGTTTATATTACGAGCAGCTGCCTTCTAACCGAACTTATTTGTCCTTCGGATGACTCTTTTGTTCCATGCCCGTTCTTTGTCCCGTCGCTTTATTGACTTGTCCTGTTATTGTTGCGCCCGCGACGTTTTCGCCACGACGACGACCGAACGGAGATTGTACGAGGCGACGTACTTTGACATTCGGACGATTCGCAATTTTTTTTTTCTTCAACTTGACGGTAGTTAATCGGTCGAAACATAATAATTTGATTGGTAATAATCTCGTGGATCGATCTACAGAATTCTATAGCGTAGAATAGATCGTGACAGGGTGTCCAAGAACGCATTTTGAAATGTTAGAAAGGATAAACGCGAATCTTCGTCGCCCGGAGTGAAAAGCTGAAATTTCGCGTACGTTTGACAGCGAGGGGGAGGGTGAGAGTATTTTTTCGACCGCCCGCTGGCTGCTGGCGTCAAGGGAAGTTGGACGACTCGTTACAACTTTTTAATGCTCGTGAGATTAGTTTCTAAACGACTTTCCGAGCACTCTAGAAAATTTTCATGATACCAAGAACAATCTTTAATGGCCGCCGACGCGTCTCATCGGGCCACCGACGACCAATTGCGGAAACAAAGAGGTTGGTACATTGGAGTATTAAAAATAAATTTCTATTTCGAGGAGCAGCTGTTGAGACATTCTACTACGATTAAACTCTGTTATAGTATTATTTATCGCCACAGTGGAAGAACCCTGACCCAAAGAAAACCCCAAATCCGAAACAGCTACAACCCAATTAATCGATGGTCGACCGTTTAACCCAGACCAAACTCAAATCTAATCCAGAGCTAATCCAGACCTAACCACCATTGGAAGAATTACTTCGTCCTCTTCTTATTTTCCTCTTCTGTCGACGGAAACCGCTACCCTATCTTCGACTAGCTATCGTGTTTCGACTCTTCATCCCTCCGTTTCCCGGCTGTCAGTCTCAATCTGGTTCGACTCGACGCGGTATTAAATTACAGTCACCGTCCGGCACACGCTTCTTGCCAAAAGCTCTGGTCGCATCGATCGGCCCACCTAATTGTCAATTTCCTGAACGATAAATCATGCAGGGAAACCCGCGACCGCTTGGCCGCGATATTGCCAGACACTGTATTACCCGCGTAGTTGGACCCAGCTCGCGCAATTATTTGGATTTCGTTGTTGTTGTTTGTCCAAGCGTCCTCCTGTCCATTGCCTCCCAATGGAAACTCTAGTTCTATTAAAAAAAACTTTTTTCTTTTTTATTTGCTCTTCAGCGAGGAACGGTGTTGCACGTGTATCGAAGAATAATAATTATTACACTCGGTAAAATAATTTACCAGACCGCTTATCGTAAATATTTAAATATTCCCATTGCTTCCTGTCAGCGAATAAAATCTGATTAATGTGAATTTATTCAAAGAGAACTCTCTCTCTCTCTCTCGTTAGTTTCTACAGCTTTCTCTTCCGAGAAGATATTGTTTAATAGTATTAAATTAGTAGACACTTACACTGAATTAACAAACGTTCAAAGTGAATCTATAAATGCTTGTACATATATTTCTTGAAATATTATGTGAAACGCATCTACCTGCGACGTCGCCTGTTTTGCCACGGATCGCAGTCTCGAAAGAATCGAAGCGCGTTAACGAACGATTTCCTCGAAAAGATGTTTCGAAACCGCGCGTGTCTCACCATTCGCGGCGATTACCGTCGTTATCGTCGCGCGAACACCGAGTTCACGGTCTGGCTGCGCGAACAATACCATATTCCAGTTTAAATGGGGACGTGTATTATGGCACCGCGGCCCTCATTAGGACGATCCGCACGTGTGCTTCGAACGCGTGTTAAATATTCGGGGCAATTACTTTGAATTACTTCGGCGTTTTGCTATCGCGTTTCCTTAATAGTCCTTCTAATGGGACCAGCCAACGAAATTGAGGGTGGATGCGGGAACAAAGATAGGTTGGAGAGGTCCTTGTCCTTTAGGAAACTGGCAATCTTAGGATTCTTCTTCTTTCTCCGAGCTTTCATGGACGCCCAGGGACTCTATGAGCTTCAAAGAAATCCCACAGCGTTCCACCGCGCACGATAACGTCAACAAAAACACCTTCCAGCTCACCTGTTCAACTTTGTCGCGTAACTCGGCACTCCTCGATCCTAATCGACATCCCCGGCGCCTCAACAAGTAGCACTCGTTTCGCGAGAGGCTGAACACGTTGCTGCATTATCGAGCAGTTCGGTTTTACGTGCGGCAATTAAGTTTCACTTAAGCGGGCCGCTTTCGAGCGATTCTTCGGACCATTTTTACGGTATTATCACCATAGGGTACCGACACAAGTGACCGTGTAAACGATTCCCAGATCGAAGGGGCGAACAGGGTAGATAATGACCCCGGGAAACGTTACTGGCGCGAGTTAATTGGCGAACGGCTTAAATTCGCGCGAAGGTGCCCCTTTCCGTGCCGTGAAAAGGAGTCACGGTAAATAAAAGGAATTATTCGAGATTCGTTAAAAGCCGGGGCACTCCGAGCTCGGCCAGCGCGGCTTTTCGGCGAGCGAGATCGTTTTCATTTGCAAGCTGTTACGAGTGTAGCATCTGCTGCTAAACGCTATAAACAGCTTTACTCGACTCGTAATGGCGGAAGGCGGAGTTTAACTTCGGAATAGGGTGGCCGTCCGTGCGCGAAGCTACGAGCGAAGACCCCGCGCCACTCGAGTAGTCCTTGGTAATGGAATGTAAGTGAAATAATAGAGTCGCTACTTACTATATCCACGAAACCCCACGACTCGTCTTCCCCTTCGTCGTTCAACGTCTTTCGCATCTTCCTCGAAGTCCTCCGACCTATTCCGGGCCCCCTTTTCTCCCCCGTCTCCGCGTTTTCGCGTCAGACGACGCGTAGCTCGCGAATTCTGGCCAATCTCTCCGCTAAAAATTGTACAAACCGTGGAAACCCGCGTCGGGGTGGAATCCCAGCTTTTACGAGCTTCGTTTGCGCAATAACGAACATTATGCGCGATAAACGTCCTCCACCCGAAGCGGAGCGGTCCCATTCTTCTTCGAACGCGAGGATTTGCAGCCCCCTCCTTCCTTGCCCCACGATGCTGCTCGGAGACTTCCACGAGGACGACCATCTTCTGTTTTTATTCCCTTCTCGACAGTCGAAAATCACTTTATCGCGGGATCAAGTCGTAAGCTGGGATTCTCGGACAGCTGTACGCCAGCGCACACTTGCCAGAGAAGTTTTAGTGCCTTATTTGTCGCATTCCCGTGTCCATGATGTCGGAATTGACGCGAAAAACACACTGAGACGGAATTTTACCCTCTCGAGACGTCGTCGGGGACTATCGTCGAATTTCAGAGACGTTCGGAAATGTTTCATTGATTTGCGACCGGTAGTTGTTGGCTAGTTTCGCGTGGACGCGTTTGGTTTAAATGCTTGTTTATTTTGTTTTTTCTTTTTTCATAAGATATGTAAGAATTCAATTTTGTGTTCGTGCCTAGGATTATTTTTGTCCTTGCGTATCGAACGTCGCGTCGATCTGTGGTTATTACCGACTGCCTTTTACGTGATGATCCTTATTGTTAAATGTTGGTTCGGATTATTTTTTCTGTCACTCTTGCGTTATCGTACGAGCATCGGTGATAAATAAATGAGTCACTGCTCGTGGAACAAGTGTCTTCTTTTATGGATAACCACACGTTGTTAATTAGAATTTACATCGCCTATAGGTAAACGATAACCGTGAAGTTCTGAAAATAGTTTTCGATCTAGTCTCAGCCAATACTTTAGCGAAATCTATACAGACCGAACGGGGTGACTTATCCATTAGAGTTTATCCAGTAGGTGGCCTGAAAATGGCACCGCTAAGGTATCGCCCCAATTATGACCATTTTTCTCTCCCCCCGTTGAGTATACACGCAGAAAAGTTTCGTTGTGCAAAAACCGTACGATCCGGCCGTGACTAATCGCTGTTTTAATCTCCCTCTGGCTCGATCCCGAGGTTACCTTTTCCGTTTCCGTTCCCGTGGCAACCGAAGAAGGAAAGCGTCATCGTTTCCCTCGTCTGCAAAAAAAAAAGAAAAAAAAAAAAAAAAAAAACGGGGCACGCCGTCACGTGGACGGGTTCTCACGTTCACGAGAGCGGTGGTAGAAATGCGCCACGGCATCGGAAAGTTGCCTCCACGCGTCGGGCATTTATTTCTCTTAAAAATACTTTCAACCATGATATTTTACTCGGCCGTGACAAAACGAATGCTCGAGGACAGCGTCAACCGGGCGTTCGCGGATTCAACGGGCGCGAATACCAGATGTAACCCGAGGTTCGTGATGAATCGCGACTCGCGGAGCCGCCTCGGCCCGATAAATTATTTTTATAGGCGTCGTTTATTCATCGAAACGTCTGGTCCCGTCTTCCCTATCTCGCGGCTGTCTGTAATTGCATCCGACGCTGGTAGAGAGAAACGACGCGATCGGGTAAGTGTCGCGATTACGTTTATTTTTGTAGGTAAATACGTTTTCTTTAACAGTCTTAACCAGTTTTTATATCTACGGTTTAATACGTTGTTTCGCAGTGCAATATAACGCGAACTCTGTTTACTTTATCGTGCTGTGCTATTAAATTAAAGGTACTTTAAATTGTAGCCGTGTAAATGTATAACGAAACGTATACGTTTAAAAGATAAGACATATTTTCATTCAAGTCTCAATTCTGTCTCTGTAGTCCAGCAATCATTTATACAGACCTAGTTCAGGCAGAAGTGGTACAAGAAAGTCAGTCAGCCAAGGCGCGTAGGGTACAACACATTTTTCAGTAGTATGAGTCGGCGAGTAGTCAGACATCGATGTGCCGCGACTAATAAACTCGTGTAACACGTAATACGAATCACTCAAAAGTCAATGTTACTCGATCCTACAAACTAAAAATAAGCAAAGAGCCTATATAAACCGTTCTAAAGTTTGTAAGGAGGAATGTAAGCTCATCGAATTCGTCTTTCCCCCGGTAACCCTTCTCATTAAGAATGCAGTACTGTTTCCACTCGATCCTTCGTGGTTTTTCATGGACACAGGAAAGAATCGAGAAGGTACGATCGCGTGGTTATGACAGGGGGTTGCTGGCTGGAACATCGATTCCGTGCTTACACGAGACGTCGATATTCTTAATTTCTCGTGGGGTGGAAACTCGCGCTGGAAACTTGGAACGCCGTCGTGAATTGCACGTTCGCTGAAACCCAACCACGACGACTGCGAACGCGGAAAGACTTCCCCTGGACTTACGAGTGGAAGTTCCAACTTCGAGTTACAGACGAATACCATTCCATCTACGCGATCCTAATAACTTCGCCTTCATCTCGCCCGGGATTGTGCAGCTCCGCGGATCGAGGAGCCAATTAAACCGAAGCTTTCGACGTCAAAATACAAAGTACGCCGCGTGGCAAGTTACACGGCGGAGGGGGTGAGTGTACAGCAGAAAAGTCGAATCGAAAGAAACGCTGCCGTAGGAACGAAACGTTTTAATCGCGTTCCTCGGCTGTGACGTAATGAAATCGTTCGCGAGGAAGGAACGGAAGCTGCGAGAAACGGCTGGCGAGGAACCGAAAGATGATCGAGAGAGAGAGAGAGACGAATGTTATGGAACGCATATTTTTTTGGAAATAACGAGATGGTTGAATCGAGGTGGTACTCGAACACAGATGAAGAGATACAAGAGATAGCGCTATATTTTTTACAAATGGCACTGAAAGAAAAAGATGAATCCAATTTTCTGAGAAGCTATGTCTCGACTCTCCCTCCCCCCAAGAATTTTGGTCAGAATTCTTAAGCGAATTTTCGAACTTTTGAACGCGCGCGGAGTTAAAAGTTGCGTAATCACGTCTTGGCCAATAGCTGAGGCCTGCGACTCGAAGAGGGATCCACGTCAGGAACAATACGGATTGTCGACATGCAACTCTTGGGAAACTCGATTCGCCACCGTCTCCCACGGGGGTGCGAACGCATCCGTCGACTGAAATAACAAGCAGCGAGTTAATTTCTCGTGCAACTTCTGCGATATCTACACCCGCCCCCGCTGCCGTTTCTGACAGCGACTCCGAGTCCAACAGTTTCGGGCCAGGGGCGAGGAACCGTTATCGGAACCGTCGTGACCAATCTCGCGACTCCAGAATTTTCCAGCGCCGAACGGAGGTTTGGATACTTCGAACAATTAAATTTACGAATAATGAACTTACTTTCTGAATAAAAATAAAACGCCACCGTAACGCAGACCAAATCGGATTTAAAGCGCGGTGGCGACAAATGGCGTCGTCGTCGACGTAAAAGCTGGCGAATTATAAAAAGGAGACACGAATTTATCTTTTTTCCTTTTAGCTTTGGAAGACCACAATTTCCACCGCGTTATTCGCGATGAACCCTTTCCCTCTCCTCCCCCCTCCCACCTCCCTCCCTCCCGCCCCCGCCCCGCACCGACGAAGCCCGATTTAACCCCGGCAATTAACACCGTTCGCGCCTGCGGAGTCTCTGAAAACGCTTGAATGGTCCTGCTGAAGCATTGAGAAATTGAAGCGACTGCGCGACGACAGACGTTCCCGTTCGTCGTTTAAGATACGCGTCGGAGCGACGTGTGCCCATCCCTCTACATCGCCTAGGCTTTTCCGTCCCTCTCTATTCAACGGTCTCCCCCCTGTCACTCGTCGCGCTCCGCGAAAGACCAAGCGCGCATCGTTAGCGGTGACACAGAAAACGTCGAGACGCTCGTGTTGCCAGCGACGGGACCGATCCAATGACGCGCGCGTTGAAAAATTGGTGCTCGAACCTCGACGGAAAACAGCTGTGACAACCGCTGAAACATTACGTCAGAAATGGAATTATTAAGCTACGTAAAAATTTAGGAAATTTTTCTTAATTCGAACGTTTCGTTTAGTCTGAAATAGCAGAAGCGGTATTTAAAATAATATTCAGATATTATTGTCACTGTTTCAGGAGGAAAGAACAAAGTTTCGATGATTCATTCGCGTTGCAGCATTTATATATATATATATATATATATATATATATATATATATATATA
>NW_026533254.1:17128894-17178684 GCF_026225885.1 Hylaeus anthracinus
TATATATATATATATATATATATATATATATATATATATATATAAAATCAGTAGAATATTTTGAAGATGCTGGTCCCGAGGGGTCGAATTCCAAACGTTTCGGGTATCGGTATTATTAGCGATCAACATTTGTGAATCGACATGCTGCGATATGGGAGGAGGCCAGAGTGTCTCTAAATCGCTCCTAACGAAGGAAATCGCGAGAAAATAACGTTCACGGGAACGGTGGAAACGCGTGCGCGTGCGCCGCGGCGCTCGTCTGTTTATTCAGAATTACCGCCGAGGGAATAAGTAAATATCCGGGTAACGCTCCAATCACAGCGCGCCGGTGTTTACGGTGTACTGAATATTTGAATGGATCGTGCCCGAAGCGGCACCGAACCGCTGGGTGTAAATCAAGTCTTGAGTAACCGATACCGCAAAACAAGTCTGAATCCCAGGTAAACTGGCCGTCGGGGCCAGTAGTATCAGCCATCGGTGGTCAGACGTTGTTAACGATAGCCTGGCTGACGTTTCCAGCCGCTTGGATCGTAAAACGGAGGTCCACGATCGTTTCAGGAATCTGCCCAATCTGTGGAAGCTCTCGACGCTATTAAAAAATGAACTTTTATAAAAATGTTGTTCCATCTGTTCCACTTCCAGATTAATTTACGCCTCGAGCCTCCTTCTCGTTCTACGATCACTCGCCTTTTAATAACGAACGCCACGAATTTTCTGTTATTTCCGTTAAATTATAATTCTTCGAGTCCAGAGGATCTTTTGGGCAAAATAGAGCATGGCGTGACACGCGTTAACGAGCGACAAGGACAGGGCACGCGGGAGGCACCGCGACGGCCGGCATCCATGATTCGAATTCGCTTTTCAACGGGCGTCGATATAAAGACGGGGTCGCTCTCGCATTCTCAGCCGCGACGGTCGGAGCAGCCAGGCTCTCGCCTTTCTACGCAGAGGAGCAGAAAACAGAACGGTAGCTCATTAGCGGTAACAGGCAGCCGAGCAAGAGAGGAAGCTCGTTATCCATGGATACACAAACCCCCGCTGCGTACGTACGGACCTCCTCCGTAATACGCGGTATAGGAGGCCCGGGCTGTCTGCATGCCTGTCTGTTTCGTTCCCCACCTTCCTGTTCCTCTTCCTCTCTTCATTCGCCCGCGTATCCCTCTGCCTCCGCGTGTTCCTTCTTTTCCTCTTCGCTCGCTTGCCCTCCTCGCTACCAGCCACGCAACCGAATCGTGTTCTTCGCGCCATCGATAAACGTAGAAATTGATGCTGGATTCAGAAAGCAGTTGGAAGACTATTTCAATAGAGTCCTTATTCATCGAATTACTGATTTAGTCCAAAGGATAACAGTCCGACTTAATCTGGTCGATAAGTGCTCGACTCAGCTTGTACACTACAAGCTCCTTCCACTCGTCGCGTCTTCAAGTAGAGACTTCTCGTAAATGTGAGCGAGCGAGTTTTACGTTACTTTGCCGAAGGAGACACAATATTTTCGTGGATCATTCCTCTTCCAAACATATTCCAATTTTCTCCACCCCCGAAAAGAAGTTCGTCCCAAGCAAAACTCAATTGATATTCTTCCCCAATTAAACTCAATTAAAAAAATACCATAGCAAGCATTTTTGTTACCTGCACCAGCCTCCAAATTCTCATTTCCAGCCTCCTTTTAGAGACTCCCACCCCTTCCGTCTCGAATAGAGCGCCGAAAGATAAGTGCAAACCGAAGTATTTTTAATTGACGCCGGTGTTTTCCTGCGAGTGTTTCCCCGATCGATTCGGCCAGCTGCTTTCGAGTTTGCTGGTCTGGGTTGGCGACCAATCTGAATGCCAGCCGCTCGTGGTATCCTGGCGTCGTGATGCCACAGTTATTGCATTACTGGGGACAAGCATTCCTCCGGTTACGGTAGCCTCGCGCGACGTCAGAGGGTGGTGACAGTAACCGATTCGGCCGGTTTCACCGTGGTTTTCCTGCTAAATATACGCTCGGACGCGTCGAGCGTTTAGGTCCCTAGGTTAGGTCGATGGAAACGTTCTTGCTCGGACCCGGGACGCTGTCGACGAGGCCACCCTAACTTCCCGCGTGGGAAGAAGCGGGACAAGAATACCCGACCTACGCGATTCGACTGGTTTCCCTTATTTCATTAGGGACGAAGAGAATTCATTCCGGCGCATTGTTGGTTTCTCGTTTCGGAGCACTCGCGATCTTCCAAATGCTGCTGGACCACCTAACAATGCGTCCTATTTTCGACCGTTGTCGAAGAAAATAGGGCCGCGGTGCTGAGTGTTCGAGACCGAGTATTTTAATTAACACGAAGACGGGTGGATACTCTTTTGAATGTAAAGAGAGGAGGCGTCGAAATGCTGTTGGTTCGAGGATGAAAACTCTCGAGAATTAAAATTCCTTATAAAATAGAATCGCTGCTTCTTGTCTTCTTGTCTTCTTGTATTTTTCGTAACCTCTTGTATACGTAAATATTTTCGTGAATCTTCCCTTGTACGTTTCATTTCCAATTTGATATTTTCGAGGGCCTTTCCTTATGCGAAACCTGTATACTGGAGGGCGAAATAGATTCCAGAACGCGAAGCCTGGATACAAAGGCGTGTCGGAGCAATTAGACGAAAGTCGCGAATTACAAAACGAGCGGTTGTTTCGACTTCGGGTCGATTATACGACTCGGCATTGACGCACAGGCCCGAGCACTCGACGAGACGGTCGAGATAAATTGCGTGGCCATCGCCGAGGGAAGTAACGAAGAGTCGAGAAAGAGGAGGAGCTAGTTTAGAAGTCCGCTTCCAAAATGACAGAAAGTAAAATAGAAACTTTCGAAAATTATAGGTATATCTTCTTAAAGAATATTTCTATTAGGCACCAAAAATTAATAATCACCATTCGAAGAATCCAAGATCTCAAGTGTCATGGTCGGCTATAAAATCGCTGACACATTTCTGCACGACGTAATCTTAAATATTGCAAGGCACTTAATTACACCCCTTATTCCTGAGAACTTGCCATATTTTAGGTCGTCTACTTCCAATGCTCCATTTTTACAATCGAACCTTTCCGTATGCCTTCGTACACCGATACACACAATTCTTCGCTTCAACTTTCATTTTTCTTCCACATCTCAACCACTAATTTTTCGTAGCGCGTTCAGGGCCGAATCGGGTAGCTCGTCCCCCGCTCGTTGGTCCCTCGTTACCCGTGGTCGAAGTTCCAGCCGACGGACGCAACTCAAACAGAAGCTCACCGTCGCTTTGAAGCATCATCGAGAACTTGGCTCGGCGGTTTCGGTAATTTTTTCCGCCGGGGCTCACCGTCCAATCCTTTTCGGAGTTTCGCACGAATTCACCGTCTCCGATAAATTATACGACCCACGGGTAGGGTGACTTCGGCGAAGTAGTCAAAGACGGGGAGACTTCGCGAGCCGAGCCCCTTAACTCTACTTTGCGACTTCTTTTCTTTATCGTCGGTACGCGGGATTTCACTCGGGTAAGGATCGCGGGGGCGCACCAACTCGGGCGTGTGATCGTTGATGTAGAGGCTGACTCGGTGCACCGAATACTTTGTTCGGATGTCCGATTTGCGAGAGGAGACGAAAATATTAAGGGATTCGTCTCGGGATATAACCGATTTCCACGGAAACTTCGTGAATTCGCAGGGTGGTGGGAAAAGGTACGGTTTCTTTCGGTTGGGTAGACTTTGAACGCTTTTAGTTAAGATTAAAGGAAACTCGACTCGTTGAGGCGATGTTTCGCTAATTTTTACAAAGGTATCGTAAATGAAAAAAATGTGAGAAAGTGTATTTTAGGTTTCGCGAGTGATCTACTCGGACTTGACAATTTTTCAGGTAAACACTTTTAGCTTGGGGTAAGTCGAATCTAACTACCTTGAGACATTGACACCTTCCAAGTTCTTTTATAATTTAATTTGTTCTTTCACGACCGTATTTGATACATCCATGGTCGTTCGACGTTGATTGGCGGACTTGCTAGGCGCGAGCTGACCGGAAGTGGCCGTCGAATCGATACAACGTGACACTAGGATAATTAGTAGCGATGTAACCTAAGATACCAATTATCGAAACGTGACATAATCCAGCTGTTAGCCGGCACAATGGCAACGGAACGCTTTGATTAACCACACGTCGATACGTACAGGGTCGCAGAAGGATAGCTCTAACCTTAAGTGGAATTCTCGCGTACAGTGACGGGGCATAAATAATTGAATCCACGGAAAATCGATACACCTTTCGTTGGAGCTGTGGAGATTCTCCCTATTACCAAATTTTAATTCATTAAACAAGGACCGTTATCGTCATCGCGACGTGAAGTAACTATACACAAGTCCTCTCGAAGTTTATTTTTAATAAAACGTGTTCCCTTAAATTTTGTAATATTAATTAATTTAACGAGAAACATTAACGTTATTGCTAGTGAGAAGAATATACACGTGCTCCAAAAGCTTCTCTTTTAATAAAACTGTCCTTATTTAAACCTAACAATATGATTTAATTTAACAAGGAACGCGAATAATATACTAATGAAAAACACACACGCTCTCAAAGCATTTTTCTCCGATGAACTCACTTCTCTAATATCTCACTAATTTTGTTTATCCACCGCACGACCACGAGTTTCAGATAATATTTTTTTTTAAAAAACGAAGAAAATACAAGCGACCTAAAGAGATTTATTTGGCTTCCTGGCGCAACTTTCATCGAGTTCACATAATCGTTAGCGTCTCGAACAAGTCGAAAGAAGTACTCCGTTCTTTCCAGCGGCATTAAAATCTTGCCGCGCGACTCACGTGACCCACATGCGCGGCACAATGAAAAGTAAACGTACCGAAGCGCGGATGAGCCACGTCGAGGGTGTACCGACGCAGAAGAACGACCGGCGAAGTATGTTAAGTGATGCTCTCGACAGGTGTGGATAACGGCTGGCCGTGCCTGGCGCATTCGGAATCGTAACCGCGAAACTACAATTGCGCAACTCTCCGGGAAGTTGGCGAAAATTCCCGTACAACGGCAGAATTTATCGCGAACCATCCTCCCGGTGTAAATAAAGTCTGCGCTACGTTGGCTGGGCACTCGATAAAAATGCGTCACGGGCATCGGAAGAGGGAGAACTTGGAAAAAAGACGACGTAAATAAAAGATGAAATAAAAGGAACAATATTCGCCGCATCCGAATGCGAGAACAGGGATTAATTTATTCTCTAGACGGCCGCGTTTAATTATACCCGCGCTTGGATCGTTAAAAATAATCGAAGGTGGCTGTTAAGAAATCATTGTTAAAATTCGTCGATTTTACACGTATTCCTCGATCGAAGTTTCGCAATTTCATACGTGTTCGTGGTAGAATTAGTTTAAAAAGATGAATTTAATATACTTGCTCCCAAGAATGATACTCGAGAGCTGCACTTTATTCTGTCTTAAATTAATAAGCATCCTTTGATTAAGTTTCCGTAAAGCTCGCGGTGGACGCCCATCGCAACGAATAATAGATTCTCTAATGAAACTTCAATCTATTTAAAACAACGCGACGCATTCTATTCAGGAATGGTTGTAGGTAAGCGGGACGAGACGGTATCAAGCGAGTATCGCGCATGGAACACAATTAAACATTATCGAACATGTATCGTCTGGAGGATACGACTGGAATTAAGGACGCATCTGAGGGAACATGGACATTATGCGAACCGCTGAACACGCGCGAAACGCGTTATGGAAATCTCTATGGAACCGTCGTTTGTACAATGCAACCTCCGTCATCCGAACTCATGAACGGAAGTGTCTCGAAAAACGGATCTCCAGGTAATGGAACGTTCGAGGAACGGATCACATGGGAACGACTCGAATTGATTTTCCACGTAAAATGTTTGTAAAATTGTGTGCTTCGTACATGGAAGATTCTCGCCGGAAGTTCTCGAAGCAGACTGCTGGACCAGCACACAACTTCCGACCACACGGAAGCGGGGCGGTTGTGCGTTTGACCTACGAGGATTAACGTACCCGAGCACCTGTAGCCCACCCGTATATACACGGACATACACGACCGAGACGCTGCGCTTCCGCTGGAAAAAGACAAACACCGACCCACGAGGGAATCTTGGTCTTCGATACTCCGCTCGTGGTCCGTAAATATTTCATACGGGTTGCTGATTCCCGATTAATCGACTCTATCGATATCGCGGATCTTGGGCCCGAGTTTGCTCTTAATTAACGCGTTTGTCCCGTGGACGGAATTATTTACTAACGTCTGCGAAGAAACCTCAGCGAAACGTCTGCTTGGCTGGGTCGATATCTGGGCTTCGAGACACTCGAATGGTTATCGAATATTTAGCTAAGGGCGAGTGGCTAATGTCTCGATAATTGTCTCCAGAATTGACTAGGAAGAGTTGACTCCGAGATCTTAGCTATGAGAGTCTAAAAGTCACTCAGCTTGGTGTCAATTCTGGTCCAAATCCAAGAGTCAAATTTAATAGTCAAGTTAAATATCTTTTTTAAACTATCCAAGATACCCACGGTGGGTTCCATGCGCACGTATCTCACGCATTCGTCATTTACCGTGCGCCAGAGTCCTCCAGGATGATGAGCAACGGGGTTCGGCGTGTTCCTGTTCCCTTTTCCCCATCAGAAATGAATTCCAGACGGTACGTGGCACGAGGCGCGAGTAAGTCGTAAAACGGAGCGCATAGATTATCCTCGAGACGACGGGCGTAGCGGAAATTACTCGTTTCGACGCCGCGGGAAACGAATCCACCGGTGGCGCACGTTCCTTCCGCATTTGTTTATTCGACGTGTCGGGGACTTGTTGGCCGGCTGGGTCAGCGCCAGGATCTTGGTATTGCTTCATAAATCCTCGCCAAGGAACCCGTGCATCATCCCGCGCTGGCCCCCCGCGCCAATAATCGGATGTGTCCGACCCGGGATTTATGGCTGTCCCTTTGGTAGCAAAGCCTCGTGAAATGGCCGCCGTCGACGAGCTATTCGCGCGATTCCGGCGAATTAAGCAGCGTGATCGAGCACTCGGCTGGCAAAAACGAACGCCGGCCGATGATCGTCCCTGATGTATGCACGGGTTTCCGAACGTGAAATCTTCAGCAGCAAGAATGTGTGCACATTATCGTACTTCTTCCGAAGAACATTTCTCGAACGACGGCATGCACAGATTTTTAAATGTGAAATCTTCGGTAGCGGGGAAGGGAATTTTAGATGATTTTGCTTAGTTAAAGGAAACATGCCCTCTCACTTGTAGCATTAACCCCAATCCAATCGCAAAATCGATTTATCACGCGAGAAATACATCGACGATAATATTTTATTCTCCGCAAATAAATGAAATGGATGCAGCTGCGACGAAATTAAAATTAATCCCATAAATACAATAAGAACTCGTAATTTTGCTACGAATTGAAAGTATCGGTGTTTCCAACATATATATCCTACGCATCGTTCTCTGCCTTCGCAACAATCCACCACCGTCACTACCGAACGAGTAATATTCGCGCGAATTTCCGTGTATCATAATCCGAAATCATCGCCGATCCATCACCTCGTCGATGTAACGGAACATTAATATTCGACAACGTTAACGAGTACCGAGAATCGTTACCAGTAACAAACACAGCACCGCGAATAATGCACGCCCGACGAAAACTCGCCATTATACCAATTACCGTGCGCCATTGTAACCAGATCAGCGATCGCGGCTGTAATTCGATATGCCATGTTTGCCAACTGATTACGACGAACCGATGATTGACCCGAGTGCGCGACCCGACCGTGCGCGTGTTTTTCTCGTCGATCGGAACTCGCCTGTCGCTCGAGTTACAGCCGCGTGTTCGCACTGACAGTTTCCGGCTACGCATCGGAAGTATATTTCCATGTCAAACAATCAGGGGAGGGGGGATGCCGAATCGCCACTTGTCCTGACAAGCTCGAGGACGCTCGAACCTTTGATAAACCTGTGGCGTCATCTACATCCTCTCTAGAGCTTTTCGAATGGTTCACCCAACGAAGTCGGAATTTCCCCTCGGTCATGGGGTTTCGACTCGGATGATGCGATGCTCTACATGTTTTGGCTGGCAGGATAGGTTTAGTTAGGATAATAGAACGGCATCGATTTGATGCAAGTCCGTATAAGGAATAAGGGTACGGTGATTTGCGACGTTATGCTCGACTCAACGCGTTCAACTTTTGGTAGCAAAGTACAAAAAAGAGAGCTTCTTCCTGTCGAGACCACCGTCTTTCTTAATTCGAAACGATTCCGTAAAAAATGAAAATACTTTTCGCCACGAGTGTACGAGCAGACCCACCCCTCCAGTGGCACGTACAAGTGGGATATCACCGTATCTATTCGTGCAAATTCTCTGCCGACCACCGATTCGTTAAAACATCCTTCGCCCTAAGATTGAGTGGCAGGGGGGTCCGGCGGATAGCTCTGATGAGTCCATTAGGAGACCCGAGACGAAACGTGACTCCTTTTCCTTCCGTTACACAGAGTTTAGACGGACTTATCGACAAGTTCTCGAGCAGATCCGACACGCCAAACAATCCTACTTCAATTCCTGCGACTATTTCTACTCTCATCCTCCCTCTTCAGCTTCGACGACTATCATTATCCCCCGAGAACCAAAAGCTTACTATCCTTGAAGTAGCCTACTGTAGTTCTACTTTCTTTCATTTCGATGTCCAAATTATTTCGTTGAATTCATCGACGAGTTAGGAGAGTCGTATTTCACCGAAATAGAGAACGAAGACTTTTCCAGCATCGCGTTACCCTAGATTAAGACGTACACTACTCGAGGGATAATTATTGCGGAATAAACCGTGCCCCGTAACACTTTTTTAATCAGAGCTAAGTGGCGCGGCATTAGCGCCGGTATAATATTTACCGAGGCAAGTTCCACGTTAATTAGACCTGATTAAATTCAGGATCGGCGGATCTAATTCTGTAACAAAAATACGGAGTTAATTAACTAAAATACACCGCCGCGTCTATATCTAGGACAGCTAGCGCCTCTGTCAGCGACGACGAATAAGATGGGGGTTTCAATTATTGAACTTTCGCTTGGCGACGATTACCAGCGAAAAGGCGGTCGTTTGCCAGGTCGATAAGAGCACGCTGTTGCGGTGGGTTCGTTAAAGCCAGCTGTTGTGGTCATTACAAATTCAAATGCTCGCTTATAATTCGTCGCCGTAAAGGTTGCTAATTAGACAACTGTTCGAATGCGGTTATTCCAGTTAATGGGAGGGTTTTAGGAATTTACAATTCGCGGGATGTATGGAGGAAGAGAGATTAGGACGAGACAAGGAGGAATCGTTACTTTGGAAGGCTGGAATGATAGAAAAGTAACGGCGAGTGGCACCAAGGTGACCGAGGCGATCGGTAGATTTATTACAGAGGATGCCAAGGAGGTGCCCAGTTCACTTAAAAGCGGTGCAGATGGCGACTTTCATCTCAAATCAGACCCAACAGGGACACCTCGGACCGTTCGCGTTCCCCGCGCTCGAGCAGCAGGGTGAAACGGCTCCGTCACTTGAATCCAGGGCGAAATTAGTCACTCGAAAGAGGGAATTACCGTGCTTTTTTAACAGCTTTAATAAAACAGACACCGCGCGCACCGCGTCCAGGACAACGCGAACGGGGAATGGCTCCTTCTGCCAAATAAATCTTTCGCACGGTGGGAGCTTAATTTTATCGCCGTCATGGAGCAGCCTTCCGGGCCCTCCGTAGGAGGAACGCACCCTTTAAAAGGACCCGGCTAAATTAAAAGAAAGGATCTGAATGAGACCGCGGCCACTGAAAGTAATCACTTTATCTGCGCCCGCCACTCCAGCTCGCTCGCTAATCTAAACCCTGGTTTTAAGGCTGAATCGTCTGCTCGGCCCGCCCTTCCATTCCCGGGGATATCTCATTTCCATAGCCGCCCTTTCGACCGTTCTCAAATGTCTCGCGCGACCCTCTGTACCCGCTGGACATCGCGAGGGACGGGGCACGTTCGTTTCGATAACAACAACCAGCAACGGTAGTCTTAAAGTGTTCGGTATCAATTCGGCTCTCGTTGCAAAAAATTTAGCTCGACCGAGGTCTTTATGGACGATCTATGCTTGGAAAATTCGGTACTTTTGTCGCTCAGTCTCGATGATTCGTTAACGCGATCTATACTTGGAGAGTTTTGTATTTTTATTCTTCGATCTCAATGCTTTGTTAATCTCCATCGCAGTGGCGCCATGTAGATCCAAACTATCGGTCACCTAACCTCGACGACTGTTCGACTCAACGACTCTACGATCACGAGAACCATCCCGAAGATGCTCCTCCTACCAAAGGTCGAACCAAAGGAGCCTCCATCTTGGAATCTACGTATCTCTCTTTGTCCTCGCATAATTCCATCCTTACGCGTTCTGAAAACGTTTAATCCTGGCTCCCTCCTCCAATAGCAACCCTTCCATCACCGTGGCAGTCGGTCGGTCGCGATCCGAAAGCCGTTCCCCGCTGCAAGTAATGCCATCGAATGGACGTTCCATTCGTAGCAGCGATATCCCGTTCGCTGCGTCTGGCACGTCAACAATTTGTTATCCCAGCGAAATAATCAGCCGCGATCCGCGCGTTTGCATAAACGCGCGACGAGACGCGTGCGCTTGACAACGCCCGTGACCGCTTTGTCCCCGTCGCCACGACGGGGCACCGATGACACGTTACGCAACTAACAATTACACGCGTAATTACTTCGATACCACCCCGTTCCGAGACGCGTTTGGAACATTTCGACGGATGCGACAATATGGGAGATTATTCAGGCGAAGGGAATATCTATGGACCTGTAATAATTCCCGAGACGGAAATAGAAATTGTTGTAGACATCTACAGATACGAACTATCAAAGATAAAAATATATCGTGGTGTTCTTTACTAATCGGAGGTTCTTGGAATTTCGATAGATGTTATAAATTTATTAAAATTTTGCGAGGTGACGCATATAGCGTTCGTCGGTTAGATTGTGCGTGAAAATGGACGTTGATGGGTAGTCGGAAAAATGACAAGAGTCCCTTTGAATAATAATTCGACAGCGGAGGAGCAAGCGTCGCGACGGTAGAAGAATTAATCTCGCCAGAATTTTGGGGGATCGGCGTCGGGAGAAACGACGGAAGGGAAGAGAAGCAGCGACGACGTCGTTTATGAAGGTCGACGTTAGAGACGAGTCACATTGTAGGTGTAGCGAGCTCCCATAGAAAAGCTCGACGAACGAGCGAGCTGTTGACACGCCGGCCTATTATGGCCTGGCAGCTTTTATCCGACGAAAGAGGGCATTTAGGGGGAGAAATTGTAAATTCAATTTCCTAGAAAGATCTAACAGCCCTTTCTACCCGCTTCAACCTGGCCGCCTCGTTTTCCATTAGCAACCGTAGTCTTTCCTCTGTACCGTAGTCCTGGTTTTGTTTTCGCGTAGAAATTCTCTGTGCTTTGTGCCGTTGTGTACCTTGATGGAGTATTTTCGAATTTCTGCCGCGATTGTTCCTTCTTAATCGTCTGTTTGACGAGGCACAACGCTGGGATTTAGGGTCACAGGGGTGACCTCGATAAAAGGATACGTTGAGAGGCGTTAATCGAGGGAGTACTATAACTCGTTGACTGCTGGATAGAAATTCGCCAAAGTTTCTAGAGGGTTGAAATTAAGGTAAGGGAAAAGAAAGAAACATATGTCATCAATATTCGCTGGACAGCCCCAGCGTGAAATAAAAAAAAAACGAGGACAACCCGTCGACATCGATCGAGAGCTGCATCGAGTCATCGATAATTGAAAGAGTCGGTAAATTTGCAATTCCCCCAGGTACAACCTAACGTAATCCTGTCCACCGTATTCTTATCAACCCGAAACCGTCGTTTCCCGTCAGATCGATATCGTCGAGATGGGAAAAAAAAAAAAAAAGAAAAGAGAGTAAAGAAAGTAACAAACCGCCGCCGACTCGGGCCACGACTACGGCCAACAAACGAAGTAGAAAACGACGGTGTTCTTCGCTGCTTCCAGAATACGAGTACGTCTTTAAGAATTTCTCCGTAACGAATTCGTTTCAGCGACTGGCACACGTATTTCAGAGGAGGGTGGACGAGCCAGTTCGACGGAAATAAATTTCCCCGGACCCGATGCCTCGCCCCTCGACGCCGTCTATGGCGAGCGACGCGTCCACGCAGTGGCGTCGCGAGGGGCGACACCGAAACGAGTGTCCATAAAATTTGCGCGCAATGTCTCAGCGGAAACTTATTATTCTTTACAACGCTGGCATACTTGCGGGGGTGAAATAACTCTCTCGACGGGTCTCTAACTCGTTTCTGTGAAAGAAATTGTACAGGGGGAATTCTGAGGCTATACTGTAGCATTTTAAGTTTGTTTTCTGGTAATGTTCGACTTGGTCTCTTCTTTTTTTTTTTTTTTTTTAATGTGAAGATGAGACGTGGATATCGATTATATTTTATTTTCATACCACTTTGAATCAAAAGGAATTCAATTAACCACCCATCTAGATCACCCTCATTTTGTTTTTCCTGTACATTTATAAAATTCTTTAAATAAAGGATCACGATTTCAATCGCCTGTGGATCCTGTCTACCGCGCGGAGTAAAGTTGGCCGCGATTCCGAGCGAAACTCGGGAAAAATCGAAACCAGAATGGATTCGTTTCGTCGACTCGTTTCTCTCCCATTCTCTCGGAGAATATAAATTCCTGAAGGTTGCCAGTCCTAACGGCATCCGTCCATATAAAATTCAAAGTCAGCCAACGTTCGCTCGTTCGAACGCGATTTTAAACCGGCGCTGTCGGGCACGCGGCCCCCAAAGCTCGCGCGCCGTGATTTCTGCGGGAAATCATGAATATATTCAAGAGCCGCGAAAATTTCTGCGGAGAGGACCGAGAGGGGAGGTTTGCGCGCCATTGGAGGCCGGGGGAATCCCTCGGCAGCCGGCGGTAAACAATTTACGTTTCGTCCCGCTCGGAAACGCTCGTTTAATTTTCGTGATCGTTCTCGCGAGCCACAAACACGACGCTGGTACGAGTAAATTTTTAAACGTCATTTCGGCTGTTTGTGGCGGCGACTCGTTGATTTTTCTCGCGAATCCGTACGTTTGTAAAAGAAACGCGATACCCGCGAATGCGATATTCAGATCGATTAAAATTATTATTCCGTCGGGGCGGGTGTTCGTCGATTTTTGTACGATTGGTCGATTTCGCGCGCGAACGCACGGAATTGGGGAGCAATAATTGATCGCGTCGAATAAAGAAATCGGCCGCAAATTGGAAATAAATGGCGTGCATTAACAAAGACTTTCGGAAGAGTGGTACGAAAATTGGCCCGATCATCGGCGTGTGTACTTTTTTATTTTGTGGTGGACTATATTGTATACGAAATTGCTTTGTGTAGCAAGATATGCGAAGATAGTCGTCGATATTTTTGAACGAATTCAGTTACGTGAGGTTTAGTATAAACTGTTGGTTTGGAATCCAGAAATTTGCCCCAATTAAAGGATAGGCTGGACGATTCCAAATAAATTTTTCATTATAAATATATATACATGAATAATATATATTTATAATGGAATACTTCTTTGGAAGCACCAAACCTGTCATTTAATTTAGACGAGTGCCTTCGAATTTTTCGTAAAAATTGCCACCAACTTTCTCGACAACCCAATAATAACAATAAAACCGTACGAAAGGCATGTCCACGCTTCATTCGTCCAAAACCCCTAAAGGAATCCTCGCCGCCGCAACTTTTCATCCTTCGCGAGAGCAGTGTCTTCGGACACGTAGCCTGTAAAAACTTTTTGATCTCCGAAATGTCCCCGGATCGCTGGTACCCGCCATTCCCTGCAGAAGACGTATAAATGTGTTTACTTGCCCGGGATCGTGCACTCAAACCCACGGACGAGTGGTTCTCGAGCAGCGGCGGACAGATCGAAACAACGAAATTAGATTTCCACGAATCAGAAAGACGCGAGCTGGATTCGCACTCGTTTGGTTTTCCCTTTAACAAACTCGTCGACTGTTCGGGGTGCTCGTGGGTTAATTGCCGGATCGCACGGCCGCTGTTAAAGCGGACAGGGAGCAGAGAAAGCCAGCGTGGTCCTGTCTTGGTACGTTCTCGAACCGTGGGTTCCCCTAATGGCGTAAAAAAGGAGGGCGAAAGAGTTTCTCTGAGAGGGAGGCAAGCATCGATTTGGAGTCGACGACGGGAAGGTGATCCTTCATCCTGCGACGTCTTTTGTATCGTCTTATCTTTTCATAGATGTATAAGGTTTTGAATGTCGAAAATTGTTAGTATATTACTGATTTTATTAGGTCACGAGTAATTTCGTTCCTTACGCTATTGTAAACCAGTGCTCCGAAATCCAAGCGACAACCTCTTCGTCCTATCCCACCAATCAAGCCAAAATGTGACAGAACAAATTCCTCGGCATCGGGAACGGCTAATCGAGCAGCGGGTATTCCCGTCACTCGTCGGCAGTCGGTGTCGAAAATCGAATATCATAGATCGGCGTGCCACGGCACCGAATAACTCTGCACTTTCGTTACCGCCTTTTTCTTATCGACGAAACATAA
The DNA here is from genome assembly GCF_026225885.1 of Hylaeus anthracinus. Taxonomy (NCBI): domain Eukaryota; kingdom Metazoa; phylum Arthropoda; class Insecta; order Hymenoptera; family Colletidae; genus Hylaeus; species Hylaeus anthracinus. The sequence continues at coordinate 17,143,496 of NW_026533254.1, forward strand.
ATCCTCCCTTCCACCCCTGTGCCGTCGCGTGGGCGGAAGAATAATAGCGGCTGGGCGAGGCGCGTCACCGTTTTCCCAGACACTCTAAACAGATTCGTATCTCCCACTAAAAACGCAAACAGTCATTTTTCATCGGAAAAAGTATTCCCTCGGATGCTTCTTCTCTCGAGTTCGCTCGCGAATCGTTGCAATCTTCGGTGTCGTATATTTTCGCCCGAGCGTTGCCGCGAATCGATGATCCAGTTCCCGAAGCCGATGCATCCGACGGATTCGACGCTTTCATTTGAATCTTATTTGGTTTTCCGATGTCCCGCGGCCGAGAAACGGGGCGCGTCCACCCGCGAGATTAACAGAGAGGACGGATTGACTTCTCGGCCCGCTCAAACCTGCGTTCGAGTATACTTACGAAGAGTTCAAGTATTTTTTTTTTTAGAATCGAAAGGGCTCGTCCTTAAGAGAACAAATCGTTCCCCTTGAATACGCGTTAATCGATGCAGTCGGAGGTCCGATCGGTCGATTTTCCAACGCGGCGACAAGTCGCGACAATTTACGTCACAAGCGAAACAAATTTTTCGCGACGAACGAACCGAAGGAGCCGGACGGTTATTTCGGAGCGGTGTCGAGGCGGAATAGAAAATTACAATGGCTCAATCACACCGGCGGAGCCATCGACGCTGGGACCGGAAGGGGAAATTAACCGTGATTTAATACCCAGAATTTTCGGATTCACGCCGCCGCCGTGTAACTCCCGCGCTCGCTGGCGAATTCAGCGTGTCGCGGGGGCCGATTCGAGCGGAACACGCCGGGGCGCGCTGATTTTCCTGATGAGTTCAGACGCCGTCGGTGAAATTAATTTCGCTTCATTTCGCGCTTGCTCTCGAAATTCGGGACGGAGGATAAACGACGCGCCGCCTGGGCTGACGAGAGGAGGAAAAAAAATGACGAGAGAAGACTTTCCGACAGGTGCCAATCAATTACAATCTATTGTTTTTCGCGCAACTTTCTACTTCTTTTATTTGTAAGTATTCTTCAGGCTTGATTTATTTATCCGAAGGCTAAATTTGTATCAATTACGATCTGTTGTCATTCGTGAGAAGAAACTCAAGAAACACTGATACAATCACACACACACACACACACACACACATTAAATAATTCCCAAGATTTCCTCGACTCCAAGGATTTTCAGCACGATCCGAGGAATCATACTTGGAGAAAAAGAAACGAAAAATTGAAGAAAGTCGCCGCAGGTGGCAGAGATGCCTAACTCGCACAGCGTCAGCGTCGACAGGCGTTCGTTTCTCCTCGCGCGCAATTTACGGGCCCGGAGGCCGTGCGGCACTTTGCGAAATTGAACGCGTAATTTCCTCTGGCCACGCAGGCCGACGCGCGCGCACCAAAATGGCCCCCTAAGGCGGCGAAAGACGGACCGTTGTTCGCCCCCGACTCGTGGAAGACAGTTTTCTTATTTACGACTAACCATCGAGGGGGATGTATCGACAGAACGATAAACGCGAAACGGCGCTCTTTGTTCGATTGACCTCTGCATACCCATCGGAAAATTGTTGTAACAGCGCTTTTCCAGATGGGAAACTCGCAGCAAACTGGAAGAAGGATTTCTTCGGTGTAAGTGCGGACGAGCCGTTGCTAAACTGGAGATTTTATGCATTTACGACACAAACGAATGTGATCATTGTAACTATTAGAATATATTCTACAGAATGTACAACACGAATATACTTTACACTCCTATGTATTTATAACGAAATATTTATTTGAAAATATCAAACCTGTGATTCGATTTAGACAAATATTTTTAGTAGACGTAGAAAATACGAATATTTATGGGACTGACTGTAATACCATAAATGAATAAATCTGTTCATATTAACCATCCAAAGCGTCGACGATTGATCCTTCGAATTAAGTCAGCTCTGATCCACCCCCGGCGATACTTTGCGAGGACCACCGCCCCAATTCCATCCGTCGATTTATCGAGTCTCGATACTTCCCCACCTCCAGTTAATCCACTAGTCGTGTAGTCCTCGCGATTACGGTTCCTCTCGGTTCGGTGTAGATCTTTCGTCCCCGCCCCCAACCCGGCCCCGAAAACGGCAGCGAGTGTTTTCTTAAGCAAGTACTTACTTGCATAACGAAATCCCGAATCGAGCCTCATTGCGAATTCTGCTAAAGGCTGGGCTCTCTCTCGAGAAGAAGAAAGTCAGGTCTAGAAAAGGAGGGAAGGAAAGGGTGGGATCGATCTCGGTGCATCCCTGTCGCGGATAAACGGAACCTCGAGGGAGCTGTGTCGGAAAATCGTGGATTCTGAACGCGATCGTTCCCGAGGATCGAAGACGTCTAAGGAAAACTGGGGAAGATGACGTCGAAGGACCTCTGTAGCGTCGTATAGACGTCATTAGACGAACAAGGTTATTGCGTCCAACAACAAAGGGTTAATGTTATACCTCTGATCCGAGATGTGGCACGTTACCTTCTCTAAAAGAATGTCCGAAGAGATCAAGAATCAATTAGCACGTCTCATGATCGGATAGCGCTACCGGTAGTTGAATTTTCGAATCAACCATCGACAAGGTGCCGAGTCCTCTGCTACGTATCTTTCTCGGGCCGCCGTGTATAAACGACGCGACGAACCGCAAGTGCTCCGCAAACGTTTACCGTGAAATATTAAACGCGTGACGCCGCATCAACGGCGGAGGGAGGCTCGGGTCCTCGAGAGCGGCTGAATGAAATGTTAATTGAAACAGAAATCAGTGTCACGCGCGTTACGCGCCCACTCTCGTCGCATCGGGACAGATGTACGCGCTCGGCGCCGGATTTATGACGCTCTCCGACTACCAGCGATACGGTTGCTCGTTTCGCGGTGCAATTTTTAACGTTTCGAACGCGAGCATTGTCCGCGAGAACCGCGGACTAGATAAGGCCGCGTAATTCCGAATCGCAGTCGTCGATACCGCGACGATATCGCGGCGTAATTTGGCGACAGGTTTATCGATTCTCCTCGTTCGTCACTTGATCGTTTTACTGTATCCGAGCGCCAAATTGACGCAATTTTCTATCCTTTATTAATCTCTAGACCGATCCTTGCTCGCGTAATTTTGTTTTTGGTACGAGTGTGCGTTATTTTTTTTTTTTTTCACTCGCGTAATTATTTATTTATCAATTACTGGCTGATCGTTCCAGGCGTAATTTTATTCCGTAGTTGGTCGTGTTCCCGAAGGAATTGAAAAACACGAGGTGAATATTTTATTTCGAATATGGCAGAGTGATATTTCGCGTCGCGACACGCACTTGTCAGCGAGCACACAGACGCGCGCGGTTCGCTGCTAAAACAGATACGAGTGCATAATCCGACTGGGCGTTACACGGTGCTTTTACAGAGCGACGCTCTGTAAAATTGCAACAATTACGGTGCGCTGTTTCAGTAACCCGTGTCCCACGGAATGACGAAACAACGGTTCCACAGTTCCACGCGTTGTTTTTCGTTCGCGCCTCTTGCTGGATTTTCGATCCTTGTCTGTATAAATCTTTATTCGCTTTTTTCGCAAACAAAAAGTATTGCGAGACGTTTATAAGATGCCTTTGTCTATTTTAAATGGTAAGAATTGATATTTAGTTCGAAAATAAGTTTCGATGGAGTAATGAATTCTCATACTGTGATAATCTCAGTTGACGTGGTTCCGAATGATCTCGAAGCACGAAAGGTAGCGAACCAACGCGTTAATAGTACAAAGAAACTCGATATTTTTAATATAGCATGAGCTGTGCTGCTTGAATTTAGACCAAGTCTAGACGCGACATTTACAACGTTTCTCGACAAAAACGAGGCGACGGGATTTTTCCTGTTGTCCGTTATGTAAACGCAGCCTCCTCGAAGAATTTCACCCGGGTGTTTCCGTTTGATATTAAACGGGGCACGGTTGTATTCTTAATTAAGTTTAATCGGGTCCGACAGCCCCCAACGGAGTGGGTTGTCGCCCCGTTACAAATGCCAGCACGGTTAGATAAATTTTCCACGCAACGGAGATACCTCTAACCTCGCATTAACGTATCACCCGAGGATTAGTTGTGTCCTCTTAATTCGAGGGAGCAGATTTAAGCTCGCCAGTTTGCGGTTAATAATAAACCTCCTGGCATTATGCCAACTGTTACGATACCGTGGGATGCACGCACCTCCGTCGTAAAGCGCGGCGTTACACGTATACCCGGCTACTTTACGAGCTTCCGGGATGTTTGTTATTAAATACGGCGACGTAAACGACGTAAACGAAACGTACCTTCCATTTCCTTCGCGAGACCGGAATAAAAGTAGCGAGTTAGGGAACGATTATGTGTTTATAGCGGGGATCAACGAATTCGCGACATTGCACAAGGATGAATATTGCTGCGGAAAGGGGTGCAAAGACCGAGTGACATCGTGACTCGCGAAAAATAATTATTTGCGAGCAGTATGCCCTTGATATGAAATACGCTAAAAAAATATAAAAACAAAGAGAACGAGGTCGAAAGGAATCAGTTTTTCCCCTTTCGAGTTAACAAATGCGTCCTACCGAACCTCAGCGAATATTCCTCAGAATCCGCGAACCTGACACAACCGAACTGGCAAATTAGCAGCGGCAATTCCCTGAATTCCAAGTTACAACGGACGGTCGTTTCACTTTCCTACGGGCAACTTCTCCGCAGGAGAGGGTTGGGGGTGAAGCGAGCGGTAAACAAGGTCGTCGTAATTAAATTTTTGCTCTCCCCCCTCCCTCTCTGCCTTCACCCTGTCCTCATCCTTTTTTCCTTCCTTCGTCTAGCCAGGCAAGTGCGTGGTTGTATAATTAGTGGCACCGTAACGCCGCGAGCTACCTCTTGCGCCAGGCATGTCCGCGGTAGTTCCTCGCGGGCTCGTTTTCCCTTCCACGCGTTGTTGCCGGGCAACAAAGAAATCAACGATGTCCGCCTTTCCTGCCTCCGCCGGACATTATGCTCGTAAAACGAAAAGCTGCGCGCTAATTTTCGCTGCTTCTCAGAAATTTATTCCCCTGTACTTCAACTTCCTCTGGTATCGCGTTATTCGCGACTCTAGAATCTCCGAGGCGTTGTATAATCGAGAGAATTAGCTTCGCTGCGACCTTACTTATAAATTAAATTCGAAAGATCCCTCGTTTGAAAGGAGTTGTGAAGAAATTTGATCGAAAGTAAATCAATGTCTTTCGCTTCCTAGATCCATCTCGATTGATCCATCCACGATTCTTGCAGCAAAAGCGTCCCGGAAACGAATTAAAAACCCACCCACGCTTGGTATCATTTTCCTGAGTCTCTTCCGTGTCGGGAGAATCTACGGTACGTCGTGATGACAAACATTTCGTCGCGCGACACGATCGAAACAGCGTCGAGTCGAAGGTTAACATAATATCGCGCGTATCGACCGGCATTATAATTAGAGTCGCTTGCTTTCGGTGAACCGAGCGTACAAAGGGCGTTGATTCAGTCTCGAGGTGTATGCCAAAATCAACACCGAACGATTGGGAAGCACTCACCGAAGCGCAAACGACTTCCTCTTAATCACTGTTTGCGGCGACAGGGGGAACTCCCCCGACGGGATGTGTCGCGGACCGAAAAGAGAATTGTTGTTAACGCATTGTCAGCTGGCTCGGTAAAATTACGACTCACTTAGACCGACGTTGTGTTTACGTTTTCCAGCGTGTCAGTTGAAATTGCGTTACGCGTTGTCCGATGGAATCACTGTGGAAACGGGAAATGAAATTTCTGAGAAAATCCAGGGAGAATAATGTGGAATTAGTCAGCATGAATTTGAATGTTTCTCGGGGTTTGAAAACGTTTAAAAATTGGAACGAAGATACTTCGAGGTGGAAGATTTCCAAAGAAAAAGGGAGACACGAGGTAAATTAACTCGCAGCCTTGAGACGACTAAAAGTCCCGAAGGAGAAATCCTAAGGGAAACTAAAATCTACTAGGACGTATAATCGATTGCAAGAGGAAGAGAAAACATACCTGTCGTCGCAGTTATACTCGGCCGACATCTTCAAATCGAGTAATTGCAGAAAAAATGCTCGAATCGCCAAGTGGAGCACTTCTTCGTTAAACGAAATCATTTGTCGGGAGACTTTCTGGGACGCGAGATGAAATTCATCGTCGCGTTGTTTCCCTTGTCCGATAAAAAAAAGTGATTCCTCGAGCGCGCTGACGTCAACGCGGCGAAAGATACGGTGTTCCTCTCGTCCCTTCCGACGCTTCGACGTTTCTCTTTAAGCATTCGACATTTGTAGGTCAAGAGGAACAACACGGTTTCTCGTGCTGTTATCAAGTTACCCGCCCAGTTAGCTACCCCGTTCCTTGTTCCGTGCTCTCCGCAAACAGCGTTGTTCCCGCACCCTGGCTAAACTGATTCTCGCTGCGGCGCTATTTTTTTTTGTTCTCTCCCCACCGTTATTTTTAATTACCGTCCAGCCCGCGGTGTCTTCGTTTTTTGTTGTGCGCCCGTTTCAACTCGCCTAAGCACTCGACGCGATTTCGAAATCGCTCTCGTAACTTCGGTCGCGAGTTATTTCGAAATCGAGCCCCCGTTTAAATTTAATACCGTCAGAAGCTGCATTATTTTGCATTCAATTTCACGTCCAGCACGCGTCTCACGGTTTCCGCGCCTCGCGTTCAACGGCGTAACAGAGTTTCGAACAGTTCCCTCGAGCCCGTAGGGAGACAATGAATTAAACCAACGGCTTCTCTGCGTTCCGTCTCCGTCCTCGCCGCGATACACGGCCGTTGGCCATTAGCCGAATATCGAGACTGAAGGTCCCCTTTGGGTTTCGTTGTTTTCAGCGCAGAACATGGTTCTTCGGTCGAGTTAGGTGGGAGGTTAGGTGGGCCAACTTTGGGACCTCTTCGTTAGGGGGTGCGCGAGGTAGTGGCGGGAGAATCACTGCACCGACTTACAGAAAGGGTTGTACGTGGAAATCTCTATTTGTACCGTGGTACGATATCTATCCTAACAACTCTAAACACCGAAATTTTAATAGTTATGTAGCTCGTATTATTCGAACAGTCGCAGTTCTACTTCGCCCGTTGGTGGGATCGAGGGTTACACGCAATCGAGGTGATCGGGATTTTATTGCCACCGGGGATGATTCGTTCTTACAGAGGCGAGTATCCCGATCGCGGTGTTTTATCGACCGGAATGCGAACGATCGCGCCCGATGCTGGACGCTGGGACAATGGCTGCGAGATATTACAAAGGAGGCGTTTGTTATCGCGTTGGGTCGTTGCGATAGGAATCGAGAGAATGGAATAAAAGTGGAACGGTTAAGTGGAGGAGCGGGAATATTACCGATCCTCTCTCGCCATTTGTCGCGTTAACTGAAAACATTACTACCGTTTTCGATCTCTTTTCACGTTGCAAAGATTGTTTCGTCCGTTTCCCTCGCGTTTCTTACCGTTTCAAACAATTACGACTAAAAACATCAATTCTATATTAAATAGAAACTTCGTAGAAATTTATACGAATTTCAATCTGTCAGCCAACGTTATTAATACGAATTACTTCCGCGATTTTTAGAAGCACCACCAGTCGCTCTTATATCGAAAAATAATCCATCATCCAACAAGCTCCCTTAAAAAACTGCAGTCTTCCATTGTTCCAAAATATCCCCCTCCCCTCCCTTGGTATCAATTAATAAGCGAAAGAGCAGATTTTCCCCACCGCGAATTTCGCGCCTGTTACGTACCTTTTTTTTATTTACGAGAATTTCGCGCGGTTCCGTTTTTATTTTTCGCGGTCGGTTCCCGTCGTACGTTATTTCAGAAACACGCGTAACAGCCGCGCGAGTAACGAGCAGCCCCTAATTAGTTACGAAACATCTGCGGAGCATCCGTTCGCTCGCTATTCGCGTCCTTCGAGCGCGAACGGACCGGCCGCGATTTCGCGCCGGCTCGCGACGTCCGTAAACACGAATTCGCGTACGCGATGGTTTATACGATACGATTTACACGGGATCCGTGCCGGTGTGGCTCTTGTTCCGGCGTTGTTCGAACCGCGTGTCGCGATACGCTCTTTTTTTATTTTTGTTTTATCGGCGCACGGCGTCCTCTTTCGATGAATATGCATGCGCGTTGCACGGCATCGCGAAACAGCAGATCGGTGTCTGTCGATAATAAACCGAATAAACCATTTCCTTTTGCGTTCGACGAGCCGTCATGGACGATTATCGATACGCGAGGCGGGGGTAGATTTGCGTGGCGGGATTATGATAAATTTAGAGGGTTTGTTTAATCGAGAGGGTCAACGTTATCGACTCTAGGCGCTTGTGTGTGACACCAGACAGTTGAACGATTACGCTGTTTTCTTCTCAAATTCTGGAAGACGTCGAAATACGTTTGGAATGGAGATTTGTACTCTCGCGAGAATTTTTATTTGCGACGATCCTTCGTTAGAAATTCTTTAACTTCGCTCCCATCCTGCAAAGTGTCATTCTAAAATTTGATTCTATACGCAATCATCGAATCAAAGACACCGATCCACAAAATTTGTTCCGAAGCTTATGCTCGCGTCGGGCAGCGCTCCTCGGTAAACACCAAAAATCCACGCGCAGCTGCTCGTCGAACGACAAAAAGCGCAGCGAAACGTCGACAGCAGTAAATAACGTTACCCAACGCGAACAACGTCGCCGCGGCTGGTACGCGAGCAGAAAGCATTATTAAAGTATACCCCGGCCCAAAAGGGTGGTTGTGGCACGAAGGAAAGCGCGCCTCGAATAACGTCGAACCTCTTCGGGTCGGAGCGAGAGGAGCTCGCCTCCCACGAGCGTGTCCCCGGCTTCGCGAGACTCTTTGCTTCCGTTCTATTCGCCTTTCACCCTGCGAGTACACAACGGGCACGAATCGACGGTTCGCAGCGTTTTCGCGTAAACACGGGACCTCTCGAAGTGGCTTTGAGGCAGGCCTCCGGGAACGCGCGCTACTATTTCCATAAAAGGAACACGTTTACGTGGTAGAGGGTACGACGTTGCCTGTCCATTATTTAAACTAATAATCGTGAACATTTCTACGGGCCTAACATTTTTTCCGTAAAGTCAGAAACGACGTGATCCAACAATTGCGGTAGTACGTAGTTTTGCGACATTTAAAAAATATATTAATCTTATCCGGATTCTAGTATACAGATTTCAGTGCTTTGTTCGCACTTATTATAAGAATTTCGAAACCTGACGAGTAAATGCTAACGATCGCAGGACGCGTCGCGATCTCTGTCCACGTTTATTTGGAGAAATGATCGAAACGAGGGAATACGCGAGTCAGCAATCGAGGAGTGCCGGGCCAGATAAATCGGCGGAGTTCGTCTAGGTTCGGTACGCGTGCGCGGATCCGAGGCTGCAAGTTCAGTGCGCCGCGCAGCGCCGTGACGCGGCCCATAAATAACGCCGAAATAGCGTGTCCAACGTCCGACCAATAAATCTAGATATAACCCCGGAGGATAAAATAAAGTTATGGGGCCGGTTCATGCGCTGATACAAACTATCGAGTTTACCTCGCTTTGACTGGCACGAGTACTTAGTCGGCTACGACCGCGACCTCCCTTCTTGCGCGGACCACCGAACGTGCGCTCGTCGCGCGTGGACGTCTGGCTGAACTCTGGCTCGCGAAAATAGGAACTTCTGACGAGGGTGGAGTCGCAGGTGCTCCTTTGTTTCCCCGCACGACAGCTTTTAGTCGATTAGGAGTGGTTGCTCTAAGCATCTTAGATCAGAAAGCTTCGCAGTGAACTCCAAAGAAACAGAGGACTCGATAAATACACTGACCTGTGAAACATTGCTATTAAAATTCTAAATCTTGCTAATAACCTAAGAAAGAGATCGATGACGCGTTAAACTAGAAGTGAAAAAAAAATATGTGTTGTCTTTCGTTTAAGGGTGACGGCCGTGGTCCAATCGCGTGTCGCGGACAATTTTCGGGACCATTGTTCGCTTGGTGTCGGGAATCAATTGGTGTGCCGGTTCCCAGGTCCACGCGTTCGTACATGCAAAGTAGTATGAATAAAATATATTCGTCGGGGTAAAAAAAAGGGGGAGCCTCACCTGGATTCGTTCGTTCCTCCCTCCCCCTCCAGGCATCGTTTTTCTTTCCTCAACGCGTGGGCGGATCCGCGGAAGGAGTTTCGTCTCGCTTTAAACTTTGACTGGCGAGGCGTAAACACGAGGGATCGGAAGTAGTCGGCTACGAACGAACCGATATTTCCTCTCTTAAATATCGATCCCGTACGGTTCGATCCTACTCGTTCCAACGACACTGTGTTTTTACACGCGTCGTCTGGAATCGATCAATCGCGCTTTCGAAGCTTTGGCTCACGAGTCCTTTCCTCTCTGTGCGTGGGGTTCCTGTCTCCTCTTTTGATGGATTCAGGAATCGGTACGATCGTTGGTTTACGCTAGGAATGGGAATAGTTATAATAATTTCTGTAATAGAATAGAATCGAGTTTCTTATTAAAATTGAAATATTACGTGCGATGTATTATTTATATAAATAACAGAGAATTGTTATTCATCTTTGCCCTAACGATACAAATTTCCGATGTCCTATTTTCGCCAGTGCCCGGTATTAGAAACGGAAAATATCTGCCGGTCGCGAATGTGTTAATATTAATAATAATTCCTACTACGTTGCCAGAATCGGTACGAGTGATTTTAAATTGTCCGAGGTACGAATTCTTCTCCCCGGCATGGGTCCAATCCAGCCCGCGACCACCTGTCGCTCGTATAAACATAAACAATGACGAGGATGACTCCCCAGCTCGAGCCCAAGGTAAACACTGTCGCTGGAAACCGGGAATTCCCCAGTACAGAGAACAGCGGAGCACGAGTCGCGAACGTCGACGTTTCGAGCTGTCGTTCGACGCTTTGTCGCGACGAATTTTAGCATTCGCGGTCGGAACGTGCCCCGGTGAAAACGTTCACGTCGGCGTGGCGCGTTCGTAAACACTCCCGGCGCGAGCGTGGGGTAAACCTCCCCCCGTCTGTGCGTGGGTCGCGGTACGTGAAGAAAATTCCCATCGGTGACGGCGAATCGATTCGGAGCACAATTTGGCAAGGAAATCGGATTTCCAATAACGACGCGACACTGATTATCATGCGATTGCCACCTTACAGCGATCGGTTCCGGAATCGAAAGGGGGATGTAGGCGAAAGAGAAAGAACGCTCGAAAGTATCACCGCACGACGCTGAAATTGCCGTCGGGATTCCCCGTGAAAATCTATAAAATATTTCCCTCGCTACTTCGCGAGCCGTTATTACCTCATTATTGCTATCGGGGGTGAGAGGGTTCGAATCTTGAGCGTCAATTTGGATCTTGGAGCGACGACAAAGACTGTGCGTCGATGTCGACTTTCTCTTGATCAAGGAGATGATTGACTTTGGGATAGGGTAGGAGGAATCGTCTGTCGAAATCTTATTTTTCAAAGAGAAAATTGTAAAATATGTTTCGAAATATCGATGTTGTGAATGTATAGCGTATAAGATAAAAAGATTTTCATAATTTTGTCTGAACCAAGAAGCGACCGAATAAACCAAGAATGAACATGAATAAACGTCACGCATTCATGCGTATATTTATTCTTTTTAGGTTTTCATTCTAGAACTGTGATATCTACCATTGCCTATCGATATTCAATCCTATCCCTCGAAATGTCGCTTGAAAGCCTCTTAATAATTCCGAGTGGAACGTTTACACCGTTTCCATCTGCAAGTAGGAATAACAGTGATCCGAATTTAGTATGTTCGAGCATCGCGAGCCAGCTTGTCTTCACAAATATGGCTCCTCCCTGTAAAGTACCGTTTTCCAATATTTATGCTCCATCTTATAGGAAGGGCTACTCGACGAATAATTCACCTCTGCAGCAGTATCTGTCCACTTGAAGAGCCGATTACGTTGTTGCAATTTCATACGAAAGTGCTTACAAAAATTTGAAACAAGACATTTCTGAAAGCTTCCATAAATAATAAATACGTCTTCGTTTTCTGCGAGTGTATTCTTTAAAATTCGTAACGAATCGCAATTGTTAGATCCGAATGAATTAAGAAGAACAAGAGACGCGGCTGAATCGTCAGCCTATGAAAATCAGAGAGACGATAGCTTCCGTTCGGTGGAAAAGTTCGAGGGGGATAGTTTTTCGTGTCGAGGAGGGGTCTCGAAGAGAATCCACGGGGAGCTTAAGGAAAACGGAGCTCTCTGGAAGTATCGAAGCGAAACGAGCAGAAGCGGACCGTTCGAGGAAAAAAGCGAGAAGACAAATATTTGTCGTAACTCCCTCCGGTTTATGGAGGCCGCGAGTTATCAGTCTGTAACTCTAGGGAACTTCTTCCTTTCGCCGCCTCGAGTTTCCCTTCTTCTGCAGCTTTTTCCGCGCTTTTCCTTCCGACGTCGAGTTTTTTCGGCTCCGCCGAAGTTTTTTTGCGATGGAAAATTTGCATCCCTCCGCGATCGCCTGTCCGTATTGTTTCTCTTTCATCCCAAAATTTTTTGCTGGAAATATTCTCGAGAATTTTCATCTTTCTGCTCAGACGGACGGAATTAAGTGGTTTTCGTAACGTAAACAGATAATATATGCAGATGTATCGCGGAATGATAGGCGAATAAAATGGTTGGAGGGTGGAAAGGATTTATAGTCTTATTTTTGTATTAAAACACACATTTGCATGAACATACGCGGGTTGATAATAATCAATGTCCCCACGGGCTGTTTCCCTATATTTTCCAAGAGCGTAGCCAGCCGGTTCGGCTATTACTTTTGCTTGTTCAAATAATATTTTATGCCCCGTATGTAGCCTATCCTAATGCACCTTTCGTGTTCCCCAAGCCGAGTGCTAATGCTCCCTTCAGTTTCAGATATACATTCTTAAAGACACGAGCTTAAAGGCAGACTGAAGTAAAAATACAACATTCCTCGAAAACTATTCCAGCTACTTAAATATTATTCTCTTTCTCGATTCTCATCCCATATCGACCGCAATTCGCAAGTTTCCATTTGTAAAACTCTCCAAGACGAACGGAGTTTCAAATTTGAACGCGAACCCGTCTAGAAGTCCGTTGTACCGACGACGACTCGTTTCAAAACCTGTCGAAAAGCTGGCCTCAACGTTTTGGAGCTGATACGAGCCCGCATTAGCATACGCGTCGCTGAATCGGTCCTATCGCTAGTCGCCGTTGTCAACGGCCCGCAGAACAGGAGACAATGACGATGGTTTTTGTACGAGAAACACGGCAAAAAAGGAACGAACTCGTATCGCTACGGGACAGGTCCAATTATCGCTGATAGACGACACGCGCCGGGTCAAAGCGTCGCGCGCTGAAATTCAACGGCGCGCGGCATAATCGAAATCTGTTGTTGACGCGACAAAATGAGGAAACAAAAAAAAGTCAGAAAAAATGAAGAATCACGGCGAAAAAAAAAAAAAATGAACAACAAAGTCGTTAATTATCAAAAAAACTCGATCCGTCGGTGCTTCGAGTTCTTCGGCTGGGATTTCAATTATTTTAACGACGGTTACTGTAAAAATGAACGTCACCGCGCTTACGCGAGCCCGTCGCTGCGCGCGCAGGCAATTATATTTCCACGGCGTTATAATTAACGATCCCCGCGACGATGAAATACAATTTCCGCGCGAAACTCGCCCGCTGAAACCTCCTAACCCCACACTCCTCCCGAAGAAGAACGTCGACGAATCGCGTAAATTGCCATAGCAGACCGACGTCGAGCTAACGCGGCACCGTTGGCCATTTCGAGTAATCCAAATTGTCTAATTAATCACCGTACTCCGCCCCGAAACTCCTTCGGAGAACTCGATCGACCGCGCGGGCTCGTTCGATGCTAATGAAATTTTTTGAACCGCCTCGTATACCGAGCGCGAAAATTCCCGCTAATTAAAAGGAGCGAAAGGAAAAGTTCCTGGCGGCTCAACAATCTCTGACGCGAATGATAATAATCGCGAGCCTCTACTACACGATCGAATAACAGGAAATTGAGAAATTTGTCTTGCCTACTGTTCGTTAAATATGTGGAGGCTGGATATAAGGAGGACAAAGTCCGTGTAATAAAAGATATTAAATTTCAGTGTCTTTGAATGTTTCTTAAAAATTCCCACGACCTTCCTGGACAACGCAATAGATTTACATAATTAATCGAAGATTTATTTATTTATTTATTAAACATTTTAGGAGACTTCCAAGACCTAGATACTCCCATTGTTACGTCTCTGGAAATCTGCACTATTTCAACCACCTCCAAGACAGGCCTCTGCCAAGAGTACCTCCCCCTACACCCCTGAAGAAATCAACCTTTCCCCGTCGAAGACTTCCAAGTTTCGCAAAACTCCCAGCCAAGGCTTCTTGTCTCCCACGCCCGTTAATTATCTCAGACAACCGCCGACGATCTCCCAAAGGTCTCTATTTCCATCGCGTCGGTTCTTATCGTTCTCTCCAACCTCGTGGAAAAGAGCCATCGAGGTCTTCGAGAAGATCACCTCGCGTTCGTTGACGGGGTCCGGTGACAGGATGAATTCCGATACCAGAGATTATCGCGTCGTTAGCTTCCACGGGCAGGGAAAGTCTGGGCTTTCCCTTGACACGCGTGGCTGAAACTGCAGCCCGGGTACTTTCTCCTGCGGCCCTTATCGCGTCGCCGCATTTATACGGACGGGGTCAGTCGCGGACGAGAGAAGTGGCTGTCGGAAATCTCTAACCGCATTTCACTCGGGATAAGTAGGCGGCGGTGGTCTACGTACAGCGACGTTGATGTAATTTTAATGACCGAACGGGGATCTCGTCGGGACGCTGTAATTCGCGAGTCATCCATATGCGAGGAAGGGGTACGGAACGATGGAGCTGCGGTTAGGGGATTAAGGAAGTAGGCTGCGCGAGGAACAATTGTTACCTCGTGTACGAGTGAAACGTCGCTGTTGGGAGTCGTGTTTTACGAATTCTAAGTTAATGCGCTTAATTCTTAAAAGAAAAACAACGGAAAAAAAAAATAAAATTTCAGTTCCATAAAAGTGTTCACAAAAGTTAGTTTGGAAAAATGTTACAAGTAGCTCAGAAATGTAACCTTTCTTTCTCAACCTTCCGCAACGATTCCACGCGATCTCGATTCCAGTCGGACAAATTGCAGAATCCGCGCGCAAAATACCCGCGATCGTCCGGAGAAGGGGCGAAATCGTGTGTCGATCGGGCAGATAATTAACGCCGTTAGTAATTAATGTTGCTCGCGTAATTACGCCAGCCTTACAGTCGAACCGCCTCCATCTTTCTATGCTCCCAGCGAGAGGCGGGTGGGGCTGCGCCAGTGTTTCATTAAACGTCGTCGGAACACCGAAAGTTTTCGCTCACGAGCGGAGTTCCCATGATCGTTGACGCGCGGGAAACGCAAGAATAAACCCCCAGCCGTGTTAATTAATTTTCGAACTCGCGCGAATCGACGCTTGATCTCTGCCGGTGGGTCGCGCGACGCCGTGTTCATTATCGTGGAAGTTCCCTCGACTAAGTGGTCTGCGACGCGCGATTCAACAATATTGAATCAATATCCGTGGCATCGCGATGTCTCCGATTATCCGCGGTGGATCGATTATTAACGCTCGGGAGGTGGGGAGGAAGAGAAACGATATCTTGAAATATAGCGAGTTTGGTACTTTCAGGCACGAAAGATGAAGGACGGAGAACAAGTTTAATCAACCTTTTCGTATAGAATTTATTCGGAACTGTTCAAGCAATTTCAACGAATAACGAACATTCGTCAAGAAAACCGAAAAGGTAACGCTTAGAATAACCCTAGTCACTTATACCAAGGTCGGTAGGTTTAGCGTTAGTTTAATTTTTATTACCAGAGATCCATTTCACGTCGCAACGCAAAGAATCCTACATATTCCCGTATTTTAACGAGGAAATATGACTCTTGGCACGGATTAATAGCGAACGTGGCGCGGTCGCGCGATGGAGGCGAAGGAGAAAATTCGGCGTGTTTGCCGAGACAACGGTGAGAAGGCGGAAATAAATAAGAGAACACGGTACTTGGACGACGTTCGGCCTCCCCGCGGGTTTGTCGTGCGCGTAGGAGACGCTAGTGGCTGCCATCCAAAAATATTCCGCCGGTGAAACGCTTATTTCGACGTGGCGAGAGCGGTTGCGTCGAAGGGAGAAGACAAACAAGCAAGAAGAGGACCGTGTTCCGGACCCCGTTGCTCGGGCTGTGTACCAGACATAAGTATGCAGTTTTCGTCCAGGAAGAGACGGGAAGATTCCGAGAAAATTTATTCGCCGGACAGAGTCCTCGTTTTGCAGCGCGACGCGTGACTCGATTCGACGCCGCGAGGAATGGACTCCCGCTGTCACGGTCGCTCCTGCCGCGACCATTTTAACCGTGTTACCCGCTTCGCCGAGAGGGCACGTCGATCTTTTACGTTGTGGACGATTCTCGACGAATGCCGGCTTTTCGCGTTAGCTTCGACCAGGGGTTAATTTTTCCGAGGGAAAATTCTTTGAGAATTTATTCTGTCTTGTTATACCAGAGTATACTTTTTCGTAGGCTAGGACGCCTCCGATGGAGATCGAAACGAACCTCGATTAACTTGTAAGACGACATAAGGCTGTGGAACACTTTGATTCTCGTATATATTAAATTATGCAATAAATATACAGTCAGTGTAAGAAATATTCGTACAACAACCAATTTAAAATAAATGATTCCTGTACGGATACTTATTACACTGACTATTTATATATAGAACCGGAAGTGGGGGTTAGCTGAGACGATTCCGAATCACAACGTTCCTAAAACCTCCCAAAACATTCGAGTCATCTCTACAGAAAGTCAGCAAACGCGACAGCATTTTTCTTTAGCTCGACAAATATTTGCACCTCGAAGTCTCGTCAGCTGTTCGCGCGACGCGTCAGCCCACCGACGATGAGTCGTCCTGTATAGGACACCGGTGGGTACGATGAGCAAATGCATACGGAAACGGGGACGCGCATTGTCCTCGCGCGCGGACGTATTATCCGAGGCGCGTAAGCGGGCACATACGTCAATTGGCTACGGCGGAACAGTAATGCGCCGATTGATACGTAAATGGAGTGGGCAATTATGCGACGGAGTAAACAACAATCCTGGCCGGTTCTCAGCGGCAACGAAGCGTCACGCGCGCCCCGTCGAATCTGCATCCGACGTACCCCTTCCAGTTCTCGCGAGCAGATGAAAACCGCCAGGCTCCGCGGACGTTGTTCGTCTGAAATCCCGCTGGCTGATTGCAATTACGATCGCGGCCGTACGGCCGTCTGATTGGCGAGAAGTTAAGCAAACCGAGCATTTCGAAGCGGCCCGTCGACGGATGCCGGCGGCCAATCTGGCTGCGGTGTCGGTTCGCGCGATCGTTTGGTTTGATTTGAACGGGGACAGCGTTTCCGGTTAGCTGCGAGCTACGTTTCGTCGAGTGGAGGATCTGGGCGGGAATCTGTAGGTGATTTGGTCGGGAACGCGTCGAACACGAGCCTGGAGTGCTCCTATTTTAACCCTCCGTAGATGTTATGGTTTCTCGATGTTGTAGGTGTTTGAGAAATTGAGAAAAAGTTTTCAGATCTGAATTATTTTTCTTTTCTCGTACCAAGGTAATCTAATCTTTAGGGTTAACTTGAACTAAGATCGGTATGGAAATAATAAAAAAAAATAGTTTACAAGAATTAGTCTAGAGTAACGTGAACTTGATGCCGAACTGAAATAATCGAATCATTTTGCGGTAAATGTCTACCGACTTCAACAACCATCTCGAGGACCCCGTAGATTAGTTATCGGGTATCGCGTACGCGTAGCAGCGAATAACAGCGACGAGATGATCGCCCATCCTCGAGTATCCCTGGCTCCCTCGACGATGCTTGCTTTATCCCAGAATTTTATTATCATTATCGAGGGGAGGAAAAATAGCCCATGAGAAAGCCATTAATCTCACTCGCGCGAATTCGACGATTCATCTTCCGGCCGGGGTAAAAACAACAGAACCCGACTGAAATTTTCGCCAAACAATGGGGTCGGCCGCATGGTATTTTAGCAAGGAAGACCCGCGGAACGAAAAAAATGTATCGGTAGGCGGCGGAAAATGCGCTGCAAATTGAACGTCGCCATTAAATAATTAGGGCGAGAGCGAGGCCGACCGCCGAAAGAACGAGGCGAAGTGTTTCATCTCTTTCGACATAATTTTTTCCCACCCCCTCGCCCGCTCCCCTCTCTCCGCACTCTCTATTTTTTTCCATTCTCTTCCCTCTTTATTCCATTTTTTTTTATACCTGCTCCGTTTTTTTTTTTTTTTTTTTTTTTTTTTTTTATTTCGATGGTCCCTTCAACGCGAAATTATATTTCTATTACGCACGGCCGTATTTAAGCCATTATGTGCGGTCGTTGCTGCAATTTTCGGTTGAAACGCGATTAACCCAAATACGCCTGACGTTTCCATGCGCCTCTCTATTCAGCGCGATTAACGTTCCGCTTCTGAGACGCACTTGAAACCGTGCATCATAATGACGGCTGCCTGCGCTCCTTTCTGCTCGAGTGTCGCGATGATTTTTTTCTTCCGCACTTCTTTTTCTTGTTTTCGACACGGGAACAGTCTCTTCTTCCGTCGTCCGTTCTTTATCCCAGCGAGATCATTCAAACGTTCGTCAAGCGGCGAAACACTTTGAAACGTTGACCACTTTTCATGCATCTCGTGATGTGCATCGAATAACCTTGACTTGTCCTCGAATCTCCCGTACGAACATCGAGACAGGTTACCCACTTGTGATTTTCACAAGGAAATAAAACTTAATTCAGATTTCCTCTTCGATACCAGATGTAACCTCGATGTTTCCCTCTGAACTTAGCCCACGATAGTCATCTCCGAATCGCGGATAATTAAAACGACAACGAGTCGGAGTCCCAGGAAGTTCGATCCCAAACTCCCATCAAAAATGCCTTCCTCTCGACGAGGTTCGATCGCGAGCCCGGAACGACGCGCTCGACTCCCGTCCTGCAGGCTGGGTGGATTTATTTTCATCTTCCCTCTCGGTTTTCCTCGTTTTTCATTCGACACCGCCACTCGATCGGCGAAAAGGTCGCGTACCGCTATGGGGGAGAAGATGGGAGAGACACCTTCGATTCCAACTGCTCGCGCACGGCGAGAGAGAATTTTTTTCAAAGCCGCGCACGGGCAGCCCCTTTGAGCGCTTCGCGGATCGCGATTATAATCGCGGCGGTAAAGGGTTAATGAAACGTCGATCGAGCACATCATCCGCGAGCGATAAATTGAACGCAGTCCGGCGAGCAGCGAGTCGGGACCTTATGCGCGCGGCAGCCTCGACTCGATGCACATTCGAGTGCGCAACCGTGGATGAACCACGGAGAAACCACCCTGAAACGCGTTCTTCGAACGTTTCCCACAAAGTCGACTCGATGAACTCTAAAAATGAGCCGCGTCTAATCGTTTCAACGACATTCGATGATGCACGAATCGGGGAATGCCATGAGTATTACTCAACGACATTATTTCATTCAAGGATATTACTCGTTACGGCGGGAGACGATTTACTGGATTCTCGTGTGATCACGTTTACGGTGACTATACCCCTCAGCGGAGAGAATGGTTTCTGTGCATTTAAGGAGACTTTGCTGTATATGGTGAATCGTTAATGGTTGGTTGTTGCAATAGATGCAGTGGTTAATATAATTTCGTATTTCGTTGATACATAAATCAAGAGCAATCCCGGAGTGTTGAATAATTCTTCCTACCAAAGAAGACTCTATACCCTCCCTGGCTCCACTCTGCTACCCTTTCCCACCCTGCTGACGCCACAATTTCCCCAGGCCGCCGTTCGAGACTTCGAAGAGGAAACGCCCCTTCTAGCGCCGATTCTGAAGCGAGCTGTACGTGTCATGCGCGCCCTACGTTCCGGGTACGTGCGCCAGTGGACGAAGGGTTAACGACGTCAACATGAATTTTAATTGCCGATACCACGGTCCGGAGCTGCGGGAGCGACGGCGTAACTGGCTGTGTGCAGTGACGCTCGCCCGTTCAGATACTCCGTCCCAGGCCCGCGCGGAATGATAATGATAACGGTTATGGCGACGGCCGTTAGCTTGAGTAAGATCGCCGTCTTGTTTGGCGGTCGGCATTAAGTGTCTCCAAGGCTCGATTGCAACGAACGAGCTTGGATAAGGTTCCCCAGGAACAGGGAACAGGATACCTCTGCAAGTATTCTCTGAGTGGTGGCCGACGTGAGGTAAATTTTCACACATCGACTATAGACACGAAGGGGAACTGTTGGCTGAGTGCTAGGAATATTATATGACTAGGATGATGCTCCTATGGTTAAATTTTGAGACTTCGACTATGGACACGAAGCTGAAATGTTGGGAGAATTTCAGGTGGAGCTTATCTTTGTATCTCTCTCTCTCTCTCTCTCTCTCTCTAGGATCGAGTACAGTAAATATATGTATGTACAATAGATATATGTACAAAAAATCGGGACCAAAACATTGCAGTTATTCAGTCGAAGTTTCTTCCGTGTTTACATTTGGCACGTGTCGAACGTACATAGAAAGGGACAGAGAATAAAAGAGAAAGAGGTCCGAGGCGGGGATAGCCATCTTGCATTTATCCCGTCAGATTCGAATCCACATCCGCCTAAACCGTGAGCCGTCAATGTCACGGTCACATTTTTCTCTGCACGCTTTGAGGATCGGAGCGTTAGCCCGGCCATCCGTCCGAGCGCACTTATCAAGGGAAGGCAATCAGTCGCGATTGGAGCTGCGGTCGCTAAACGCACGGCGGTGCGGCGATGCAGCTGCGCGTGAATCAGAGTCGCATTAATATCGGAATACCTGGCCCGGGTAGTACGCAATTCCACAACTGCGCTCGCTGAAATTTACCATTGACGTACCGTGCGCGTCCCCCGCGGGGTTTCGACGATAGCTACGCCCTCGATACGCGACGTCGCTGGAATATCGCTGGAACTTCGCTTGGCCGTTCGAATATAATTACACCGAGCTGCTCTGATGGACGGTTGACGCATTATTCGCGATTATCTTTCCGCGAACGGCACGCGCCGGTTCGCCCGCCGTGGGTTGACTTTTAACCTATTAGAGCGACTCGCTAAACGACGGCTGGACGAACCCCCGTTATTTCCGCCTGGCGATAACGTAAGATTTAACGCGGTAAGAGTCACGAACTTGGAAACGAGTCGCAATTTCGTGAGTGGTGGTGTGGTTGTCACCAAGTGATTATTTTATAAATCGTCATCTTTATCTTGTAGGTGGGAAATGGACCTAATGCGACGTCAATAATCCTAACAAGGATGAAAGTAAATTGAAAGTCTCCGAGTTTTTTAGCTTTCTTACACCGATCGGATCGAGTTCGTCGGATCGAAGATACGAATTTTTGCAGAATTAAAGCCGGATCTCTGGGAAAACTCGTAAAACGTCGATGTAATGGGACACGTCGCGTTCCCCGCGGCGCGTCGCTGGTAAAAGTCGCAAACGACTCGTTTTTTTTCCCCGCCGTCGTGACGGTACTGATTGTTCTCGCACGACGACCAGAAACTCCTCGCCCGCGGTTGGAAAGTAATTTTGCTAATTAACACCGGCCACAACTCGCTAATTAACATAGACGCTTGCTAATTAACAATTGAACGCACCGTGACGGTTATTTTGACCGGTGACGTCACCGGAACATTTATTCCTGCCGTTTAAGGTAATTTAATATCGCGAGATTAAAACGAAACCTTGTTCGAAAAGTATGGCTTCTAGAGTGAAAACGTGGATCTAAGATATAATATATAAAATATAAATTAACGTCTCGTTTAATTGTCGGGTTCCTCGAGAAACGACCGATCGGCGTTCGATGTTTAAATTACGTCCAAGTAATGGAGATCCGAGCCACGGAAAGGCGAAACGTCGAGCGAATCAATTACCTGACAAATCCCTGTCCATTTTCTCCTATAAACATAAATCAAATGGTACAAGAAGCAATCTCTATCGTTCGTGACTCATGCAGGAAGTCTATTTCGGAAATTGCTGGTGAGTCAGCAAACCGTGACACGATTTTTCTCGGCTCGCCCATCTGTTTGCAATGTTAAAGCCGAAAGATTAAATCGCGTAAATCCGACAGCCGAGGTGACTCCTTCGAATCCGATTTACAAATCCGTTACAATTACCGTCAGCTCGAGATTATCAGAAAGTATATGTGTATGTTTTCATTTACTCTTCTCGAGCATTAGTATCCAAGAAGAGTACGCGTGTCATCGTTCAGGCGTGTTTCGTAGTACGATAATAATAAATAGTTTGCCTATGCGCATACATTTTACATATATACGGACTAGTCAGCGTTCGAATTATTTCTCTTCTTCGAATGCTCTGGGTCCACGAGGAGCCAACCTCAGCCTATTTGAAGTTAATCAAATTTATTTTCGTTATAGTTTTGTCACGATGTCCCGTGCGATTGGAAATGTTTGCCACGTTCGTGCATTTCCTCTCGACGTGCGTCAGAATCAGACGATTGCTGCTCGAATCGTACACGCGAGGAATCGTTTCGTTTTAATCGTATTGGCAGGCGACATCTTTATCCGGGCGTCACGCCTCTAACGAGACGGGTTAAGAAGGACGTCCGCGTTACCCAGGTAAACGACTCGAGGAAGGAAGAGGAACACTCTCGAGGGTGTTCGGCCAGAGCGTGAACGAGCGCTCGCGAGGACGGGCCATTATCACGGCCAATATCCAGGATGCTCGACAATCCCCTAACGACCTGAACCGATCTCTGCGTATCTCTTTTTCCTCGTCCTTCTTCGCCTTACTTCCGTCTCGGCGTCCTCTTTCGGAAACACTTTCAGAAACTGCGTAATGGTTCTGCCCCTTTCCATGTGGAAAAAAAAACGATTTCCTTTTCCACATTCTTCTTTTTAAACGTTTCTACGAGTTTTTCTTTCTTTTTTTTTTTTAGAAGCATTATTCTGGCAACGATCGTGGCAGAAGGCGAAAAAGTAGAACGTTTTCGATCGGTACAAATTTTTAAATTTCGAGAGATCTACCATTTTTGAAAAATTCTCGTCTCATCCGTTATTATACAATCCATCCTATCTTTCCTCTTGTCTTCTGGATTGGCTGTTTTTCATTACTGGCAAGTACTCCGGTAAATCTCTGCCCGTATAAATCATATCGAGGGGGACGCGAACGTCAACCAGAAACGTTTATGTTAATGTACGACGCTCGCGTTACATAGACTAATAATGTTAGCGCGAAGTGATTTTTTAAACTTCATCATAAAAAGTGGTCTCTCGAGCTTCACGGAGGCGAAGTCTAGTGCGAAGTTTGAAAGTTCCTCTCCCAAGAGAGTGCACAGAGAGTTTAAACTTTCGAATTTCCAGAGGAATTTCTGGTAAATTTGTTCGCGCTCTTGGACTTTTTATTAATCCTTGTTAACTTCGCGATGATTCACGCTTGGAGAAACTGTGGGAAAACACGCGGAAACGTAACTGTCCGCGAATAACAACGGTTACAGTCTCTCGTTATTACGACCGCGTGCTCGCTTGTAAATATTTTTTCAAACGCTTAAATAAATATTAGAGAGAGTTACGTTTCACGCGTAGAAGGTAAACAAGTTTTTGCTCGAAATGCTTCCAAGTACTCCGATGCTATTTCCGTTGTCGACCCGTATCTATGGTAATTATATTTTCCCTTCAATTTCAATTAAAGTGTATTTATCACCAGGTTGTTTCTCTCGTCCTTATTTCTTTCACACGGTTTCATACGAAAGTTTCGGTAGAGCGACATTAATCCGGCGCCAGTCCTTTAATTCCACACGTTTCATTCATTTTTGCTATCCAGACAAAAATGAGTAAAACGTGGAAGAGTTACTTTCATTATCGTTATAAGTGATCCGAATATTACGCGATGTTCCCTGCAGCTCGGTCCAGTTAATACGAGCGAATAAACGAACAAACAAATAAAACAGAATTTTCCGTGGGACTCGTTGCACATCGATCCGCCCCTCGACGGAGGGATTCTGAGCGTTTTTCCTCGTCCGCGGAGCGCGAGAATCGTCCGTCTAAATTCCTCGTTGAACAATCGTGGCTGAGTTTATCGTGTTCCAGGCTCTGTCGTAACGCCGCGGTTCTCGAATAAACTAACGTTAATTATAAGCCCCGTGACCTGGCTCACCTTCGCCGTCCCATCTCTCTCCTTCGCTCCTGTCTGCCTTCGTCGCTCTTGCTCTCCGCAAATGGAGGTTCATCCGACGATGAGTTATTCCAGGTAATTTTTAAAACGTGGCTAATTGAATTGTTCCAACGATATTTGTAAAATAATAAATCGAGGCGAGAATCACGTTAAAGTATCGCGCTTTGGCTTTTTGTACTAAGCGATTCTTGTAGAAATATCTTCGATATGTCGATTTCGTTTTATTACGTAGGGAGATCTTCCGAGGACATTCTCGACCATTGAGCGCCTCAAGTATAATTCCTGAATGCACATTTTGCTCGTGTATTGGTTCATCTAATAGCCTCTTCTATAATTCCTCTGCCCATTTTCGATTTCTAATCGTCCAAATCGTCCAAATCTTCACTTGCTGCTTTGAATACAAACTTTTCCAGTCTCGTTCCATCGCTGAACCCCTTTAATTGCTGAAACGTCGCCGCGGGAGGTGCGCGCGCAGTCCCGCTCTATTGTGTTATTAACATTATAATTAATATCGGCTCTCCCGCCCCGTAAGACAACATTTTTACCCCCCCCCACCCCCCTCTTCCCCCTCACGGCTCCCACGCAATCCTCGTCCCTCGCGGCACCGTTCCGTCGCGCAGAAACGCTCGTCTCGTATAAATGTAAATTGCAATATCCTTCTCATAAAGAGCGCAATTTTGTATCCGAGTCCGGAGTGAGTAACGCGCGTCCACGTTGTAACTTTATGCGGCCCGGCTTTGCGCCGCGAGATACGAGATAATATAAAATCCGCTTGTACCGCAATTACGTATGCCGGTCGCGAGCCGGCGTGTACGTACGATGAACGCTACCGGTCTGCAGAACGGATCCCAGGACCGCCGGAGAATCGAGCAAATCAGGAAACTTCGCCGTGGAGGGGCCCCCTTTTGCGTGAAACGGTCGACCCGTGTCCGACCTGACCGCACATAACCGCGCGATATCAATTTAACGCGTTCGTGCCCCCGTGTTTCGTCGCCTGCGAGTAACCGAACGCTTTGACGGGGCTTCGAAACAATTTCCGAAGAAAATAGGCGAGTTATGGTATCGAATGGTGGACGGCTTAGGCGGGGGTATAGTCAATAGAAGCGAGACGATATGACGGTGCAATGACGCGATGTTACGAGGGTGGGTGGATATGCTGTGACTACGTGACGGTACGACTATGTGGTGACGAAACTATATGATTATACGACGACGAAAGGGTGTGATATGAGTACGTGACGGTACGACTGTTCGACGATGAAATGGCGTGACTGTATGGTGACGAAACGATACGACAGGTATTCTGAATTCATGGATCCCACGTTCAAAAAATGGACTCGTTTGATGCAATTTTGAGGCGTTCGTGGCTCCGGTGTCCCCGAGATAAGCGTAACGTGCGAGAGAAGGGAACGAGTCTGTACAATTCCCGCGATAAAACGATCTCCAGTTACGGTAACCACCGTGAAAGCGAATCAGCCCGAGAGCAAGCAATCGGGGACCGATCGACGAATAATTACCGCAGCTGGCTCCGAGCGAAATCGCATTACGATCTCTTCTAGCCGAGAAGGAAGCAAATCGACGGGCTTCGGTCCGAATTATCCGGTTCGCCCGTCCCCGTAAATCTGATTCGACCTCGAAAGTGTACGCAGCTCTCCGTCGCAGCCGCCACGGCAACGCGGTTACCGTCTGTTAGAGAATTGGGTTACGTCAACGTCATTGATAACGGGTCTCGTCGCTTCCCGTCAAAATCTATCGTGACCCCGTCGTTTAACATCCCCCGCAGCCTGATTTCCCTTCGATCGTCGCTTCTTCCGCTCGTTACTCGTCGTCTTTTTAGTTATTTTCGTTCCTCGACGAGCGATCGCGACCAATAGCGAAGGGTCACCGAAGTCTTGGAACCGGAGAGACACCGGGTGACGCGAACTTTATGGCTTCCATCTACATCAGCCACCACCGTAAAATTCTACCTTTTAGTCGGGTGACAAGAATTGCGAACGAGGCTCGCCTCGATGGGAAAATCGCGGGGGGATCCAAACAGAGGGAGGCTTCGATCAGGGGCGGATGTATTACGAAGAAAACGAGCGTTCAGTTTTAGACTGACTTCTGACGTGGAATCGCCCGTGGTTTGTTTCGTTTCTTTTGTTAAGTGACGATCTCAAGGCTCGGGAAGAAAACTTGCAAATTTTGTAAGAAAATCTTAAATCGATATTGTTAGCTTGTATAGCTCTTGGACGAAAACTCCATCGATAATGCCATAGTACGGCGCTATCTTTCATATAACGTAACGAAAACTTACGTATCTCTGTCTAATATAAATATATAAAACGTTCATCGATAAATTCCTCGAATTACGATTCGAGGTTCGTTCCATACCGTTAGTCCGCGTTAACGATACGTTCCAACGGTTTATTTACATTTCGCGCGCGACACAGGCGGCGACAATCCCTGACGAGAGTTTAAAAATTCATCGTCGTCGTGGCAAAAAAAGTGAGCGGCAATTAGTCTAACTGGAATTTTCATTCCGGGCGGGAAGAACGATGGCACGAAACCGAGGAGAGACCGGAAATACCGCCGCGGTATCTCTGCCGGACTTAACAATGCGGCGCGTTCATACATTTTTCAGGGCCCGCGAGAGGAGGAGAACGAAACCAACCACGCGAATTTGAAAATGAAAATGTCCAATTCGTTCTGACCGACTTAGCCCGCGAACCTAGTCGTTCCGCGGACGTGTCGCTAAAAAAAAAGTTTCTATGCGGGCCTCGACTTCTCTATTTAAAATAAATTTTGGAAGATTGATAACATCGAGAAACGAATTATCGTGCACCCTCGATCGCAAAACCGATAACACTGTCCCCCCTCTTTGCGGCGAGGCTGTGCAGAATAATGGAGGTAAAATGGTCATTCGTCATCTATGCGTCGGCGAGTCATCGAGATTTCTAGCCGGTCAGGCACGGAGTGGGATCGAAAAATCAACGCGTCGTATCGGAAATTTGCAAAGCCGATTCGCGCCGCGTTCGTTCAGCCGCGTGTTATCGTCGCTCCCGACATTCGAGTGCTATACCAGTCTGGTCGCTTACAATTAGTCGTTTGCCTTTGGAAAGCCTGAAGCTCGGGTACCTCGGGGTCGCTAAGCCCGTACTGTAGCTACAATCAGTAATCAGAAATAGCTACAGCCCCTGAGGATGTAAACATAGATGGAGGAATAAAGAAAAATTATTATTCTAAACAGATTCGAGCTTGAGCGACGTTTCTACGTCAACCTATAATAAATAATTATCTACGATGCTCGCAATTAATTTCTCATCATTCCAGAGAAACTTCTCTCCGCCCGCTTTAGAAAGACACTTGCGATATGATAAGCGATCCTCCTCTTTCACCAACCCCTTTATTGCGTCGAGGCTTCGTGTTGGAGGCGACTTGTTCATTTAACGGATAGTTTCGTAATCGATACCGCTCGACCGGCTCGACAAACGACTCCGGTATCGAGGATACGCTCGTAACTTTTTCCCGCCACTTTCCCTCTTTCCTTCCAGCGCCCGGGGTATCGTCGATTTACGCCAGCAGTAAATTCCACGGGCCGGCCGTCGTAAACTTCCATCGGTCTGGTTGCGCGCAGAAAATCTGCCTGTGCACCCCAGAGACGCATCCTGGGAGAGGGATGCGAGCAACAGCAACTGCACCTCTGTCGCGAGTGTCCATCTATCGACTGCGTTAATTTTTGTATAACCAAGCGTGGGAATAAATTGATCTCGATGGATTTGCAGGCCTCACTGAAACAAATTTCAAAAAGAGTTCCAGGTAAATCTCGAAGAGAATTAAACTCCAAGAATAAAATAAACGGTATAATGTAACGGTAAGAAAATGTTTCCACTATCGTCGACTGCACCCCTTTGCCAGATTTCTTCTTTTTTCTCCACGCCTGACCAGTGGTGGTCGTTTCAAGCTGAATAGATGCAACGAGGTCGACGATCGGGATAGACGAATTCGTCGAACGAAAGCCAGGCCGGTGTGACGCGAAGCAGAAACCGCTGGAATATCGTTATACTTGGTCAACCTTCGGAACGTCGCCGTGAAATTTGGCGTTCCTTCACGCTGCCGGATTCCAGGTTTATACTGTTCTAATATTTAACCGCGCTAACGTTTTGTACGTGCACGCGCGAGCGTGTAACGGCCACGTGTGCCGGGATTACGTATATCGTCCGTGTTTGCCCGGATACCGAGGGGTAGCTGAGTATTCGCACCGGGGTATCCTGCGACTCGGGAAACGTAGCCGGTGTTATGCTTGTTATGTATACCTGTTTCTTGAGTAAGCAATCGCTGCTGGATTGCTGATTCTGCGAGTAATATCGTTTAATTGCCCCCGTGAAAATTTCAACGGGTAGTCTTCGTCAAGGAGCATTTCGTTTGATTGTATTTTACATGTTCCGGGGTTTAATTAGACGCGAGATATAGGTTATTGGGGTATTCGCAGATCAGGGAGCTTCGAAATAACTATACCAGATGGATGGAGGCGATCTGGTCCAATGCGGTGACCCAACCCATAGACTGCCACAGGTGGAAAGGGTTCGAACCTTCTTTATTTGGAACACAGAAGCCATAGGGTATCTTCGAGGCTTTTTCGTCAAGGGACTCTCTCGCCATTACTATTTTTAAATCAAAGTAAACCACTCGCACTAACAAACATGTACCACAGGTCTCATCAGGAAGTCTCAGTCGCCACCGACCATGAAGATTCGGAGATCCTGAAATATCTTGCTAATGAGATTTGTTGCCCCGCTTTCGACTAACAGTGTCCATCGGCGAGTTACCGTTCCCAGTTTGGAAAGCATCGTCGGAAATCAGGAGACCGCGGAACGTTCAATGGCGGAACGTCGCCGATCGCTGCTCGACTCCTGATGATTGGAGAGTTAGAATTCTTGCCGCGGCACATATACGCGGTTCTCGCAGTCCTAGACGAGAGGGACATTCAGGTATCGATCATTCCCAAGCTAGTCAAGGAATTCCGAGGGAGCTTAACCTCGGGGTCGACTCAGCGACGGTAACGAAATCAAAAGGGCACAAGAGATCGTAATCGATGAATTCTAATTTGAATCAGAGGAGGAATCGTGATGGCGGTTTGTCAAATTTGGATGGAATACGACCAGGTGTTGGGCAACTGTTTAGGTCTCGAGTATTACGTAAATAGAATTAACGGATTTTTTTAAATTTTATTATGAATGTAAATAATACTACTCGTTTACTACGACTTTTTCTAGATTTATAAAAAGTTGGATTTTAAAACCGATAAGGTCTCGTTTTAAAGTCGCACCTCGTTGACCCAGGTGTCCCTTTTCTCTACCTAGACAGGTCCTCGCAGCCTCGAACGAGGATGGACTTTCATATCTTATGGGAGCCTCGCCAGACGATCGTGCAAAGAGAAGAACGCTTCCTAAATGAAATTTTCAGGCGCTTGGCAGAGGTGACTGGCCGAATTTCGCGACGTTGTCCGATGCTGTACGATAGCGAGGCCCGCGACTCTCTCTATCAGGGTGTATCGAGTGCCTCTGTCCAGATCTAACCGAGTCGAGGCATTTCTGACCAGAGAAAAGCCTGTGTCAGACGTAGATTGAAAATTCCATTTAAAATTTGTTAGCTCTAACGCTGTCTAATCTAATCGATCAATCTGCCACGTTGAGTCTACACTAGGAGACATGTCGTCTTTTATTATTAGAGTCTCCTACCGAATACTCCCGAATCTGATAATTGAAGAACGCGTTTCCGGGCGCCATCCAGAGAAAAACAACAAAGGAAACTCGTACTCGTTATTCGAAACCGTCGCGGTAGAAGACCTCTTTAGACAGCTGACATGGCAGTCCGAGTGATTGTTCCAGCGGCCATCAAAGGAGCATAGAAACGGGATCGTCGTTGCGTTTTCCTCGCAACAATAAAAAGACATTGCCAGACACCCGGACGGGTCTCTCGAATGGCCAATTCGAGGCCAACGGGAATTCCAACGGGCACCGGGGTGGGAGAGGAAAATCCTTACGGGATCGTGGTTAACTTTAGACGGTTCCGCGGGGGATCAGCGTGGCGTAACGCGGGAACAAAAACCGGGAAGAGAAGGATCCCACGAGCCCGGAACGGATATCGCGTGGCTCCATTGTCGAGAGCGATCCCGCGAGCGCGAGGAGTGAATCCGTCGCGAACGCGGCGTACCTCGGAGAAGAATGGAAAACAGGGACAAGGATCCCGTGGAAAACCGCGGAACGGGCGAGCCGCGTTCGCGACGCCTGGACCGCGATAATAATACATCAGCCGGAATAACCGAATGCCCTGGGCTATTGGTTTTTTGTCGATGCAATAGATTTCGACGAAGTATAAATCTGCCGATGGGGCGGTAAATTAGCGGCCGAACGCGAAACCCGCGCGTATCCGTATGACGGCGCACGACTACGCGTCCCGCGGAACGCGTGCACAACGCCGCGCGGGATTATCCCTTTTAATCGGCGAACCGAATTTATTTCGAGGCCGAAGTGGCAAATAAAAAAAATTGGAGGGCATCGAACGGACGGTACGAGGCGTCGCCGCGCTGGGATAAGGGACGAACCAAACGAAGGACGAAAGCAAATAAATTAGCCACTTGTTTCGATTTATTTAGTTCGGTCCAATGTACTTAAAAATTTTATTTCGCTTCCCGAGAATGACAACTTGGCCCCCGGTTCGAGGACAGGTATTCCATATCGTGAACGATAAGGAAACCAGGGAACTGGAGTAAAATATGAAACGCGTTTTAAGTAATGCGTTCTCGCGCACGCAGCCGCAAGCGGAAAGTGCGTAATTCGTTGAACAAAGCGCGCGGCGTTCAGCTTCGAGAGATCGTCGAGGCTCGATGAGGGGTCCATTGTACCATCGACGCGTGTATTTTCAGGAAAAAGTACGCTTGTTTCCCCACCCCCACCCCCACCACCCCTCCCCCGCGGAGGTCGGGAGTCCGAATTAAATGTTTCGCGACTTTTTTATTTTTCCCTCTTTTTCTTTTTTTTTTACCCCCTCGCTTCTTTTTTTCGGCGAAATTCGAACTTTCCGCGCGGCGCAAAAAATTTTCGTAAATTGTCTTCTCCCGACGACTGGCTCGCATCGTTGCTAATGAATTTCGGGGACGGTATAAAGTTTACCCTTAATTTGAAATTATATACAACACGAACGCATCCATTGGAAGGTGGAAATGTGAAGGAACAAAATTGAAACGCACCTTTGAGATTTTCTTAAAAATTGTCGCGAACCTATTGGATAGCCCAATATATTCGCAAGCGATAACTCTACATATAGTTAAATAAAACAAATGATGGAATCAACTCCCGAAACGGCCAGTAAACGGGATTAACGAACGAGGTCAGCATTTGCATTTTGAAAAATTCATTTCAAAGAATATACGAAGATTTCTCGAGAAATCGTCGCGGTCGCCCCAGTCGCGGAAATATTGACTGGAATTCCCCGGCGTAATCGAAAAGCTTTCGCAGGCGCGTATGAGTCCCAGGCAAGACGTCGAAAACTGGGAAGTGTCAGAAAAAGTCACGAAGAAATATTTTCCTCGCCCACCCTCCGCTTCGAGACGCGCGATTCCTCCGTGGTTTAAAGCGGCGGGAAGAACGGCGTCGACGAGGGTGGCTGCGGAGTAAACAGAGAAAAAATACACCATAAATAATCCGAACTGGTTTCGACAGTTCTGGGCTGTCGGCCCGTGCCGCATTCATTATCCGCATACCACATTTGGGACAGTCCTGCGACCGGATCATTAATAAAGAATCCAGTTCGACGTCCTGCATGTTTCTCCTCTATTTTCTGCGCGTCGCCACAGGGTGGCCGACGAAAAAATATCGGAAGCGCGGTTCGAAGCAATAAAGTACACGAATAAGAATTTTCTTTTTATGGAAGAAGCTTAAAAGAAAAGTTGTCAATCGAGCGTCGGAGGTGCATGAAAAAATCGGGGTAGAAAATAAGTCCCCGGTCTTTTTGAGCTAGCATTAATCGGATTAGTGGTCCGGCGCGACCGTAAACACGCGAAACCGCAGGCGTCGAGCAAACAACGCGAAATGATTACACAACAAACACGCGAAATATTCATAAACGCGGCCGTTGAATAACGCACACACCCGGCATCGACGGGAGTCCGAACAACGTCAACGTCCCATTAAATCCGCGCTGTAACAAATCATTCTTTGGTGGCCGTTTTAATCTATCGTCCCAGCTGAATCACTTTCAATGTTGAAGCACAAACACTCGGTCACTGGGTATAACCGGGTGAAGGGATCAAATAGGTCGACACGAATCTGCGTTAAGAAGAAAGAAAACACGAGTAATAAAAACAGAATAAAACAGTTTAACAGCTAAATAAAATTAGGTTATTTTCAAAAGCGCTTGTGTGTGCTAGCCAGTGGTCAGCAATGGTCAACTATGTTCAGCGCTTTATATTAATCCATAATCGAGACCATGTAATCCAGTACACATCATAACGACACTTTAGGACACCTCTATTTTCGATAAACGGTGACTCTAAAATTTCCTGAAACGCATAACTCTCCAGATCGCTCTCCACCGCGGTTCGTCACCGTCTCGAACTTCTCAATTTTATATCAGCCTCCATTCGTCGAGGTGCTCGCAGGCAATGGGATCGGTTCATCGTTCGACAAACGTTTCGCCTTAGCGAGTGATTCCCGGTCGTCGCCGTGGAGAGTCACGAGGCGTGGAGGAATGAGTTCTTGGTTTCCGAGAGGCTTCTCGGTTCGCCAACCTTCTGTCACCCTCATCCACACGCCCCCAGTATTTTCCACAGCTATTCCCAAACTTTATACGTGCTGGCACGTAGCAGTTCTTCAGCTACGATTCTACGACAGGAACTTACGGATCTAACGATAAATTATTTTTTAATTTCAAAGCGATTTCTCCCTGGAATTGCTGCGGAACAGCTGATTATCCATCTGGAAGTAAATAGAAAATGTGTCTCGACTTTCTTTTTGAGAACGATCCTCCTTGTAGAGATCCTCCAGCGTTTCTGACCATTGCTCTATGTTTCTACTTGCATACCTCTTTCAGCTAATAAATTTCCCCGTTCAAAGAATAAGGAAACAGAGAATTCCCCCCGAAGAACTGCACTCGATTCACGTACATATTCGCAGGAGTTCCGCGAAACTTCTAAATAAGATTCGGAATTTTCCCCGCCCTTGTTTCCACCCCTAAACGTATGCGGAATTTTTTCGTTGGAGTATGCCTGAGCGAGCAGAGCTCAGACGGGAATCACGAAACGCGATAGATCTTCGTGCTGTCAGCCCTCGCTTAAAAATTCGAAACACACACACACACACACACACTCGGGGACCCTTCGCGGGAGCCCCGACCACCCTTTGCATACACCAGGCTCCGTAATATCGCAGCCCTTCGAGATGCCTCGACTCTCCTGTAAAATTCCCACGTATCGGCAATAAAGGTAGCAATGGGGGAAATTTGGTTACGAAAGAACGGTGCTGAAAGGGCGCGATGCACTTCCATGTTTGCGGAATTGTAACGAATGGCCCCGACACGCCCTGCCACGTTCGGATTTCAGAGCGTGAAGGAACCTCTGGTACGATTTTTATTTTTATTTTCTTTTTCTCGGAAGCGATAGCGTAGATTTGACAACAGTACAAATTTAGGAAAGAGAAAGAAAGAGGAAGCTACGAATCCAAGCTTTGTACCTATTTATTTCTTAACTCCAAAGGGATCTCTCCCTGGAACCCTTAAGTCGTCCTTAAACATTTCACACTAAAATTAAATACAAGTAATTAATAGTTCACACTTTCGCCGAACGTAATGGTTTCGAAACGTATCTTCAGCATGGATAAGGGGTGCGACCGTTTCAACACTTCCTAGCCCCTAAAAAAGGAGGACGAATCGCAGCGCACCTTTTTGCACCGATTCCGGCGGTAACGCAATCAGATTTCCGCGATGCCAGCCACGAACGGCTCTAAGTCGTACTTCATTACCGGATTTATGTAATTATTTCCCCCTCCGGCCCTGTTCGCTGTGGATTCACAGATCCCCGAGTTCGGCTGGAATTGAATTTGTTCCGCTTAAAAATATCAGCGAAATTATTCCGCAGAAAGGACGAGCGTCGCATCCGAGAACGAGGAGATCTTCTCCATCGCGAAACGGCTCCGCAGCTTCTCCGTCTCCGCTGAATTCGCCGTTGCATCCATACGCCGATTTCAATACCTGCCCCTTCCACACCTGCCAGACCCTCACACACGCCGTGTCCCGTTTCAACTCCATCGTTTCGGTGGCCGGGGATCGGCAAATTTTTAGGGGAATAATTGGAAAATTAAAAGAGGAGAGGTGAGAGTTACAGGGATTTATTGAAAGAGTCGTGAATTATTTTTGCCAACCTTAACCAGGAACAATTTTTGGAGGGAAGTTATTGACTCGAAGGAAACGGGCCACCCAGTACACGCGCGCGAGCCCCCTTTCGTCGGTTTTGAACCGTCGGTAAATTTCCAGCGGCGCGAGATGAAGAAACCAATGGAAAGGAATTGAAGAGAGCCTGTTGAAATTTGTGCCGGCCGGGTAAGTACACCTTAACTATTTCCGGGAAATTTCATATTCCGTAGCGACGTCGAATCCGCGCTGCGGAGCAACTTCGACGCGATAATAAATATTTATGCGACGGCGGGAATCGACGGTTAAATCGATTCCACCGCGAGTTCCGCCAGCGCCGCGCTAAACTTGCTTTCCTCCGATCCGAGGAACATCGGAATAATCCACCGCGGTGGGTGATTTCTTCTCGACGTCCTCGAGTGCCGGTCTGTTGATTTCTGGTCGAGGTATCGACTCGTTTTCGATCCCGAGGTATCCTAACTACAGTAGTATAGTACAAAACAAACTACTGCCATCCTTAACAGAGATGCCATAAAATAACGAAAAAAAAAAAA
>NW_026533254.1:17178694-17360037 GCF_026225885.1 Hylaeus anthracinus
CCCGGGATTTTCGTCGACAATGAATTAGGATTATTGGGAGGGGGGCATAATGGATAACGGATACGGGACTCGAGTATCCGGTTCGGTATAAATAGGATCGCGAGCGGCAACGCGGCTGATACGAACGCTTCTTTTTATTACCGTTCTGTCTCGTTAGGGGATCCTCCGGTCGCGGTGATTACGCGACTGTCTTTGTGTGTACGAGTCCGTGGGGTGTTTGGGAGTGGGTGATGTTAGTTGTCCGGTGGTTTTGGACCGGAAGGATATCGTCATAAAAAAATTCAAAATATCTATAGTAGATAGGTGAGTTAAATAACTAGTGCTACGAGGTTAACGAACCCCC
Organism: Hylaeus anthracinus; assembly: GCF_026225885.1. Taxonomy (NCBI): domain Eukaryota; kingdom Metazoa; phylum Arthropoda; class Insecta; order Hymenoptera; family Colletidae; genus Hylaeus; species Hylaeus anthracinus. Next base: position 17,179,038 of record NW_026533254.1, read on the forward strand.
TTATCGAAACATTCATGCTCTCCGTTAAATACACTACTGTCAGATCGTGCTCCCGTCGGAAATATCAACATGTAACGGTGGCAATCCCGTCGCTGACGGAAAGTACAGGACAATGGCAGCGAGTCGCACAAAAAGGTGACTAATTAATTAACGTCGTCAGTCGCGTAACGATCAATTATATAACGGGGTCCGATTCGAGGGCAAGCAGCGTGACTTCTCGATTCGCGATACGGCCAACGGGTGGATGGGGTTGCAAAGGAACAGCGGAGGGAGGGGACGAGAAACAAAAGGCGACAAAGGAAGACGGTCCGTCCGCTCGCGACTTCCGCTGTTTTCCGAGCGCAAATCCGAGGATCGAGGACAAGCGGAGCGTGGATATAACGAAGAAAAATTAAACGATGAAGTACAAGAAAGCCGCCAAGTACGACCGAAGCAGTCGCTGTGAAAGCGGCACGGGAAAAAGGGACAAGAATGAAAGATGAAGGAAACTAGAACCGTCGTCGGGGAAGGGGTGGGAAATAGAACGGGCTGGGGAAGACAATGGAAGGGTTAGTCGGCGCTGCCGCGATAAGAGAGGGATGGTTCGTTTATTACGTGTTCTGGCCCGGAGTAGTCTGAGAACATTAAGCCTGGATAAGGAACCGCGAAATTAACGAAAATATACAACAGGAATTTAATGGATGTTATGATATACGTCGTATTAATAATTGTACGTTCTTTTATAAACGGTTTTAGATTGAATTACGGTAATAATATAATTCTGTAACGAAGTACCCGAGGTGGGCGGAATTACAAATCGTGAATTAATTAAAATTTGTGTTCTTTATTAAAGCGAAAATTCGAAACGTTATATACTTGTTATCGGAGCACGAAAACCATTAATTCCTCCGATGTCGTGCGAAAATTAATGTCGTTTTACTACTGTTTATGGAAAATAAAGTATTGATCTCTGATTTTTGAACGATTAAATCTGTTTACGTGGGCAAAATTCACGATTTTCGTATACGTTTCCGAGATGAAAGATGATCACAATCGAGGTACTTTAATCTCGAGTAAAATTGGGTGCGTTTTCCGGGGCTGCGAACAGTATATCTTTTTTTGTTTCAGTTTGAAAAGCAACCCATGTAGAGGTAAATTCACATTGGACGAGGAATATATTTCGAATATCGAGATTAGCATTTTGCCTAGCTTTTCGAGATTTCCCAGCCATTGTGGCAGAGTCCTGCTTTGATGTATCCTTGTCCCGGGGTCGTTCGGAGTCGGTCGAATCGTTTCGTTGATGCCAAATTGGAATCCTCGGGCATCGAACGACCGGCCGCGAGTTCCCAGGGAAAAGGGTTCCGAGGGCTTCCTTTCTGCTTACGGGGGAGAAAAGACCTTCGGGAATTATTGTTCCTTCTGATATCCAATATCGCGGCAAGATAACTCTTTCCTTTGAAACCGGGGACGTCGAGTTATCGAGGTATGAAAGTCGATGGTTTCGTGGACGTTGCAATTACGCTTCCTGGCCCTAAAAGTCGGTCGTCGTTTCGTTTCTTTCTTGTCATGTTTTATGGAATCCCCTCTTGTCCACGTAATTATTCAACCTCGAAACGGCGAAAATACAAGGACTGCTCGTTGCTTTTACCCCGAATTCGTCCAAGTAAGCGAAGACATCGAAAATACCGCGTTCTGTGAATGTATTAAGGGTTGTTCCATAAGTTCACGGGAAAGTGGCTCGATACGGAATGAAATTTCCCCAAGAAACTAGTACGCGCGATATTTTTCACCTGCGGCTTTGGTTTGGTCGGTTTCCGACGCTGAACCGTGGCGGAGAACAGAACTGACAGAGATGGATACGCGGACAGACAGCAGACTGCTAAATACAACCAGAACTCTTCATTAGCGGGCGGCGATGTAGACGGAATATTTGTGAAACACCGTTTTGGGGAACTGCGTGCAGTATATCTGGTTTAACTGACTCGGCCACCAATTATTCCGTATCTGGCGAACCGTGGCGATGTTAATCATGGGAACACGAGGGCTCACGGTGGAGATGATTGAATCGAATGGTTGTACGACTTCATATGCTAATCGTTGTTTACAAGCTTAGGTTGCCGGTCATAGAAACAACCTACTTTTCTGTCAGTTTTAGATGAAAATAGGCACTTTTCCTGGCTTCAAGTATTTTCCTAATTTCGCTTCTTGAAAGTAGGGGCTAAGGAAAAAATCGTTTAGTGCTTAGATACCAAACTACCTTTTTTTTTTCAATCTCGTATAAAAATCTGTAGCTAGATTTGCTAATGAAATATATAATTCCCATCTTCCTGAAATTCAAACCCGACTATAGTTCCAATTGAAGACAGGAAACATCCGTAGAACCACCTTGTCCTCAGCCTCTCTCAACTAAATTTCCAGTTTCCTCCGTCAAAGCTCCATTTGCGACCGAAATAATTATTCCAATCCTCCCTGAAATTGAAAACCGACCGAAATTTTAGTTACGACTGGGTACGAGGCTGCAACGGGTCTCGGATCGACGTTAACATAGCGCGGAAACGCGATATGCAGAATTAACAGGGGACGTCCCGCGCGGGACCGCTTGTTCGTACCGTGGGATTCGCGAACAAAACGGCCCGGAACGTGTAATAACTTTAAATCTCGTAGACAGAGCTTACGCGGCGCGACGAGCTGCGAATTAGAAATATCAAATTGAATGGGACTCGCCTACGCGCTCGACACGTACCTGCCGAACCGTATCGCCGCGAAACATCAAATTCGATGGAACTGCGCGCACCTACTCGCGATTGTATCGGGTCATACGTGTGTGTGTTTATGTGGAGAAGCAGTTTCAACGGTTTCGCTATCCCTGATTCGCTTAAGGAGAAGAGGTGACGATTCTATTCATTTATTTATGGTAGGATGTATATTTTGTTTTAATCAAGTGTTAAAGGTCACAGTCACCCCTCGAGGTTGTCAGCGACCAATACTAATCTCACGATTCAAATATTGAAATACCTGGATTCCAGGAAATCTGGAATTCTTAGCTCGGGGCATGAATGGGTTAATCAACCGAGATGGCCTTTGACCGGAGACAAGGGGGACGTCTGCGGATCGATCTCTATCGCGTCAAGCCCATTGACAAGCGAATTACGAATTCCCCTTGCGCATTCCTCGGCGATAAGCTCCCGGTAATGTATCGACCCACGTTGCGAACAGTCCTCGATAAAGACACGGGTAATAATAAAGCCGAGTGCCGCGGATAACGAGGGAACTCCGAGTGCGACGAAATAGAAACCACCCCGAGGCTTTCCTCCTATAGTCGAAGCAAAACTAAAAGTTACCATCGAACGTGACAAACCATTCTATAGAGTGAGTAATTGTGGCAAAATCCATACTTGACACTTTCGCGCTATTTTACATAGGAACAAGTATCCCAACCTCATCGCGGCGAGTTCGATTTCGATATCTGAACCAACAGAGGCCATTCCTGGCAGGCCTGGACGCATCATCGGCTGGAGTGGATTAAGGCGCGATTGACCAGGCTGCGCGCGACACTTTCGCGACAAGTAATTAAGCCGAAGTGGCGTTTAACTGCGTACTCGCGGGCGAGAGGCTGACTGGCAGCGATTACACGGACGATCGATAGGCTGTCAGGCCCCCGGGCGCGTTAACGAGGAGTAATTAACTTAATTATTAACGTTATTGTAGTGTATTATTGCATTTGGGCGTTCACTTATCGCAGTCGTCGGATCGCCGCTATTATGCCGCCGTTAATGAACCGTCGACAGATTTTCGACAGCCCTGGCGACGATAATGGTCGATTTTAACGACGGTGTAACCGACCGTCGTCGTTTCACGGACACCTGACGCGCGATTTGATCCTCCACGAGGAATATTTGCCCTTTACGTGTCGTTTACGGTCTGGGATAGTGTCCTATTATACCAGAATGCATGGCTCTTTCGAGTCTTCACATAGGAATTTTTATATCAAAATAGAGGGGTATGGAAGTTGTAAAGAAATAAGTTGTCATTGAGGTTATAGATATAAAGACGGGTTTACAATTGAATTCGAAGCTCTATCACTCTTGTAAGCGAGTTTAAGCTTGAATCGAAAGCTACATGGGTCTTCCAGACGAATTCGCGTTTGAAAACCTCCTCCTCCGCGAATTTCTCGGGATCCTCGAGCTCGGAGGGTCACTCGATCTTCCTGCATAGATCAGGCGAATCGAAAGACAACGTCGCGAATAAATCAATGCTCGTCAACCCCTCCACTTCTAATTTTCATTGAAAATCCCCGATCCGTGACACGCGAGCTTAAAGAAAAACACGCCTCGTCGACCAATCCCGACACCGTCGCCGATCTATGATTTCTTTTCGCTCCGTCGTTCGTCTCCGCGACCCTTCACCCCAAGCTTTGTTTTTCTTCGTCGTCCTCGTCGTTACAGCTGGTCGATTCTCGAACCCCGCTGAATACAGGCAAGCCGGCCTTCCAATTATTTTACTCATTCCCGGTTACACGGTGACAAAGCTACTCGATGTCAATTAAGGCCTTAACGAATTCGTAGCTGTCGAGCTTGTTTTCTCTGCGTGTTTCATTTTTCATTTTATTCGGAACCCTCGACGAAGGTACGGTCAACCCTGTTACGCGTCGTTAATTGGACGAAATCGCCGCCCAGAAAATCGGCGAACAAACGTGCTCTGCTCGATTCGGTCTTGAGAAATTTCGAATAATATCGAGAACACTGGTTGGGCATAGTTAGGATTTCAAGCGTACAGGGAACGTGTTATAAAAGATTCTGTTATTCGAAAATTGAAATAAAATTCCTGAGATTTTCCTGACGTTCCACCTCTCCTATTTTCATCGAAAAAATACTCCCAAGGATCAAACAAATTTCGGGAAACTCGGTACAAAAGCGAAGTTCTAAAGAATGTCCAGAGATCAGAAAAACTCGAGATCCTTCGCTCAAAATTGATTTCCACGAGGTGATAACTCGGACTCACCTACGACTAATCTGCATCGATAATCTAGACGGGGAGTTTATTACTCCGCGGGTATGGGCTCTCGATAATTGGCGAATTAATATCTCTTGGAGGGTATTAAGGACAGCTCCGAACGCCTCGAAGCAGGACTTATCGCTAGCCTAGCCCCTGGACTCCTTATCCGCGGGAAGTTTATTCCGAACTAAGGCTATCAATTATTCTTAGAACCCAGCGAATCGCGTCCTGACACTGAAACGGGAGATCGTTGGCTAGATACTCGATCCTACCCGGAGAATCCACGCGCCGACTTGGTACGTCGAGATCGAAGATGAAAAATTTAGGTTCCTTAGGTATGCTTGGGAATTTGACATTACTTTACGGTGGATAAAGTCTTTTTTGAAGTAGTGTTACAGTATTTTGCGGTTACCGTAAATGATTTTGAATCTCGCGAAAGTGCTTTTCTAGGACGCTGGAAGTACTGGGTTCGTTCTTCTCGCGTACCAACGGTACAACAAGCTCAATTTTACACGGCCTCATACATACACCAAACGATTACCTAACATTTCTCCGTTATATCGAAAATGTTTCAAACAACCTTCCCCTGTCGACGAATCGTTTCTGTGTTCCACTGGGGACGTAGTGGCCCATCCCTGGATTTAGCACGCGCCCAAACCTATCGGCTACTTCCGAATTCGAATTCCAGGTCGCCTACGGTCACCCGAACACGTTCGACCAGCCGCAATTATTTCACGCTATCGCGTAATCGCGAGAAGCTTTCCCTGGTCGATTTAATGGCTCCGCCTAATACAGTCCCGCTGGTCGGTAAATATCCGCATTAAAATTCAGTAGGGGTTATCGAGGGTGGCTCGAATTAGCATTGTACACGTATAACGGGCCTGGAAAGCAACGTGACTCGAGGCGAACGGCCGTTCTAAATCAAGCTTTAGGCGTCCGCGCACGTCACGACGCCTCGAGTTAGCGGAAGCCACGTGCCGGCCGCGGCGAACACGTGCCGCTACGGCGATGGTTGGGGACGAAGGGGCGCGGAGAGCGGTTAAGGTTTTAATTTCGTCGACAAGCCAGATGGACCGAATGGCTCGGCTGTTCCTTTATACGGCGGCCCTGTACGCTCTTGATTAACGTCAATTCCACGGTGGCCGCCGTTACCTTTTCATTTTCTTTCATGCCCTTTGCCACCCGCCGTTCGCGAAGAAGTTGGGATACGAGCGACCTAATTTGTCGCCGCGTGCGGTTCCAGGTTGAGTATCGAGGCATAAAAACGGGACGGGTTTCTTCGTCGCGTTCCGCTGCCTCTGCGAGCTTGATTCACCGTTGGATCGACGATTGGTACTCACGAGATGGGAATACTGGGTTTAGTTATTGCTTTCTTTAGTTGGAGACTCGGTCGAGTTCTGGACTCGGCTCGGCTCGCACTGAGCCTCCAAGGAGGAGAGTAAAGGCGATACTAACAATTGAAGGTTTCTTAACTCGACGAAAGTATGATCGATGGATTGGCGAGTTTCTCCGGATGAAAATGAATACAAACACGATCATATTCGGATATACTTTTTGATTAGATTTTTTTTATAGTAATCGCTGTTACGTTCGACTAAAAGTAGTCCGAATGAGGCCGTGTTTGGGCCCATTTTTACCGGGAGAACATCATGAAACAATTGCTAGTTTTAAGTTTCAACAAAGAACGACTGATTCCACGCGGAATAATCCTTCTTTCCACTACTCTAATCTTCCACGTTCTATCAATATCTACCGTCCTATTTACCTGGTTTTAGAAATCCGTCAATTTGTGCCCCATAAGTTTCACGTTCGCCTAATAAAAAGGCTCGTTCCAAGTCAAAGCTTGCCCGTGTAAAAAGGTAGCTGAGGATCGCAGTAAGAAGCCGAGGAAAGCGTAATTGTACCGTTTCAAAATTTAAACTTCCTCCAAGAATTTCCCCAGGAACGCTCGAAACTCTCGCGGCTCGCGAAACGACCTCGATACACTTTTTTCTAGGGGATTAATCCGAACGCCGGACCCCTTCGTGTCCGCATTAACGCGGCCCTCCAATTAACCCGACGTTAAACGATTCTCTTCCAAGGCATCGTGACCCGCACCCGCTTCCTTCCGGGAACCAGAAATCCGAAACGTCACTCTCTTTGACCCCGTCTCGAGAATCGAGCCAATAAGGAACGTTCCCAGAAAATTGCCACGGCCACTCGTACAGGTTTCGAGTGTACTTCGCCTACGTGGATCGCTTCGTCGAAATATTCCGAGAACTATGAATTATAACGACTGAGAAAAAATGTACTTCGACGACCTCGGTTATTTTTATGTACATTTTGAAGGCTGTTTGTCGCGGCGGGTATTTTAATGAAATAGAAACGAGGCAATCGAGATATTTTCCCACGAGGGGGGAACGAAAGAAATTTTCTGAGCGCAACAGCGCACCTTGGATACGAAGATAGAATTGAAAAGGAATCGTTATATTTCAAGGGAAATTGATTCTTTATTTGTGGAACGAAATAAATTACACGAAAAATGGTTTATCGGCTCGTTAAATCGAGTTATTAAATTTATCGTTTGATTCGGCGCGCTAGCGAGCGCACGTATTTACATAAACCCGCCTCGCTGGTCGTGGCGATTCGAGGAATTTAATAACGGCGTTCTTGCTGCTCGTTTCGGTGCTCTCGATACTAATTTCATTGGCGAAATGTTGTATCTAGAGTTGAAGATGCTCCTCGATCGAGGAAGATGGACCCTTTAGCCTCTGCCGAGTGTCTTAATCGTTTTATTTGACGGAATAAACCGAGATTATCCAAATCGCAAGTATTCGGCAAACTAAAACAATTTTTAATTTCATAAATAATATTCTTCTATACATATGGTACAATTCGGATGAAATTTATTTTCGAAAGTAGTCTTAAATCGCCTTACGAATCGACCCTTAAGGTTTCTCTGTTTAGTCGATCCGTGGAGGCTCGAAGAACCGTCTACTTACCCCTGTCGATTCACGTCCTGCAAAGGGTGAAATGAATATGAGACAGGGTTCATCGAACATACTTCGTATGGTAATTTATTACAATTTGTACAGATTACAAATCGGTACCTATGGTGTGTCGCGTTCCTCGTTAGACATCTTAAAAGGAGCGGATATTGAGCAGAACGCCGCTCGTCGCTGCGCTAACGTTAATCATATCAGTTATTATTAATTACCCCTGTAGTATGTATATCTATCCTCGACGCTCGGTGAACACTGGGGTCACTAACGAATTACTCAAACAAGAACGTGAAACAAACACGACGAAACAAGGGAAAACGATCAAGCATCTCGCGTTTCGGGGGTGTATATCGCGTACAAGAGGTTACAATGAAAATTCGGATACTCGACAGGCGAGGTCTTTCCGCAACCCGTGTCCCTCATCCATCCTTGCTAAAGAGGAACCCCATCGCTGGACCTCGAAAGAATTGCGACGTTCGAGATTTTTTTTTCTGAGCGACCAACCAGCTACTTTAAACGAAATTTTTTCATGAAATTTAGGTGATCTGTACGAGAGATATAAATATTTTCGTGGCAGGCTAGAGCGAGTCTCTAGTACCAAAGACCAGAATTGAGCCAATAAGAAATTTATAGAAGTTTCGAGTGGAACGTAAGAAATAGTAGATATTACAGAGAGATCTCAACGCAAAGATATTATGGATTTCACCTTAATTTTGCACTAATTCAATTTTAGTCATCGAAGCTGAACGGAATGTCTGCACTGCGTACCTCTTAGTAGAAGGACGCTCACATTTCCTACCAAGATTAATCTGATCCAATAAAAACGAACAAAAGTATCTTCCAAAGCATATGCTATTATCCTAGCCATCGAGTATTTCTACTAAACATTTAGTACCCGCAGGAAAAATTCGTACGTGTCAATGTCCTCCGCGTGCCCGACCAATGGCGTTCCATTTTAAGCATTCTCCCGCGTGGCAGTGTTCACCTAGTAGCCCCAGAAAATCGGTCGATTCAACGACACGAACGATCGGTGGATGTTTGCCTCGATCTCCATGAAAAAGTATAACGTGCGTTAAAGTAACCGTGCGTCACCTGACTGCCGCGACCCTCGGGGCGTCCTCCCGCTTCTTCAAGCCCACTCGAATAAAAATCATTGTTATTCGACTATCTACTCCATACATAGTAACATACATAACTGGAAGCCCTAGACTACTAGGTTTTACATGGACGATGTGATCGGGTCAGACAGTGGCAGTGGTGTCCTTGCGGACGCCTTCGAGCTACCTGCTGGCGGGGACGGGGCACGACGCGATGAACGACGTCCTCGCCGTGGACAGCAGGAACACGAGCGTCGCCAGTGCCAGGATCGTCGTGGTAGTCCAGGTAGAGCTTCGTCCGGCCGAGTTGTTACCACCTGGCGAGCAAACATTCACAGCTGTTTACTGGCAGAATGGTGGGCTCGTTCGTAATCATGGCGGTAGTGTTTTCTACTCGAGAGTCTCTAAGGACGAGTTTTGACACTCATGGAGCTTTGTGGGTATTGTATGGTTCAGTGGAAGGAGTGGTGCGGACGCAAGGTTGTTGATGAACCTGCCGAAAGTATGTGAACACTTAAATGGAATAAGTATCCGAAGAAAATTGCGAATCTATTAATGAAGATCCCTTATGTTTCTATATTTTATATAATACCACGTCGGTGATAGAAAAAAAAATAAATTTTCTTTTCATTAATATATCCACCGTGTATCTTACAAATTTCTGTGATAACTACATATTCATGCAAAGAATCCTATTCCGAGCTCTAAAATGTTTCTGAATCTCTCCCACTAGCGATTAACGTGTTTTCAAACGTTCTAAAATTTCAAGTGTTTATTCCAACTCGTACGTAGATTTTAAAGCCACCCCTCTGCATTGGTGGAATCGTTACCTTATTTTCTCCCCCAAAGTTGGCTCACAGCATCCAATTAGTTCTATAAGGCTATGCAAGCAGCGCAGCCGTCGAATTTATCGGGCCACCAGCCAGAAAAAAAAAGTAAACAGTGTTCCCCAAGCGCTCGGTTCTTTCGCAAATAATTTAGGATCAAGGGTTAAGGAACAGCCAACGGACGCAACAAAGTTCGCGGAAATGCGGAGACTTGGCAAGGGAATCGCGGCAGGAAGCCTGTGCGGTCCACATTTCTCTCCCAACTAACGAGCAAGCGAGTCGTACCTGCTCGAGCGATTACTCAACTTCTTATTGCAATTAAAAACGATAAAAGCGGTCCGCAAGTTCATTACAGGGAATTTATAATTGGAAGCGGACCCGGCTGGGATTACCAGGACAGTGCGTTCTCGCGGAACCCGTTGGCCAGAGCTTGATTAATACCGCGGCCGAAAGTCGGCGACAAATGGATTTTCGATACGTCGGCTTTGAAGTATCGCGAAATTAATTCCTACCTTCAAATTAGCCACGAAATTCGAGAGCTGTTACCGGGTCTGCGCGACGATGCACGGTTGGAGTAAAAAAAGAAATCGACGACGACTTCCGGAGCTCCAAAATAATTCTTTTTTATTCATTCAGAATCGATGGTGGAGTAGTCATACAGTCAATTTGATTTACTATTTGATTTAATATCAAAGAGTTGCAACTCGGATGCTGCACAATTAAAGATTTTGTTTGTTAGAAGGGAGTAGTGTCTCTGATTGGCAAAGCAATAATTTCGAATCCGCTACGAGACTTTTAAGAGGACGGAGTATCGTTGTTCCACCAGCCAAGAATATTTTGGATCAATTTTTAAACTAAACCTAGTCGGTGAAATAAAATAAATATATATCAATTTCCGTGGATAATATTTTCTAGAGGTCCCTGATAATTTCGCCGCGGACAATTAAACGAGCACTTGGCACTGACGAACGAGGTCTCCCATTTCCACACAGTATTTCTTCCGCAGTGAAATTTCTATCCCCGAATCCACACTGTTCGTTGTAAAATTTGAACGACTCCCATTGCTCGGAATACGTCGAATGGTATCTGCGACTCGGGTTTCGGGTATCCCTATGCCGCCCAGTAACCAAATATCCTGGAGAAATCAAAATTCACGAATCCGGGAACGCGACTGGTGGACGCGTCGGGTTACCAATTATTAAAAATTGTTATCTTGGATTACCAACGATGCGCAGATCCGATGGCGCGGAAACGGTGTATTTTAGAAACGAAAGCAACCGTACAACAACTCCATAAAAGTTCTCGACGCTAAAAAACCATAAGTAATAAAAGCACAGTTTAAGAAACGTCAAAGAGGATGTATTTCGACAAGTTTGGAGAAAAATCGCTACTCTACCTCGGTATAACATCACGGAACCATCTACTAACGTCCTTATATCGAGGTGTGGCTCTATCTCGCTAAATATTGCCTTCAAAATACATGCGCTTTAATACTTTTCGTCTTAAAATCCACTAATCTATCGAATTTCATCGTAAAATATTTGATGTATCCATAAAACTATATTTTCGATTACCCCAAGCTTATTATCCTACGTAACAATTCGTCCCACGAAGTGCTACTCGCTAGTAATTTGAAATACAGTATCAAAAACTCGTACTAATTGATCGAGCAGTCGGAATATGGTTCGCGGTCCGTTGAAATACGAGCCAGAGATAGGAATCGCGACAGCGTTTTTGCAGCACGGCTCCAGCGGAGGAGCGAGACACGGACGTAACTGGCGGGGTCGAAAAAAGCGGGCCGGGGCGAAGAATCGCATTAAAGGCGACGGTCGTGGTTCCGCGATTAAATTCTCAAGCAAGAAGAAAAGTAACCGGCGGAGACGGAGAAGGCCAGACCAGCCTGGAGAAAAAAGCAAATTACCGGACGCTGGCTGGCTACTCGGCGTCGTACCCCGAAGAACCACGCTGGAAAAGTGGTCCACCCTTATTCTCCGGGCTCGTGAAAGTCTTTGGAACGAAATTGCGTTAGTCGTGAATATTAAAATTCGTTAGTCACGGTATTGAAGTCTGTTAAGGGCCCTTGGCTGTTCGACTATGGACGTTACAAAAAGACAACGTCGAAGAGGTGACGCTGTTATTATACCTCGATTGATACAAGGTGCATCACCTCGATTCAGCCAGCGATTTGATTCTCTTGGCTCATGAAGCTCTTTAGAATAAAATCCTGTTTATTATGATTAATACTAAACGTGTTTATATAAAGAAAAATTAAGTTTGTTGTTGGACCTCTAGAGATTTGTATTAACAGGAGCTTCCAGGTGAATACTCCCACGAAGGATCGATACCCATAGTTCCAATAATTTAAACACCTCTGGGAAATGATTTGCCCGCCCTATAGTAATTTCTAAATTGAGAGAACCACTGACGAGGATCGTTGGAGCACCGAACTATATTCAAATCCATTTTTCTCGCGAACGGTCGCTCGTATGGGAAACGCTCTATTGCATATTTTCGCCGCGTTTTATCGCGAGGAATCGCCTCATTCGCCGTTTATGCAGCGAATTACGAGCGTAGAGCTTCATTTCAACGCGGTAACGCCGACGAGGCGGGATCCATTTTAGCGGGGACTATTTAAACCGCGTCGTCGTTCGATACTGTCTGTTAATAATTATTCCGCCGGACGGGAATCGTTTACATACAAACGGGCATTGCTATCAACCGGAGCTGCTGGCGAAATTACGGCGCGAGGGAATATCGCGCTGGAGCATTATGGACGGGACGACCATTCGAGTCGTTCCTGTCACGAAAATCATTTTGGTCTTGTCTGGTACGACGCCATCTCGCTCGAGTGACACGGCGGCCATTTCGCGACTGTTGGGACGTTTAAGGTCTGGCTTCGAACGTTTCCGAGCAATCGTCCCTCGAAATAAGCAAACAGAATAAAATACAAACGGAAAATAAGTAAAGTGAGCTATATTTTATTATTTTAATTACGATTTAATATCGAACCTACCACGACTGGTCGAACGACCGTTTTTAAATTCTTCTACACAGTTCTTACATGCTATATACGAATTATATACAATTGTTTCATGCATTACTCGATTCAGTTCCACGTAAAGTATTTTTGCACTTAATTGAGAAAAGTGTCTCTGAGTCAAGGAATAATTTACCAACGAATGGTTCCGGAAAACTGAACTCCTGATCGAATTTCTGTATCCTGTAGCATAATTAAAAACGCGTACAGGTTTTCTAATCGATACGTTCCATAACGACCACGATTTTTCCCGTTCGCGACCAGGCCTCGTAATGTATCCCATCGAATCCATTCCTCGCAACGAAATTTCCACGGAACGATCGACTTCCCCGAGGATCGAAACGGCGCCAATTGTTCGTTTTCGTCCACGGTTCACGATTCATTACGTATCCCCCCCCCGCGGATCGAAACGCAAAACCGTAGGCGAAGATTCCCCGCATCAGCGGAAAAGTAGAGAACGCGCGAGGTGACCGAAGAAAAAAAAAAAAAAAAGAAAGAAACGTCAGCTGGCGAAATCCAATTAATCGAGTATCGATCGTCGCCGATCCGCGGCTTTTCCTCTGTTTCGTTTTTCCTCCAGGCGTTCCCGTATCGTTCATTACGGAAACAGTGACCCGCCTACCTGGACAAACCCGTGCCCGAGCCGAGGTTTATGAAGCGCCGTGTATATTTCACCCTGCTCGCCGTTGAATTCGCCATACTCCCACCTCTCCATATCCCTTTATCCGTGCGTATCGAGGCTAATAAACTTTCACGCGGGATCGCCGCGGCTAAGGAAGAAAAAAAATTGGAGAAGGAGGGGGTAGAAACCGCGGAAACGAACGGACTGGAACCATTGTAGACTCCTGGAAAGTTGGAACTGGAGAATCGGGGGAAGTCGATTGGTCCTTGAAGGCAACGTTGATGAGGGTGGAGGTAAAAAAATGCTCGACGACGGAAAATGCGATTATTAAAGAGAAGTCCCATAAATATTCGTAGCTTCCGTTAATTATATATTCTCCGCCTAAATGAAATTATATGTTCGATATTTTCAACTAAATACTTCATTATAAATGCAAGCAAGTATAAAGTTTATTCTAATCTTCGGCCCAGCTTCGGAATTATATTATTTAGGTCAATTATTGCCTATTATTTTTGGGTTCCTTTCAACGTGGTCTACAAACGAAGTATTTCTAGTTCGAAGTTGAATACCGGAAACGTTGTATCCGCAGTAGGGAGTCCGAATGTTTGAAGAAAAGAGCACTTTTATTTTTCCGGCTCGCTATTGGCCGCGATTTTCTTTGTTAACGGCGGAATTTCTCGCGAACAGTTCCTCGCCGAGAATCTCCCAGTGTAAAATAGGTTCTCCGTGTTTCGAACGAGTCTCCCGGCGTTCGGAATTTATTTTCGCCCCTGGACTTCCTGTTATACCGGAGAATTATATCCTAGATTGAATTAATAAATTACCAGTAACTCGCGAGGAAAGCTCGAAAGCTCGGAAGCCCGGTTATTAAGATAATACGTGTAAAGAATTCTCGCTTGCCTCGGTTAATAAGCGCCCCGACCTTTACGGCGATGTTGAAAGGAGCCTGTATGAAAAACGAAATACGATATTGAGAAAGCTGCTCGTTTCGTGCGTTTTGAAATGTTAATCTCGAGAATTAGTATAATCCAATCTGGGTTATTACGCGGGTGGGAGGGCCGATTTAAGAAAGTGGATCGTGACTGGCGAGACCTGGTGCCTCTGGGACCATAAAATTAACCAGCGCTTTTTAATATCTCCTTCCGAGTCGGCGGTGCAGGACGTGTTTCGGCTAGCGCGTTTGAAAAAATAGAAAAGATACGATAAATTTAATTAACACGTTCGCTGCCAAACTGATACCATTAGAGTTAATACTGAAAACGACGTAATCAAACATTTATCGTGGTATTTATTTTTGCAATTTCATTGAAATTTATTTTCTATGATTCTATCGAATCAACGTAGTTGCCATACATACTAGTGGTTCGAAATTGATTCGGATACTACGAACTCGAGCAAAACTCGAGGATCTATGTAAATTTTGTAAAATTGAAACAAATTTCCTTGTTTGTCTCGGATCGGGGACCGCGTCGACCCGTTTACCGCGGAAAAAAAGCGTTCGCGTCGAGACGGAGGGAAATTCGGACCGTATAGAGGAACCGAGATACCTCGTAGAAGCCATTAACCGCGTTAAATTAATCCTCCATCCGCCTAGTAATACGAAGGCGGCTAAATTGGAGGCCGAGAGAACGCAACGCAGCGAGCGGGGCCCGGGGAACGATAATACAGATTGCGACGTCGCTAGCAGACGGTTACCCGCGTAAAAAAGCTCGAGATCTAACGAGATTTCATGAAGGACCTTGTTGTTCGACGTAATAACTCGCATCAGCGACGTCAACCGTCCAGGCAGCCATCCAACTAGCTGCCAATACGGGCCACCGGCTCGTCAATGAAAAGAAAAAAAGGGCATTTTAAACGATTTTCTCTCGCTAAACAACCGCCCCTGCGACGATTAATCGCGAGTTAACCTCCCACGGCCCTTCTGGCTGAATTAAAAACCGTGGCGGGCGCGAGCCTATCCAGGATCAATCGTTTAATCGTAGCTATCGATCTGTCGCGCTTGAACAGAGAAGTGAGAGCTGTATTTGTGTTGGCTGGTGTCAAATATTTAATCACAAGCATGAATTAATATTAGGTAGTTTGATTTTCTGCAATTTTATTATGATTTTCTGCAATTCGAACTCGGAATTAAATAGACGTAAAA
Organism: Hylaeus anthracinus; assembly: GCF_026225885.1. NCBI lineage: Eukaryota > Metazoa > Arthropoda > Insecta > Hymenoptera > Colletidae > Hylaeus > Hylaeus anthracinus. Next base: position 17,194,719 of record NW_026533254.1, read on the forward strand.
AAAAAAAAAACAAGAAAAAACTCGCCACTGGACAAACACCCAACTCACAGCAATTTCTCACGCGCTGGACGTGAATCATCGCGGGACCGAACGGCAATAATAATTTCTGGCGTCCCGCCCCCCCCCCCCGCGAGCCTCCATTATTCGCTACGATCTTTGATAAATTTCAACCGAACAAGCCCTGTTGGACCCAGAGGCGAAGGGACGAGGGAAAATATCTCGTCCCATTCGTCTAAAGTGAAATAATTCTCCGTGATGTGATATATCGTCATCCTCATAATTAAAAGTTGAGGATGCAACCCGCGGGAGCCATTAGCCCGGCGCTTGCCGCGGGTTTCTCGATCCCGCGATTATTCCCCGCGAAATGGATATTTATATTCGCTCACGAGCAACGCCGGATTGCCGTTATTTATACCATTCTACCCGTGTTCCGCGATCTTCGTGCGTGCGCGTACCAGTTAAAAACATATTACCGCCGCGGTCAAACACTTCCACACCCTCCATCCTTCTGGCTGGCGGTACCAGCGGCGACATGATCATTTTACGCGTAAATACGAATGGAATACGTGGAATAAAATTTTCGTGTACGAGGTTTCGTTCTCGAGGATGTATACGTTGAACATTTTTTAGGCTCGCGTGCCGTTGGTCCGACGCGTCTGACCATAGCGTGACATTTCTACTTGTTTTCGGTGTTCACTTAGATTGATTCCAATATTCTACCGTCTGCTTCTCGAATACTATCCGTTTCTATTGATACACGTAACAGGTATCAAATTACAACCCCCAATTTTCTGCAACGCAAAGAGATTGGTGTACCATCGTGAGTACTCGATTTTCTAACCCCATCGATTGTTCGAAAAATCGAAAAACACTCGACTTTTCCAGACCATTGGTACGTATCGCTCACAGCGGGCGTTTTCGCGCTGTCGACGGCGCGAACGCCGCGCAACAATACAACCGATGCCCGACGGGGGTTGTTTCTGGGCGGGAAACGTCAAATCGAAACGCGGAGCGCGTGCACGCAGTTTGGCGGCCAGCCAATTATTTGTTGCCCCCGGAAACGTCGAACCCCGAGCCTCGAAACATCTACGCCGTACCCCGCCCCCGCGGTTCTGGTCGAAGGGAGGAAGGAACGATCGCGGCCTCTCCAGCTTGTCAAAACGTATTGGCTCGCGGATACAACGCATTATACAACGCGGACGATGGATCGTCGTCGTTCGAATCGCGTGGGTGTACGAGCGGGTTCCGGTGATTGCAGTCAGCGGCTCGAAAACTGGCTGAAACGGGCAGAAACGTGACAGGGATTCACAGCACGGTGGACAACGTCGAGGACGAAGGGAAGGGGAGGGGTGGGGAGGGGACTGGCGTGGGGGGGGGGGAATACGTGTCCATCACCGTTCTCTATTTTTCGTTGTCCACCCCTCCCTCAGACGAACCTCCAATGCTTTTTCTCTTCATAACAATTTCGATGGCCCGGTGTAATTGCTTTTTCGACGCGAGAAACGTCTGCGACCCTCGTGATCGCGATTGACTCCCGTTAGAATTTTTTTTGTAGAAGGGAGGTTCCCGTGGGTCCCTTGTGTCGCTGTGAACTATGGCTTCCCGATTTAAGATGTAGAAGTACCGCGAAGGTTTCGACGTTTTAGATTTCGAGCAGCACAGGTTCGAAGTGCGGTCGGCAAGCAACGAACGAACGGGGTCGTGTTTGGGCTCATTTTCATCGCGGAGACCTCTGCAATCCACTAACAACAATTTCGCGACGATACAAGAAGAGGTTTGCTCAAAAAGCGTAAATATCGATGAAGTTCAATTCTATCCTATCGACTAACAATCCGATAACACGGAGCATTCCAACCTCTATCGCAATCACAGGCGACGAGAACGCAGACCCTATCTTATTCTAATGTCGATTCAGGTGCAAATACGCGACGTCCCAATTCCGTCCAGTCGCGGGTCGCTTTGAGCTTCGACGCATCCCGCGTCCTACCCCATATAATCTCGCGTGAAACGCCGCCGACGCCGACGCTTTGATGGGGCTGACCGGCGCGCGGTCAGTACCCGCTCCGCTTGTCAATCAAAACGAAACAATTTGGGCCACGCAGCGAATTGGCCCGAGCCCCGAGCGCACGGGTTTGATTGGACGACGGCAGATGGGCTGCGAGAGATATAGAAATGAATTTTGAAAACAACGCGACGCCCCCGTAGAAGCGGGACTGGAATCAATTCGACTTTTCAACGGGAATCGTTGGCGCGTGCCGTTCTCTCGATTTACGCGAGGGGTTACGCTTTGGGAAACGGAAGTCCCCTCTATTCGACCGAGCGATATTTTCCAGTGGGACTTTGACGCTTTCAGGTGTCCTCGAAGCCGCGCGGTTCTTCGAGTTGAACGAGTTTTTTGGAGAGCTCTGCGCTCACGGGAAAATTTAACCCTTTCGGTGGCGTTGAATCTCGCGTAGGGGTTGATCGGTGGGATAGACAAGTTCTCGAGGCTGATAATCTGGGTTAGGGTGTAGGCTTGTGGGTAAAGAAAATGTATTTTTGTATTGTCGCGAGTTGTATTGTCGTGTTATTCATTTGTTGCTCATTGACCGCACTTCGAAGCGGTGCTGCTCACAAAATTGAGATAAGGTCTGGGTTGAAAAACGGATATCTAGATCGGTGAACCTGCTTGCTAAATGGTAAAAATAAACTCGAATAAATAAATAAATAATGTAAACATGAAAAATGGATACTTTGAATTATTCTTCGTATAAAGTATCACCTTCGGCACCTGCAGCTTCTTTTATAAGACAAGACGGGACTGCTCAGGAGTTGTCTCTGTTACCATATTTTCCCCTTGATTAAATATTATCATAAAGTCGAAAGTACGCGTCACCCTTCGATAACCTCGCCCATCGGAGCACGCGGAATGCTTTATCTCGGTATCAGCGACGCCGAGCGCCTTCTGGTTGACTGAAGTGCCTAGCGACGGAGGACCTCGTGGGCGTCGCGAGGATAACGCGATAATCCTTGTTGCACGCGTAAACGCTTCGACGTATCCCGCCGTCGACGAGGCGCGTTAAAGCGAGCAATCGATAATCAAGATGAACGACGCCCTTAACCATTCTTCGCGCGCCACAGACTCTTCCTCGTTGAAAGATGGGGAAAAAGAGAAAAAATTTCTACGAAACGAGCCCGAGTCGTTTGATTTGTGAGTCCAGCGAGAAATAAAGGTAAAGGATGGGGTAATAGGAGGGGGATGATAACGTATGCAAGAGAGGGCTTAGCTTTATGCAAGCAAATGAGAAATCTGCTTTACATAAATAATAAAAATAAATAGCCAAACAGAAAGTACAATGGACTAAAGAAAAATGTGTTTGGAGTTATAGACCAATCGATATCGTAGCCCATATATTTTAATTATATAAATACTACTGCGATGAATGTTTTGCACAACCATGTACGACCTCGATTACATTCAACGAAAGAAACTCGATGGCCATCGACGGTCGGAACACGGAAGGCTTCGGTGTAAACCACTTTCCCAAGGCACAATGACGAGAATGAATCTCCATATTTGCATTCTCCTTAGACGCATATCTCGCCCCAGCTTCTTTCCATCCGCCGTTTTTTAAATCCCCATCGGTCTTCCGGGGCCGGGTTGCTCTGGTAATTCCAGGAGGAAAGAAAAACAGCATTGCCGGACGGAGCTTACGTTACCGAGTTACTAATCGAAGTAGATAGTTCCTTCTTTTTCTCAATTCGGTCTCCCCCGGCGCTCTTTCGCCCCTACCTTGCCCGGCGTACCTACCTCCCTGAGTTTATCCCCCATCCTGCACTTTGCTCCCTTCGTTCTCGCTCCTCCGCGTCCGCTCCTCTCCCGTCGGCGTCGAAACGCGCAGCCAGCACTCTCGTTGCTCCTTACTATTCCGGGATACCCTCGAAAGTGCAGCTGAGAACTCGCCTCGCATTGATAATGCTCCGGGTATATTCCGTCGATGGACGAGCAGAAGGGGCCGCGAGAGGGTGCTCGAGGGAGAATTTCACTGGATAGAGAACGGGAGAAAGAAACGCTCGAGAGACTCCCCTGCGCCAGAAGAGGTATCGGTTGCGACTTCCGCGGAACAAAGCGTACCTAAGCTCGAGTTGAATTTTAATCGTGGCCTGCCGCCGACGGACACTGCGGCATCTTTCGATTTTTTAACCTGGGATCCGTCGATCTTCGTGGCCCTACGTGAGATTTTTCCATTTTGGAATCCGTGGTGACTAATTTAGGTCTTAAACGGCGCCGCTTGGAAGTGCGGTCGGCGAGCAAGAAACGAACGGGGTCGTGTTTCCACTCATTTTCATTGGAAAAACCTCGGTAACCCTTTCACGACATTTTACGGACGATAGAAGAAGACATTTTTTCAAGAACACCATCAAAAGTTATACATTAAAAAGCGTAAATACGAAGAATATTTAATTCTATTTTATTGACTGACAATCTGCTAACAGTGAACACTTGAGTGTACCCATTTTCCTAACCCTATTCTCTGTTGCTTTACAAGACCCCCGTTTTCTATCGATTCTATATCTTTTGGACCCCCCTTCAAGTAGACGACTTCTGATAATTGCTGTCTGTCATTTGGACCACGCCTGCGAATGAGTGATCACAGGAATTCACACTGTGTCGTTTCGAACACTGGCCGAGGTCAAAGGTCCAGACTTAAAGGCAAAGGAAACCGCGCCGCAAAGGGACCGGGTCTCTCCGCAAAGAAAGTAATTTACTAATGGCGCCGCGCGATGCACGAACGCAGCCCTGCATTCTTCATCGCGACGATGGAGCGCGGTTTGCCTTTCGGGAGAACCGGCCTTCGCTGCCATAGTCCGATCTCTATTCACCTGTGTTTGTGATCCAGCCGTTGCATCGGATCCATCGATCGCCATTGAAAGCGGAAGTTAGAACCCGATGGTTCCCTGATTGTGAAAGGGCAATCTGGGCTAACAAGTTCAGGGCGTTTTCGAAACGGAGACGAAGGTAGGCCGCTACGAGAGGTGGAGCATCGAGACTGATAATAATAAGTAGAATACGAGGTTGTTGGTACGGCGAAAGGTGGAGAAAGCGTCGGCACTCCAGAAGACAGCCGCTTGAGACGACGCGACGTTAACGTTCGGATGCGGAGCTTTAGTGGATTCGGTTCGTTTCGGCCAAGCAGAGAACGAGACGACGTCTCTCCGAGATGCCATAAATGGGAGGTTCGATTTCCGCACGAGGAACACAGAGAACACGGAGGGTGGGAACGGGAAGGAGAAAGGGAGCCCTTTAACGGTACGTTTACGTTCCTTTTACCATCGAGTAATGGTATTGGCAATCGAGTAGGCACAGGCGCCATTGGACGACGAAAGTCTCGAGCAGAGGCGACTTTATGTGCAATACTGTCGCGGATAATACTCGAGAATAGGAACCGACGTTTGTCAAGGTTTGGAATTTCGAAGATAAAATCACGTTGGTAACTTTCGGAACTGAGAACCACAATAGTCAGAATTTTTTATAAAACATATTCTACCGCTAAATGCTACCGCTACCAGGATTTTTCGTGAGATGAACTGATGCATGATGTGACAAATCTTCGACATCGTCGCTTTAGAACATTCTCCGCAGTTCCTTAAACTGCATTCCTCGTTGACAATTTACCGAGCATAAATTTTCTCGCTACTTCTCCTTGCCAGGGAGGGGCACAGCATGTGTCTGTCTTGTCTTATCGCGCTGACGCGTCGGCACTGGCAGACTGTCCATAAAATCTTCCACGGGACGGCGAGTACACGCGTGAATCAGCCACGGTTACGCGGGAGGGCGACAAGCGCGCTGGGGGATGATTCAGCGTGCTCGTAAACGAGCAAACCCCGGTTGCAACATCCGGACTCACCCTCGACCGTCGCTCTCGAGTGTTTCGTGGATCGGGCTGTCAAATTGATTCCGCTTGGACGATACGATGAAGCGATATGGGACGGGGACGATTGATTTTCCTCGTAATGGCTGATTTTTAAGGTTGGACAACGCCATGATCGCGGGAGTCGTTCGAGTTTGAAGGAACAGTAGGGTTGTTCGTACTTGGGTGTATTACATTAATTATATTTTTTTGTTGTCAGAGGGAGAGGAAGCAAGCTAGTTTCGTGGATAAAATTAATTCTGTTTTAGAATAGTTGCCTCTTGATCTCTGGGTGTATCAAATTAATTATATGTATATTTTTGTTATCAGAGGGAGTATATGTATAGTATAGCAAGTCGATAATTTTGTGAATAACGTATTTTCTGCAAGGGACTTCTGGATCGAATAATAATAAATAGCGAACCTCTCGTGCACCGCAACCGAAGGTATAATTAAATGGAATATTTCTGTTTGGGAACTCTGTGAGCTAATAATAAGTGTTACCACTGCTAACGCTAACATTTCATCTCTGAGTCTAGGAATCGCTGGCACGAGGGCCACCAGGCGTTAGCTGATACCAGAAGAGGATTAAAATTGAAAAAAGGAGTTTGCGGTCCGACGGCTAGCCATGGTGATCGACGGCGAGTGGAAAAAGAGGAAAATGGAACCCCCCGGATGAAGCGCGAAAATGCAAAGCCGAAGCGTCGTAGCGGTCGTTCGATAAAATTTCGAATATAAAATGAGCATAGCGCCCCGTGAAGTGCGTAATTACGCGTGTGTTTGGATGCGTCTACGTACGTGTGGAAATACAGGGTGTCTCGGCTCGAAAGGACATGTTCCATTCGCAATATAATAACGGATACGAAATATTATAAAAATTTTTATTATTTTACTAGAATTAGCATTGCTTCTGTGAAAATTCGAAGCGAGAGGTATAGTATAACACAGTTCTTGGCACTACTCTGTAGACTCGATCTGAGAATGTTTATTGTCTGCGAAAAATTTGATAAAAATTCTATTCATGCAGGTATTTCTGCTACTTGTCGAGATTATCTCTGAGAAAAAATCGAGACACCCGGTAGGAAAGTGAAGTACATCCTTTCGATGGTGGATCGATGATACGGCTGCTGGCTAGAGTGGCGCGTTAATAAAACCAGAGCGTTAATTGCTGAATTCCCCATTGATTAATGGCCCTCAAGACTCCAACGGGGGAGACGAGTGAGCCGACAATTTCATGAACGAAGGAAATAGCTCGGTGTCTGCGTTACAAGCTCAAATTGCGGAAATATTCGTCGGTCAATCGGGGCGTTCTCTTTTCTTTGTTCCTTTCCTCCATTGCACTTATTAAGTAAGCGACTCTCATAAATAAATCAGATAAATAGCCAAATTGAACAGGAAATTCTCCCACAAAAGTCATTAACACAATTGCATATAAAAATGAATCTAAAATGTGGAATAAAATTTTCTGATAGGTCACTTCGTTTTCCAAAAAGTCCATTTTGAAAATTCCTTGGGGCACGTGGTTTAGCTAAACCTCTCTACTATTCATCTACTACAATTTCTATCGATCTCAGAATTCGTTAATTCGTCGATTTTGCATAAAACTGACGAAACAAGTAGAAAACCCTTGCAACGATCAGACACGCGTCAGCCAAGCCACACTTGGTCTCCCACGCACGTTCTCGCTCGTTCAACTCCCAAACTAAGCATCCCACGAAAGAAGAACGTTATACCAAATTTTCCACGCACTTTTTCACGAACAATAACCATAAAACGATTGCACTCTAACTCTCGGCACGGTACGCGGACAATTTCCCTTTATTCCGTCAATTGCTCGCTCCGGAGGACGGCGTATGTCTCGAAAATTCCATAAAACGGGCACCGAGGCGCGTCGAAATACCCTAACCGCTTTAAAATACAAACTGGGACAGAGTTAGCAGAAATTTATGCGCATTTAGATACCTCCAGAAATCGTATTCCTCGGCTCCCAGAACCGAGAGCCGCGCGAGACTGCTTGTATTGTAATCGGAAACGGATTCCCCGTGTGTACATATTTCACAGCGATGGGAACGCGTCACGCGAAATGGATTCCCTTCCGCGGAAGACCGTCAGGATTTTTTTCTTGATCTGATCGAAGGATTCCGTGTATCTCCGGTCCACTCTGGTCCGATCGACGGTTTACGGAACGGGGCGCGTTGCAACGCTTGGAAATAACCGCTGGGAATCGTAAAAACGCGCGAGGCTTGCGCGCGCGATGGGATTTCGTTTCGTTTCGATACGAATTGCATTTTTTCCACCCCATCCCCTTTTATCGATATAACCAGACGGGGGAAACAAAGGAGAGGGTGGCTGGTGAAAGCGTTGTTGTGTGGAAACCGCGTTGAATGGAATGTGCGGTCATCGCTTTCGACCGCGAGTCTCGCAGAGTTTGCTTTACGAATTTAGCTGTCTATGTTTTTGTAAAATACTGCGAATTTTTCGGAAATTCCTGACTCTTTGGCGGATGCAACAGGGGAATTCTCGTATTGTTCCGAGGGGGGACGTTGCCCGATACCGGGGCTCACGAATATCAATCAATTTAATGTTTGTGTTCAATTTAAATCTGGATCGAGGAACACTATAATGTGGTGTTCAACCTTCTTTCGTTAATTCTTTTGCCTCTTATAACAGTTCCTAATCTTTGATATACACATCACAGCGGCCTTATAACTCTATCTCCTCTTAAAAATTTATCACGACTAGACGAATCATCCTATAATATAAAAAAAGCACGTTATTTGAAATTTTATACGAATTTTAACCCCGAACAAGTAATCCTGTGCATTGCCTGCGTTTTGTATTTCCTCTAAATCGCGTGTCTCGAAGACTGAAACCCAGTCGCCTCGGTTATCAGTCTCGGACGACCCTAGATGACACGGCTGATCGCCAGTATTTGTATCCCCGTGGTCTGAACGAATCCTGCCACGATTTCGTCCCCTTTCGAAAAATGAAACGTCGGATAAGCAAGAGGCGACGCTCGGCGGTGTAACCGCGACGCGATATAATTGCGTCAGGGTGTAGGAGCATGGAAACAAAAAGCCGCGAGACGGGGAGATCGCGGGGAATGATTCAGTTAGGGACGCGATCCTATTTCCCGTAACAGGGTAACGGCTTTGCTTTTCCAGCTGGAACAATCGGCCCCTCCGGCCCTCCCTGTCGCGTCGCTGGCTTCTCGGCTCGTTGCTGATACGGCCAGCAGAGCCCACATAACTGTCATGGGGCGGCGTGATTCACATGAAAGATCGCACGTGACTCGATACATCCGCGCGGTTGCACCGCCATAAATGTTATTGTTGCTGTTAGCCTTATTACGTTTCGCTCGAGACTCACGCCCTCGCCTTGGTCTCCCGTTTCACCCGTGCCACGATTGTTCTTTTGTTAGGGGAGATGTGCCACGACGACAAAACGGACGACGGAGACGACGGGGTATCGAAAATGGATCGGATTCCCATTTTATTCCTTGGACTCTGTGAGTCAGTTATCTATTTCTTGGACGCGGGATATATTAATTTGACGTGGATCTATTCGTCGCGCAAAAATAAATTGAAAACGTGGGATCAGTTTCTTAAAAAGGAAGCTTCGTTGTTCGACAAATCGACTCCAAAGGTGATCGAGTCGCAACTCAGTTGAACGCGTGCCCCGAACATTTTTAAGAGCCGTTTCCTAACAACCGAGATCTCGCGAAAGAAAATACCATTTCACATTTTCGTCTCAGTTTTTTATGCGGAATCCATTAGCGTACTTTTCACTACTCGTTCATGACGGAAAACATTTTTGTGATGCGCGCGATTTCGTTTTGAGAGTATTCTATGTAAATTTCTGTCGAAACCTTGTAACAGGACGAAGTACGTTTTACGCGAAACCGGTGTTTACTTATCGTTAAAACAGAATGGAGAGTATTCGTCGGACCGCGAAACCCGGTATACATTGCATTGACCGACCAATTTGGAAATTCCCATAAGCACTCGCTCGTGTTACACAATCTCCATTCGTTAGCAACAAATTATCAGCAAGGATCCGTTATTATCGCCGCGTATGGTCCGTCGAACTCGACAATGCATTAAACAACACAATTATTTCCATGCTACATTTAAATTACAGGCCATACATCGTTAACGAAGCCAGCTACACCGTGTTTGCCGCACTGCCTTTAGAATCTCGACGTTTTAATGAAGTATCCGAATTTCCGGGTGAAAACACCCGCGGAATGATCGTCGTGCGTCGGTCTCGGGACACTATCGACGAACGTCGTTAATTAATCTCCAATGAACGCTTCATCGGTGTTCCAAACAGCAACGTGAATAAAAATTCAACGCGAAAATGGAACAACGTGGCTGTTGATCGCTGTTTGCAACTTTGTTATCATTTATGTAGAGACTAAGGGTGGTTTTTCTTAAAGTGAGTCAACGTGCTTGTAGAGTCTAATATTCTAAGCTTCGCGGTTCACAAAGGGTGCTTTGAAAAATGTGAGATACTCCGGAGGATTCTCGTGGGGGAAAAAGGAATCGAAAATTCTTGTATCATTTTTTTCCCCACATTTTCTCAAAGAATCCCTCCGACAGTTTTCGCATTATCATAAGCACCCTCTGTGGCGCGAGCGTAGAAGCCATACCCCTATTATAAAATAATAGTCTTCCTTACGCAACGCTCTTTCTCCGCCAATTCTCTACTCCCTGGAAAATATGCAACCAACAATCCACCCAGCGTAACGTAACCTCGCACGGTGCGGCATTCTCGAAAGTCCCCGCGCGCTAAGTAAGGACGCACGCGAAATCGCGTCGCATAGTTCGCGAAGAATCCTAGTTTACGACATTGTGGCGTAACGACAGAATCCGGCACCGTTTGACGGAAGTCTCTCGGCAACCGATTTCAGCTTCCTTGTATGGGACATCGTCGATCGATTCTACGCGTTCCTTTCTTCGTTGGCGTGTCCCGCGGCGTGCATCGAAAAATCAGCGCCAGCGAGTCGGAAAGAAGATAAAATTCCCGGACGTCCGTTCGTCTCGTTGGATTGGAACGACGCAATTAACAACGCGATCCGATCGATAGCGTCCGTGGCGTCTCGGCTGCACGCAGATCGCATTATCCCGTTCCCTCTGATCGGTTGAATTTTACTGCGGCTAGCATTGTTCTCGGCGATTTCGCTGGATATTAAAGGCGAGCGCAAACGCCCGTGGACGATCTCCTAGCCCAGTTTCCCAACTTTCCGAACAAGACTCACTTCCCCTCGCCCCCGTTCGTCTCTGTATTGAAGATTCGAGTACAATTCGGATCTACGAGTCCCCAATAAATGAGCAGAATCGAATTGTTGCGCGATTAACCGTCCGCGCTCGGAGCCATTTCGTTTCAGAATGTGCAAACAGGAATCGCGTCGTATTACGCAATGTAACTTATAAAGCATGTAATTTACTGTAACGACACTCGAGCTTGTATAAATCTGCTGACACTGGGAGACATAGTTATGTGAAAAATCAAAATTTTATACTATTCGGATACGTGATAATGCGTGAAACAGTCACGGATATCCATTGATAGTTTCTATCTTTTAAGTTGAAATGGTCGAGAGCCATACCGAATATCGTCCAGCATGAAACAATATTTGAAATGATACGAGGCATTCCGAGCCCATTACCGAACGCGGATAAACCAGCTATTCGCTGAATCATTAAAATTCTTTTTCGCGGGCTCGCCTTGTTAACGGGAAACCGTATCATCCCTCGGATTCGCCTTTATTAGCGCTGTTTACCGAGTTAATGGAAAGCAGGAACGGGGGTTGATTTGACCGGGTATAATTGTCGGAGGCACTCGTTCGTTCCATTTGGGAAGAGATTTTTGCTGTTGGTAGCGAGCCTTTGGTAAATGAAGGTAATTTGAGGACTAACGGATGGTGCAAGGGATGGAATGTTAGACGAACAAAGGAATTTTTTTAGAAAAGGAACATAGAGCTATAAATTTCATTCGATCGTTTGGAAATAATCTAGATATATGTAGTTTACGTTGTAGTCCAAGTGATAGGTAGTGTCGAGGTTCGATGTATAGAGAGTGTGCTCTAACATATGGAGATCATGGTATTAGGTGAACTGGAAAGTAATGTCGTTATTGCAATATTAAATACTCGTCTATCAATCATCAGCTCATTTTATCGATCTGGGATTGAAAAGATGCACGTTAGATGGCAAAAGGCTGTCGATAACGAGGGCGATTATTTAATAAATTGAAAAATTTGTTTGAATTCAACGTAAAGGAAACGACATTACTCTGAGTGATAATTCTATAAATAACGAGTAAAATCATCGAGTCCCACGAAGGGTGTACCATACCTGATTCTTCATGTTCGTGTGCTACACGAGTTTACATGACAAATTTTACTCACGGGGCCCTCGCGGCGGTGATTCTCCAGTGATGGACGCGATACGGGGCGTGTCCCCGTTGATTTCGACATCAGCTGATTTCCTGTAGACGTCTGCGATGGAAGCCGTGCAGCGCAGATGGAGTCGACCGTTGCGGAACATGTCGCTGGTCACCTTGAATTCTATGGTGGACTTCGACACCATCGAGTCGTCGTCCTGGGGGATCGCGAAATATCGGGACCTGTACTGAAGGGTTTCGTTCGATATCTGAAAGCAGACCATCGATGGATTAGATCCGAAAAGTCCTAGATCACCACTTCTACGATCATTTTTTCCAGTGACGTAGAGAGACTACTGAAGAACAGGTACGTGAAATCTGGGCACTAGATCGAGTTCTTGAGTCGACTCAACTTTTTATAAAAAAAAAAAAAAAGAGAGAGAGAAAAAGATCGAAATACACCAAGCACTCTCACGCTTTCAATCAAACCCGAATACGAATTTAGCAAAAAGTTTCCCCCGGTTTCCCTTTCCATAACCTCTTTAATGTACCCAGCGTCCGCGTTCGGTATCGACGGTGCTTTAATAATATTCAGCGAGCAGTTTTCACGGGCATTTGAAATCAAATTAAATCAGTTTGTCACACGCCGCGTACGTGACACTTTAAATGGAAATGGCTCTCACTCGGAAGGTTAAAACGGTAATAAATTGCCGTCGGGAAGGGGAAATCGTTTTTTTTTTTTTTTTTTTTTTGTTTCGCCAGGGAGTGCGTGTGCGCGAACTTTCACGGAAGATTTAGCTGCGAATTACTTTCACTGGGCGGGGACCGTGGCGGAACATTCGCGCGTTAATAATGCAAGAAAACAGGCGTGTACCTCGAATAAATATTTAGCGAGCCGAAAATGAAACAGATTAATTCCGAAACGCGGCGCTATGTACGTTAACCGTGGAACAAGCATGTACAAAGCGTGAATTATTATACCGTGTTTATATCAACGCGAAATGAGCGATCTTCTGAGAGCGTGGTGGAGATTTCGGGACGATTCGAGCGTTTGTTATAATTAAACGTATTGGTTACCCCATTTATGCATCTCGGCGTACTTTACTCTATTAATTGTGTCATCAATGAAAGGAGGTAGATCGGCGATTTTATTCACAGATATTAAATGAAAGAAATCAGTGTCTGGTCACGGCAAAGGTAAGTAGAATTAGCCCCAGTCTGGTCGGCCAAGATCAAGTGGTACGTGTCCGTGTTTGGCCAGACAGACAAAGATGAAACGTATTCAGAGAACGAGAGGTGAACCCCGGAAATAATTTATTTAAGCCACCTCGGGATCTTGGCGTCTCGGTGCGTCACTTCCAATCGCGTTATCTCGCAATTCACGAAGACGTTGCACCTCACTCCCCGCGGGGAAAGACAACGTTCACCGCATCCTCGGCAAACAGATATTCCTCGAGAGCTCTCTTCCTACCTCACGCGAGGAAACAACGCCGCCATCGGCATTTCCACTTCCGCCGAGCGTTATCGGTTAATTAATATCTTGTTTAAACTGCCGCTACTGCTGTTATTACGTTACCGTGCCGTTCCTTTTAACGGTCCTCTAGGTAAATACCAGGACCGATACCATCCCCGTTCCGAGGTTCGAACGCGGCCCAGCCAATTCAATTTCACGCTCTCGTCGAACCAGCCGCGGCGTGATTTTCCCCGAGCGAAGCTTTTCGGCGGGCAGAGATGAATCTTGTTCGTTTCTTCTAAAGACGTTACGCAGTTTCGTTGCTCTTAACGTAAATGAACGAACGGAGAGCGCAGGCTCGAATACCGCCCGCAACCTTTACCGTCTTCTTCTTCTTCTTCTTCATTTATTTTTCCCTCCTTCACGGCTTCCAGCTCGCGCGAAGAGCTTCTGGAAAGAAACGAGGACCAAAGGGGCGGCGAACGACGCCGGGCAAGGTAGCAGGAGTCGCTCGACGTTATTACTTCGGGGAACAAACGAGAGCGTGCATTAAGTCCGCGGACTTGGCGACGACGCGGAGTGTTCATAAAACATAATGCATAAAGCTTGCCGTTGTCGTGTCCCTGCTTCACGCTTTCCGTTTCCCGCGTATCCGTGCCCGCGTTAAAGCCGCCAGGATTTATCGCCGGGTTTCCAGGTGATCCCGCGACAACCTCTTCGTCGGCGTTATCGGTGTCGAAGGTGGGACACGTGTTCCACGAGGAACGAAACACCGGTTCGGGGTTAGTTGGAATCTGATAACGCGGGGGAGGGAGGCAGGTTTCGTTGGGAACTGTTCTTGGCAATTTCTGCGATTGATATTTCATTCCGCGATGAGTACGTTCTACCTTCCTATGTATCCTCATATATAGGCATATACTACTTCCGACTGACCCGTTGCATTCTTCTTTCCTGCATATGTCTAGCCACTGGTTAGCTACAAGAAAATATCCGACTAGGATTTTTCGTTTCCATATTCGTGACATCTCGGGACGTTCTCGTCAGCGTTCAAGGTTGCTCGATAATAATTCCACATTCCACAAACGGTGCCACGCGCTCGAAATCTAAATTTCGTCGTTCTCTCGCCTCATAAAATACCGTTGCCCGTGATACTACACTTCCCGGTTTGTCACATCATATGTAGATTTTATGAGTATTTCGTGTCTCGCGAAATTCCACGCCGTTGTAAATTCTGCGAGTTTTCTCAAAATTCCTGTCGCCGTCGTTTATCATCCGACGTCACTGTAACATACTGCTTCATGCGAAATTCCTCCGACGGATCCTTCGTACGGGAATATGGGCCGCGTTCTTTGCCCGAAACGAAAGCTGACGGCCGCCCCGTCGCGCGACGACCAGAGAATTTTTGTAAGTTCAGCAATTACGATTTTAAACGTGCCGAGAACTTCGACCGCGGAACGAGGATGAAACTTCCAGTTGAAAATCCCTCCGGATCCTGCTTAAGAGTTCCTCCATTCTTGACGAAGTCCTTATTTCTGCTACCTTATATCCCGCTTTTTAACACGTCGGCTGCCAAGTTCATTTTACCCTTTCAGTTAAGGTCACTATCCGCGTAAAGGGTCCAACTATTTCGAAACTAGTCCACTCGAAACTTTCAGCAATTTAAATATAGAAAACGTTCTACGTTTCAAGAATAACGAAGATTGCCTCGTACATATATTTTAATATAAAAACAAAAGAAGAACAAGCGTAAATGTCGTCGATACTCGATATCGTATTTCACGAAAGCATAATAAAACCAACCAATTTCTTTCAACCAGATAATAATCTCGGTTGTATCATCACACCGTGTATAGGTCTCCATTCGCCGACCCCTTCTCCCAGGAACATTCTTTATACGGAACTCGGAGGAAACATAGTATCCCATTATGCTTCCCCAAACGTGTATAGACCTATTGTGTTCCAGAAAATAAGAGTTGCGTGAAGGAGGAATAATTCCGAGCTCCCACCGTCGGGTCGTTCGGCTCCCGCCGGAAATAGGACGCGACCCACGCGTGGCTTGCACAGGTTCCGACGTGTTAAATATTCATCGGTGTCCGATACACTTTACTGGTTCGAAATTTGTCTGTATCGATCCCCCGTCGAGCCACGAATATTTTCACCCTCTTTGCAAATTTCTTCTTCGTTGTCACATCCGTTGAAGTAGATTTTCACGGAAGAAGTTTATTCGAATGGTCGGGGAGGAGTCGATCCTGGGTGTACATAGCCTTAACAAGCGGACAAAGAACGCGGTTGTGGAATTGGAGAAGATGGATCGCGCGTCACCGTGAGTTTCATATTTTATACTTAACTCCATCTGTCTGTCCGGGCGCGGGTATATTCCACTTGTTCTTGTCTGGCCAGGCGTGGGCACATTCCACTTGCCTTTGCATGACCAGACGCTGAGGAAGATAAATCCCAGGATTAAGAGACAAAGGTAAGAAAGAAGCCATTCGAGTTGCTTTCGGTCATTCACGAGACTCGGAAGAACTGTGGAACGTGTCTGATTCGAAGCTACCTCTGAGATTGATCTTTCATTCTCCCACGAGTATTTAGGGTTCTTCTTTAAACAGATACGCTGCGGAGAGGTTGATCGGTTGGTTTATAGAAACATCCAGGAATATCGTAGAAGTCTACCCAACAAGTAGAGAGCACGGCAGCAAAATGGCCGAGGACGTACGGCTTACCGCGGAGCGTTTCATATTTTATACTTTACTGCCCGGCTCGTGTCATCGTCGGCTGCATAACATCGTTTGCTCCTCGAAGCAGCACCGAGCTCGAGGACTGTTTCGGAGCGCCGCGAGACCGAGTTTTCGTCGCGGAAACCCGTACACGGGGAGTTCTCGCAGTCCTTGAGGAGCGGTATGTCCTGCCCCGGACTTGTTTCGGCTGAACGTAATTCCGTTTATTGGTCTTCCGGTCGCTGGTGCTAGGAATTCGCAGGTAACTCGTACGCTCTTTTCAGAATGACGCTGGCACATATTTCAACCGTAGTTTCGTATATGCAAGGCAGGTTGACGGTGCGCAAAATGACGTTAAATTCCGAGTAGTGGCTTTTAATAACCCGAGGGGAAGAATAATTTGGAGTAAGAGTGAGTTTTATTAGTGTCGCGTAACCGAGAATGCAGTGGTGTAGTTTTAATAGTTACTATAGTAGTATAATAGTACAATTAATTCCGAAAATATTCAGGAGTAATTCGAGTACTCCTTAGATGACTAGAAAAAAAAAAGGCGAACCTTTACTGGGTGGAAAAAGGGGGGCCAGGATCTTTAGCTGAAAACGGAAAAGCGTAGGTAGTGGTCGTGAAAATAACGGCGACGTAGTTTCCTTCACGACGTCGCGGTCCATTTCAGCCTTGGGCAACGCTTCGTAGGATTTCTGGGCCCTCCAATTGCGAACTTTCCTCGGAACTTGAACACTGCTAAGAACACGTTCCTGGCTAATAGCTTGCTGACATAACTCCCCCTCGTGTCTCTCCTTTTTTTTTCCCCACTTGGCAGACCCTTTCTCGTCGAATAGCACGTCCGTCACATAACGCAACCTTCTCACGCGAGCGCGGAGACGTCTTTCTGAGAATGTTTGATCTAAAGAGCCAGATGGCGACCTCAGTAAAATTTTCTAGAACGGAAAACCAAAGATTGTTTCAATTTGGAAAAGTATAGAAACTATAGACACTATTCACGCAGACTATCCTCAAGATAAATAAAGCTACGTATACTTATTTACAAAAAACATCCCAGACAATGAATTCTGTACGCGAAACCCGAGTAAACCTTCCTCAGACGAAACTCATCTTCGGTCTACACAAATAAAATTTCGTTACTTCCTGTCTTCGTTCTATTTCATCCCGCGGAATCATCCCCTACGATATTCACCCACGTTGGGTAAACGGGCCATACACGAAATACCTCTTACACGCCCTTATTATTCTTCGAGAGCCACCGATCACCTCGCGGAATTAATCGAACGTTACATTCGAACACTGCGGTGCATTCCAGGTGCGAATTTTACGCTCTCTTCGGCGTCCCGGCACCGCTCGGTCGCGTTTCCGAGCCGATAGCCCGCTAGCCTGGTTACGGGAGATTTATTTGACGAAACAATGCTCGACGGCCGGAAAATAAATTCGGCCGCTTTATGGCCACGGATCGGTTATAATTAACGCGTGCCAGTGACCAGTCGAAAGCGCGAACGAATTAGTTTCTAGAAACAGGGGGTTCGAGCGTCTCGGGCGTGACGGAAAATTCGCGTGTCTAGCCCCGACACGACGGGTAACAATGGCCGCTAGGAAAGTGCACCGAGCCAGCAATTTCATTCACTCTGCCATTTTCGGTTTCCAACGGTAGCCGGCGGACCCCGATGCGTGTCAACCCCGTTACTTCTCCAAAGAGCAGGCTGACCATTGTCGACAACTTTCTCTTAATGTCCCCAAAGTCCCCTCCAACCTTCCCCCCGGGCTTCGTTAGTGCTCCGTGACCGAATACGAAAATCCGCAGCTGAAAAGTCGGCGCTCTAAATCAGTACACAACGCTGGAACTTGGAAATCAGAGGAATGGATCTTTGAAAATAAAGGAGAGTAGGTTTAGGAATGACACAGGAACTCTCAATTTTCGACCGAATAGGATATTCTATTCACTAGGATATTTGTGTCAGATCCAAGGGAACTGGTCATCGAAAGGTTGTCACGAATTTGTCACGGATCGATCGTTAGGGTGTCCTTCCGTGACGATCGACGGAAAATCGATAAAAACGTCTCTGTGCATCATCTGTCGAGGCGTCGTTCTCTCTGCGACTGTCGCGCGATCCATCGTATCCATTCGAAATTGTTTAAGTCACAGACACGATCCTGCCTCGCCACTGGCTCCTACGATTCTTACGATTTTAATCATATTGTTCTTGCTTCGACGTCAATTCCGATTTCCCACTCCCCTTCAAAATCAGTAGACGTCCATTGTCTTCCAAATCCATCGAATTCGTCCCTTTCGTCCATCGTGTAACGAACACCGCGCCCTGTCGCCCATACTCCCTTTCGTTTTTAGAATTTTCCGTCCTCGTTTCGCGAGCGTGTTTCGTTTTGTTTTTCAATCAGTCCCCAGCGCTCTAACTAGTTATTTCGCATTTCAACGACAGCGTTTCGGCCAGGTTTCGCGCACAGTGCACCGCCGGGAATTAAATTTATCGGGATCCATCGGGATATATCCGTGCAATCTGTAGGGAGAGGGACGGAGCCGGCGAGCGGGAGAGAGTCGGAACGGTAGCCACGTATGCAAATAAATCGTTATACTGCGGTATTTGTTAAATCAGCCAAATTATTCCGTTAAATCGCAGCGGCCCAGACGCATTTAACCGGTTACAACGAGCACGGAGTGAGTTATTTGTTTTCGATCGACGAAAACATCGGCTGATCGAAGGAACGTCGATTGCTTCCGTTCGTTACCTTCCACTCGTGGCATTTTTTTTTTTCTCTTGCTCTCCCGCTTTCTCGACTCGATGCTCGATTTAACCGGATCGCGGAACAAATGGCCGCATTTCCATATTGTGTTGTTTTATACCGTTCCGTAAAACGATTCCGGATGGGCGTCGAACAATTTCGAGGTACGAAATGTTTGCCGATAAAAAGAAACAATGTGTTCCGCTTGGTGCTCGACGATTTGTTTAATATTTTTGGGGGGAATCAACGTGTCGATACATTTTCATGTTATTGCATCGAATTAGAAATATTCTTAGATTTTTCTTTGGAATTTCCTTGTTCTTTTTCGACGAATGTTTAAAGGAAACGTGGCTAAATAAATCGAACGAATTAAAATGTATTAGACCATCTCGGCTTGAGAATTTCGTTGATGTAAGCTCCCATAAGAGTGCAGGGACATCGCCGCACCCTCTCCACGAGCTGACGTATTTCCCCAGCGTCCCTCGAGACCTCTATCCTTCTCCAGGTGAATGATCACGTGTATTTCGTCCGAATTTGGGGCGAAATTTCGGTTCAATTTGATCCCAGGGAATTGCTCCTGTAAATATTCCGTCGTTGGCCAGCTCGCTCAAAGATTTACCGTGGGACCGTTCGACGGGACAAATGTCGTCTCTTAAAACCAAGGACAAGGGTATAAAAGAAGTATATAAACCGAGTAAACTGGGAAACGAGATTCATTAGTTTATCTTCAGTCGTTCCATTGCTTATTGTGTCAGTGGAGTGCCGTTTCTCCAGACGCCTGATTTATCTTCGTCTTCCCGAACCCCGTAAATGGATATTTTGTTGCTTCGATACCTCTTCCGGTGTGCCGATTCGATTCTCGCTCTCGATATCCCCGCAGACATCGAATTCCTTATTTATCATCGAGTCCTCTCTGCGTAAAGATAATGTTTCGCAGATACACCCTTCGCGAAGATTCGAAGTTGTTGCATCGTTTCCGGAAACGCGTTCTCGAATGGCGTTCCGTTGAAAAATATTCCCCGGATCGATAGCTCCCCGTCTTCAATGTTTTCAAAATTTATAGACGAAGTAAAGGCGAGGCATATTTCATCCCAAGCTTTTTAACATCGAATTACCCTCGCACGAGAGATTCGCTGAGCAGAGCAATGGGATCGAGGGTTGCCAGGTATGCGGAGCATACCTCAAGGATTCTTTCAAAATTTATCCGCTCTCTTGAAGAAGTTTCCCTCGGCGATCAGTCGCCGCCATGTTGCTTCGAAATTGGCCGTGACGCAGGAGCAATTTATATTATCGTCCGGCAG
Organism: Hylaeus anthracinus; assembly: GCF_026225885.1. Taxonomy (NCBI): domain Eukaryota; kingdom Metazoa; phylum Arthropoda; class Insecta; order Hymenoptera; family Colletidae; genus Hylaeus; species Hylaeus anthracinus. The sequence goes on from NW_026533254.1 coordinate 17,215,216, forward strand.
ACGAGCGCGCAAGTATTAACGCATTCAAATTCTATTCTCGGTTACGAACAAATTATGAAAGTCTTTTTCTTTTTTATTCGTAATTTTTGTCAGTACTCGGTATTAGAAACGTAAAATATCTGCTTGTCGCGAATGTGTAAGCAAGCAAAAATACTTTACCCTCGAACGAGCATTATTTGCTATTTATTTATAGTTACGAGTGAAAATATTTTGTCTCGAAACGAGTATTATTTGTTACACTCTGCTAATACTCGAAGCTATTTCTGATAGATATCGCTGATAGAGCGGTTGGACCATAAATAAACCAATTAAATAAGAAAAAAGAAAAAAAGAACAAACAAATTTCGATCAAGAGCAAATTTTTCAAGTCCGCGAGGAAATAATTGCTGTTTGCCAAACAAACCACCGAATCGTGACCCAGGGCATAAATGTTTCAGGCGTGTTTACACGTTCCCCGTATACGTCGTAATAATTCGTTCGTGGGCGCAAATTAATTACGAATTATAAGCGGGACATCAAATTGCTCCAACTAATTAATCCGTCACAATGGACCCGAGAATGTGTTTGCCTCGGCCGCGGCAATATCGGAATCATTAATAATTCACTCGAAATAATCGCGGACGCGTTATTGTTGCAGCCGGCGGAGACCGTTGCCAATTTTTTATTTCGCGTTTACACCGCGACGAAATAAAATACACGATTAGTCATATCTAAAATCACGGTTGCGATATTCTTCGCGAATCACAAACACCATGTCGTCCGTCGAAATTAATGATATCCCGGACATCTGAGGCCATAAACACTGAACTTCTTATCGAACAGAAAAATTGTGCATTATTAAAAGCAATCGTGATACGAGTGACAAATTATTTTTCTTTGTTGTACAACTAATGTAATCTAATTCATTCTTCGAGTAACCCTAACGAAATTTAACTTTAAAGCGAAATCCACGCCCACGAATACAGAGATTAAGTCTCCCCCTAGAATTGCGAGTAGAAAATTATTTCTATCCATACTTTCCCGTTGAGAAGCTTTAGTCCAAGATTTCATCCCTTCGGGGGACGACGCACCTGTATTCGCGGCGGACCGCCTTGCAGGGGCGCGAACGCGTGAAGGACGAAGGGTGGGTAGCGCAAACGGGCGAAAGGTAAATGGAACGGAACGACCGGGGCGAGTGTGTGCCGGGTGAGAAGACGCCGAGGACGGGGGTGTCTTCCGCGAGGAACTTTAATCATCCAGTAAGGTCACGTAGCTACGGCTCGAGGACGTATATAGCCGGCGTTAAGGTGTGCGTGGGAGCGAGCTGGAGATAGCTGGCTGGCGATATACTTACGAGATTCCCGTTCAGCTTCCACGTAATGTTGGAGGCGGGACTGGAGTTGCCGGTGGTGCAATTCGCCCGGAGCATCTCGCCTTCTGCTATACGCTCCTTCTCGGTGTCGATCGTCGGGTCCGTTTTTGGGGCGTCTAAGGCATAATAATTACGTCGTTTAGCACACGCGACTGCTGCGAGCGCCGCTAACTCCGCGTCTGGCGACGAGCCAGACCATCGAGCGGCCCGGAGACATGGGGGTTGACAGGGGTTGGCGGCGCGGAAACACCTGTACCACCGGCTTAGGACCGGACGAGTTCTTCTATGTACGACTATTCTTTCCAACGCTTTACATTTTAAAGGGAGGGTTCTATTCTCTTGGTGCTGGTTCTTCGGTGACAGGGTGCTTTTCCTCGGTAAGGTTGACTAATTATCCGACAATTTTCACAAGTAAATAGTCATCGCGTTGACTGTAGTTGACGTGACTGACTCCAGTTTTAATCGAAAGCTACACCACTGGGGTTTTAAAAAATGTTTAAAAATTGAATTACATTAGTTCAAGAAAAAAAAAATAATTCAGGTCTGAAAGGGTTAAGAGCCTAACGAACCCCTACACGAAATCAGAAAATTTGTGCTGCAAACGATCAAGAGCAAGATTCAAGTATTTCAACATCAAGATGATGCTTGCCTCTCAAATGCCTACTTATTCCTTAAACCTCGACTCAGAGGGTGGCCATTAAACTCAGATCACTTGACACCTAGCACTCGTAATAAGTCCTACTCAGAGAATCAACCAGCAATAATTAAAGCGAGGAGGCTCGAGGCACCCACGCTTGGATTTCTATCCCGGTAACGCCTCTCCGGAAGGATCGCGGCGCTTCCGTCGCGTTTCTTCCGGGGAACTCGCGACGATACCTAAATCTGACATGAAAATGGGACGCACGTAGCCGCGCACGTGCACGGCATCACGCCACCGAGCGTCTCAGGGATGAGGAATTTGTCCACTCGATGAAACTTTTTAATTCTCTCGGTCGCCCAACACTCACCCACGACCTCCATCCTGGCCCTCGCGATCTCCGTGTGGAAGGAGGGAGGTGCGGCCGTCACCTCGCACTTGTACGTCCCCGTCAGGTTCCTGGACACGTCCACGAGCGTCACATCGTTCATGTTCGACTTGGAAACCTGCAACAGAGATGCGATACCATCTTGTATTACGCTTTTACGTTACGTGCTGGACCATATAATGACAGATTACTTTAGTAGAAGTTGGACATCAAAAATTTGTATCGTTAGGACGAAGATAAAAATTGCGATATATGTTTCGAGATATCAACTTTGTAAATATGCAGTATATAAAATCGAAAGATTTTTATCATTTTTCCAGAACCAAGAATAGAAGAGACACCATGTACTTTTAACTCCATGTTATATTATTTGAATTTCAAGGCGAGTGGAACTACGATGAACCCAACGACCTCTAAACGACCTTGGAGCCGAATTGCCGCGCACTCGATGGAAGGACAATCTCCCAAAGGTTGAATAGAATGGAACAGGAAACAATTCACTGCGCCGATAGGGTAAATTAATCGAGTTTGGCGAGGAGAGCCGAGGTCGAAGATAGAAGAATACGTTTTACCGGCGCATCCATTCCATGACGGTCGGCAATCGACTCGGAGCGTAACGATATCTCGAAGACGAGGGGAAACTTCTTCGCAGTCCGTGTCTGGCGCTATCAGATTTCAACTGGTTCGATCGCCCTCTAGTAAAAGTGTCTCACGTTCCCGTGGAACGTTCGCAAGTGTTTCAAGCATCCCTCTACCCCTCGCAGCCTCCACTTTGCTCCAGCTTCAAATCGAAGCCGTCGTTTCCCGAAGCATCGTAGTTTTCGAATTTCCCACGTTTAACGCACGATCGTCGAAACCGCGAGTCGAAATAAAAGTACCGCCCGACCACGGCCGCCAGAGATCGATTCCTCAGGGTTGAACGAGCCGGGAAGAGAAGGGAACCTTTCCTAGGAAAATCCTCCTCGAGAACGTTACGTAAGATGGCGCAGTAAGGTATACGCGTACTTGTTACCGAGGAGAATATTCGGTAGACCAGAAGAGGAGAAGACTTCTTCGGGTACTTCGGGCTCTTACACTAACTCTGGGATTCCCTGTATGAAACGTATACGTCCTCTTACGAAGAAACTAAAATTATTATACACGATAGATGTTAACCATAGATGGTTAACGTAATTACAATGTTCGTCTTCATTTTTGTATCTCAGTCAGTAAATAAACAACTCTGATTAATAAAACTGCCGAAGGTATATTCCAGATTGAACTACCCCATTCAGAACACGATCACAGCAAAATAAAAATGGTCGAGACCTGCAGAAGTACCGCTTGTTGCGACTACATATTGTTATAATTTCCCAATGGTTTTGTAAACGGCCCCCCTTCCGCCGCCGGGACCCCGCAGCGTTCGACTTTTGTTTAAATTCCCGCGGCAGACGTATAATTTCCCGAATCCCCGAGCTTCTTTCTTTCGCTTCCAGCTCGATTCCCATCTCGATGCGGCAGCCTCCGTTGAAATTACTTTGTATTCCACGCGACTATCGACCTTCCATCTAACCCTCTCCACGTCTAAATCTCGATCGGACTGTAACACCCTCTCCGCCCGTCTCGCTCCAACCCCTCCAGCACCCCGGGTCGCTGCAATCATTTATATGCATCGCGTCAGGTCCCTCTGCCTGCTTTACAAACTACACCGGATGCGGGGACAAGTCCTTTTCACCGTTTCCTCTGCTCCTGATGGAAGCGCGGCGGAGCACACGATGGAAAGAAATATCGATGAACCACCCCACCTCCGTCCAGACCCTTCTCAGCGAACGCTTCGTTGAGAGGTAAGTCGTGTCCACGTTGAAACCTGAACGAGCGAACAGGTGAACCCCGAGAAGGTCCTTGGGGATCCCTCCGGTGGCTCGGCGATGTCGGTCTTCCGAATCTATCCCCTTGATTCGTCTTCTACCCAACCCTCTAATTATTTCAAGCGCCACGACACCGCCGTGACTCCTTCTCGCCATCCTCCGCGAGTAATCGGTTCGCGCAGCCTCGTAAAATCCTGGCGTCGATCGCCGCCCTCCCTGCTGCTGTTCAAAGTTTCACGCTGCGACAAAAATCCCGGGTGCATCGCCGCGGTCGAGAATAAAGTCTACGGGCAGGCAGCATATCGTGAGCGCCAGTTTGTTCGGGTTCAGTGTCGTGATAACGTGTAATGACCAATAAAACGGGATACAGCTAAGTGGCGATAAAAAGAAGGGGTGAGGGGGTGGGGGGGAGAGAGAGAGGTGGATTATCGGCTCGGTTACGCGGAGACGTTCGAGTCCAGAAGGGTGGGTTATCGCCGTATTGGAGTCACATAATTCCGCCCCTAACTACGGGCCCGCGTCATAGCCGAACGGTCACGCGAATGTCTCCAGCCATTCGGCTATCTACCCTTGTACACTGCACATTCTTCCTGTAAATATTATACGAGGGGTCGTTACTTTTACGCCGAAACACACCATCCCTGGTTTCGTTCCCGCGAAATTTGAATCCCGCCGGACGATTTACGAGCGACTCGCCGCGCGCACCCAGTTTATATCCGATATTTTTCAACGTCGCTGCAAATTTTGATTATAAACTCGTTTCGCCCTGTTTTCCGACGAATTTATGGACTGCTGAAATTTACAAGGTCGACGATTTTTTTTTTTGGCGGGGACTTTTCGATCCTCGTCCGAGGCAGCGAGTTGAAAGCGCCGATTAAATTTTCGAATATTCCGAGCCCGAACGGGCGTCCGTTTCACTCGGGTTTCGAAAAACTGAAAACCGTCGAGGACGAATCTTTATGACGGAGAAACGGAATTTTCGAAAGTTCGATGCTAAAATTCGCGAATTCTGTACAAATTTTACGATGCCATACAGTGATAATATCAGAAACTTGTATGCTTTTTTTTTTTTTTTTGTATATTCTTTTTCACGTACGTAACGTAATTTTATTTTTAAAGTTAACTTGGACTAAAATTAGTATCGAAGAAATAAGAACAGAAATCCCTAATAGTGTCTTTTTCGAAGAAAATTGGTCTTTCTATAAAAGGTAGAGCGTCGATACTTTCAAAATGTTGATACTTCTGATAGCCTTGCGTTAATTAAAAATCGTTCCCAACAATAACGCGCTTTAAACGAAGCTGAGGCAAGTATTTCATCGAGTACCGGTACGGAAAATAGTACCAGAAGATTGGTTTCCAATCTTGCCGATAAGTTTCCTCTCGAATCAATTATTTCCCGTTTGTTTACGACTGTTCGAGACCGCGACGCGGAAAAACGATCCCCCGCGGCAGGCAAAGTTCCACGGACGGGAAGTTGGGTAAAAATTTTTATCAAAGATCCGTATCCACTACCGCGGCCAGACGCGCGAATGAAAAATCTGTTTTCCACTGTCTCGTGACTGTGGCGGGAAGTTTTGGCCGCCCAGGAATCGATGGGACGGTTTCGAGCGGAACGTAGACTCTCCTACGCTGTCGGCATCAATTCCAGGACCCCACCTTTGCCAAACACCAGCCGACCCTGCTATTTATCCAAATACGTTCCCTCAATGTCTTCGAGGATAGTTTAAACCTCAAGGGGACGCTATCGGTCGTCCCCGACCTAGCCGCAACCTTTCTCAACGTCAAAGGTTAGGGATAGGACTCGGCGAATATTTTGCTGGCGCTCCGACATTCGGAGGAATCGGGTTAATGAGTCCAACAGTAGCTACTGATTAATTATTCGGATAGTATTTCAATAGTCAAGTATTCGCATAATAATATTCACGTACTCGAGTAACATTTGACAATTCGAGTATTCGAATATTTTCCAAGCTACATTCACCAAAAGTTCTATCGCGTCTTTTCTCTACTCGCGTTTATTTACATGCCATTGCCTACGTCTTGGTGCGTCTTTTTACAGGCGCTCGTTTTATTTTTATCGCTTCTGGCATTCAGCAAATTCGAGCGAAGAGTTTTCCGTGCCCGTACGATCCCTTTATGATTTTTCCGGCAAATAGAGTTGGAACCGCATCCGTTTAACTGTTTATTGGCACGAAAACAGCTCGATTGGTTTTCACTTCGCGATATTTCGCCCGGGACACCGGGGCCAACGAGGGTTTGCACATTTTTTCGACCGGGACTAGATGATCGAAAAATAGAATCTGAGCGCGCGCTGCTCGATCGACGCTCGTAATTTTCAATATTTCACACTTTCCCTGGCTTTCCCGTAGCCGTGCGTTGCCTATGCCATCGACGGGTCATAAATGAAATTTCCTTTGAATCGATGCAACGCACTTTCAAAAAAATCTTTCGATCCACACGAACGTGCGCGACCATTCGTGCATTTTCCAAAAATTCCTATTCCCACATTCTGTGTATTTTCGATGTCAACATTTGAAATTAGTAAGTTTCATTAACGAAAGGATTGTTAGAATAAAAAGTACATAATATCATGCAAAGGGTTAATTAATTCCCCAAAATTTATCAAATCTATTTATCAAGTCTATTCTCCTAAACAGTCCCAACTTTACCCTACCCGTTTGTCTAACGTCGCATTCATCGTCGAATAAGAGAAACACCGGGAATGGCGGAACTTCCTCGGATGGGGCTGGCCTGTGTTTCATCCGGTCACTTAAAATTTGATCGCCCCGGACTTCGTTGCCCTGTGATCTCTCCCCCTTTCTATTATCGTCGTCGCGCGTTCGTTCCCAAACTTTGCCCGACCTCTCTCCAGTGATTACCAATACTCCACGTTCTAACGGTACAGCTCCCGAGAGTATATTTTCCACGAGAACGTTAACGAAGTTCCTTTGAGGTCTCGGATAAAGGGCGCCCGGACAAGGAGAACGTCCAGGGCATCGGAACTTGGTCGTGGGACAATTATTGCCAATACCTTCCCCATGGGAAAGCGCCACGGTATACGGATCGAGTGGACAAGCTCGAGGGGACCTCAAAAATCATCCCTCCTGGGGATAGTGGCGTTTTTGCTTGAAAAGCGAGCGCTCTTCGGGAATTTATTTGACGAAAACGGTATCAGAGATCCATTTGGAATTTTTATTATCGCATTAGGATACTTTTAGAAATCAGAAAATATTTTTCTTAAAGTAAGTAAAAAAATATCGAACCTATTCCTATGCTTTCCTCTCCTTTTCCTTGAACTAATAATAGTGCAAGTTACTTTCGAGTTAATCTATAACAAACGTCCGATGAAATGGGATTCTCGCAATGGTACAAGGGTTCATTCATCCCCCTTCGAAAGCGTTGTATCGCGACCGAACGTTCGAACGCGTTTCTAGGTGGCGTAATACCCAGCTTCGGTGGTAATTTCGCTGAAAAGATGAGACTGAAACCCGACGAGGGAAAAAATAGAGAGAGCGAGGAAAGAAGTTGTCGGGCGATGTCTCCTCGGGCGTCTTTCGGCCGCATCAGGCAGGATTTCACGAACGACTATCCCCCGGCTCGAGAGGTCGCGATACGTAATAATAAGAAAGCTTAGCTCCCGTAACTCTTGGGAAATTTTCGAGGAGCTCCGGGGAAAGGCGAACCACTTATTTACGGTGCTGATCAAGCTACCGGAGTCACTTCGAGGCCAAGCAGCTCCAGTGGTTCCATCTACTCGCCACTTTCGCGATTTTTTCCCCTTTTCACGACGTGTCCGGATGCCTGTGATAATCACCGCTGAACTCATTCTTCTGCTTGCGTGTAAGCTCATTTATCGGTGATAATAATTCTCGTTATCATTACAGCAATAGTAATCTCTTGTTATTTTTCTTTCTTCTAAAGTTGGGATACAGCAGACATTTTCTTGTTTAATCACCCACGGCCCGTTTCTACCATTAATATTTTTATGACTCGGTGATTTTACTCGTTATGTGAACGGAAATCGAGATAATTATGAATATTAGAAATACTTCAGAAAAAGAAACGATCGATTAGTCAGTTTTATACACCCCTTAAGTGCAATGACAGAATTAAGAATTGCAAAGGTGAAGACGAGAGAATAAATGAATAGAAAGTATAACGAGTACGAAGGGAATGCAGCGAGGAACGTAATTAGTTCAATGAACCGCGTAGAACGAGAAATTTTGCAGCGGGAAACCAAGATAGAATTAATTAGCTACGAGTTCGTCGCGGAGGTGATGTTACGGAGATACTTTCAACCAAAATATTACGAAAAATATCGCTCAAATAAGCAACGTTTACTTTGAAATCTATACTCCAAACATGTAGTGTTTATTTTGAAATACGCGTTCCAGACGGGAGTAGTTTATATTTAAAAATATTGTCCAAACAGGCGGAGCATATTTAAAAAAAAAAAAAAAGGACGCATACACATTGCCAACGTGGGCAGTTTAGTTTGAAAAATATTGCACAAACAAACGCAGTTTATCTTTTGAAAAATGTAATTTCATAGCGACCACGATAAAAATATTATTCCAACGAGCATAGTTTACTTGGAAGTGCAGAATCTGTACGAACGGAATTCAGTTTAACTAAATTCGGTGTTTAATTGCAATGGTGGGTGTATGTAATTAATAAAGCGGTAATTGTGGTTAGAAAACACATGCGCTTGGAGCTTGGCAAGCGTTGGCGTACAATCGCCAAGGCAACCGGATGCACATGTGCTCGAATCTTGACGTACGATATATCCAAGGCACGCAAAGGTACCGTTCCCCAATCACTAACCTCCGCAACACTAAATAAAAAATTGAATAACGTTAGCCGTTCAGTCTGAACTACTAATCTCAGGTGTGCAACAATCATAAAACCTCGGAGTAATGCTTCCCAAGCTTCCGCGAATCCCGAAACTCCTCCCAGGAGTCTCGGGACTCGCTACAAAATGATTGAGAAGGATCGTCCATCAGGGTCGCCGCAATAAATCAGCCGGTCGACGACTTCAAAAATCGCGGCGGCTTGCTCTCACGGTAAATATTTAAAGAGGGTGGCGCAGAACGAAAGAAACGCGGCGGAGAGAGGGATGATGGTGTGCAGCGCCCCTGGGGGTGGCGTACAGGGGAGGAATCGATGCGGGTAAAACACGGGACTCGCTTGACCCAGGTTCAAATCCACTCGAACGGAATTCCAAAGGGTCGTGTCGCGGTCGTAGCACACGCCATAAATCAGCCCTATCGATTTCTTTCGGCTGGTCCACGTACACGTTTTACCTTCGCACTTACGTTGCGGAAGAGCGCTCGTCCCCAGAGTCAGAACGTTGGGAGGAGGGAGGGGAGGTGCGCGGTAAAAAGTTTCACCCCAGCGGCGCGCGACGAGCCTCGAAGACTCTTATCGAAGTCCACTCTTTGCCAGGGCAAAACACACCGTGTACCACCTAACTTTATCACCAGAGGTGTCCCCCTCGGTTCTGCCACTTTCAAAAGTACCTCGATAGTAACATTTCATAGGGACGGAAGCAGGGTCGGGATATTTCACAATTTATAGTTAAGGTTGGAGGACAGAACCTTCGAACAACATACATCCAAACTTTCAGGGTGCCACTTTAGAATTTTTGCTAATTATTCGTTCAATTTTCATTCGATTTTCATTCAGTTTCGACCTTCCAGCAAATCGGAATGGAAAGCTTCGAGCGACCTTGCTTTCCTAAAAAAGTATCCACCCCATTCCTCCCGTGTAATCTCTAACAGAGTCGGCCTGCTATCGTGTTGTTACAGTGTATTACGTCAAAAAAAAAGGTTGAAAAAAAATTTGAAAAATGTACGTATTTCACGGTGAACAGACCGTGCACCGTCAGCTGGAAAAAAAGGCGTATCCCCGACTCGCGAGGCGGAAAAATCGGGACGCCACTCGGTCTTATCTCGTCTCGCTTTCGAAACAGAGACCCGGTCTGATAAATGGCCGTCGCGACGCGTCCTTGTATCGTCTCGTTGCAAGAAAACGTCCGCGTTTTTCCGTGACACTAGCACGCGAGAATAACGTCGCCCTGCGCGAATCTGAACGGTGACGATCGGGAATTATCGTTCTGAATTTCTCTCTCTCTCTCTCTCTCTCTCTCTCTCTCTCTCTCTCTCTCTCTCTCTCTCTCTCTCTCTCTCTCTCTCTCTCTCTCTCTCTCTCCGCGTTAGACGAGGATCGCGGGAAATTTTTGCGGAATTCTGCGATCGAGATATCGCATTAACGCCGCGACCACTGTTGAAATTTCCGCGAATTTTCGGCGTGCTCGACGCGTAACAACCATGTAAAACGCAACGTAATCCCGGAATTTTTGCAATGCTCTACGAATTTTTAACGAATTTACGAGTTCAATCGCGGGGGCGTAGCGGAATCGGGTGCGTAACGCCGAGCGTTGCATTCCATTCTACGTGAAAAAGGATGCGCCCGATGTGTGCGAACTATGCGATGTTTGTGTTATGAAGTATGCGACGGGGGTTCCCTACGCGCATCGTGACTCGATTAATATTTTGCATCGGTTGAGAACTTGTTTTAAAGGTTGTTTATTCTTGCAGTATGCAGAATGTCGATGATGTAAAAACATTGACAGTCAAGGGCTGATGTATTACAGAGCGCTGGAAAATATCTAGGCCGATGGTAATTAGATCTTTCAATCCTCGAACCTTCTCAAAAGCAGACGGACTCGTTTCACGAGCGCTCGGGCACCGAATTCAGCGAACGACTCGCGAACTTAATAAGATTTGCGTTATAAACTGTTATTGAAGCGCTCATTAAGAGGGCCGAAGTTTAATTGCGCGCATTAATTGAGGAATCAGGCGCAACAAGCCCCGTTTTCGGCCGACCCCGACGAAGATGCTATATTCCCAACGTAATTAACTATGTTTCGCATTAACCGGAGGGGCTTCGAGCGCGCTGCGAGATCATTGTGCGACCTATTCGATTTTACAATAATCGAATTCGACGATAATTCGCATTTCAAACTCGTTGCGCGATTGCGACGATGGAAACATGGCTGTACGTATGAATAGTCGACTATTAATTGTTTATATTAAATTGTTTTACCAGGGTCTTGTCGAACGCGTATCAAATTAAAAAGTTATTGTCACTTTTCTGGGTTAGGTCTGGGATATCTATTATTATTTTTGTTGGACCCACGTTGATCCGTGCAAGACTGGCCGTGTGGGCTCCTCCGGGGCTGTAAAATTCTCAGACTCAACGGTCGAAAAGTTACAGTATCGGCAATTCGAGATCGCGGCACGGGACTAAGGACCAAAGGGTCGTAAAGTTCGTTATTGGCCGACTCGATGGATGTACTCACGTTCACGTTTATTCCGTCCACATCGAATGCACTGTACGGGGGTTTCTGTTCGGAAACGTATCGATAGAACTCTGTTGCTTCGAGCAACCATTGTATCCTGTACAATGGAAAGCCTTCCAGATCGTAATGGCAAGACAGTGTCACTGTGTCACCTGATCGCACCACCGCTGGCACGTTGATTGTCAAATCCTTCAACCCTGTCGCACCTGAAAACAAAAAAAAACAACCATATTGTTAGATTACATAGACAATAGACGAACTAAAGACACATAGGTGTCGCGAATACCGTTCAGTACACTATACTAATGAATTATTACAGAATCTTTTCTATTTATCGTTTTTGTTATTTTTTTTTTTTTTTTGTTCATTATCCCATGTGAACGAAAATATCAAAATGGAATTAAAATATGACGAAAAATGAAACGAATAGAGCCACCGATCGATAAAATCTAACATCGCGGTTAGTTGCATTACCGTTTTAATTGGTAATCTTTCGGTCGGCGCCGATTCACGAAACGCGGAGCGTTGTAATGATGTTTCTTTCTTTTTTTCTTTTTTTTTGGCATTCCCATACTCGACTGCCATTTGCAGCAAAAATAACGAGCGCAGAAATTGTTGCTATTTTCCTTTTGTTACTAAATCGCGAAGATTCTCGAATTCCATTTCGCGTTTTGCAAAAACACGTTCGCTCCAAACGAAATCCACGATATTTACTGGGTAAACGGATCCCCGAGTTTCGCGAAAACGCTGAGTGTTTTTTTTTCATGGGAGAACTCGTACGCGCCGAACACATTTAGGAAGCCGTTTTCGAGTCGAGTCGATTCGAGTCGAATCGAGTTTCTCGGCCGATTGATCGAGAATTCTATCGAAATTTGGTTTACTTACATGTAGCAGAAAGAGTGAATTTCTCGACGAAAAATCAGACGCGAGGATTCGAACTACCGTTCGCGTTTTTATTAGACTCCTTATTGGTAGGTGTGCCGCAACTTTCGAATCGGAGCGTGGAGGATCTCTCCTCTTTATTGCGCCATCAGGGTCGGTGTATTTATGGTTCTAATTAGATATTCCGGTCGAAGAAGATGCCAGAATATACGACAATTAAGGCCCGTTTCCAGCGCTAATCTAATCGCGCGAGTAAAGTCCATTTGGACCGCCAAGTATCCCTTTAGAGGGATAAGCCACCCTTGGGGTATTACAGCCGGCCTGGAAAACGTCTAATCTTGACGCTCCGCAGTTTCCGCGTTTACGCTCGTCCTGTGCGCTCGCGTGCACCGCGCAGTGTCTCTCAGGTCTCGTCTCCTTTATGGACAATGTTTGTGGAATCGTGTCGCAGCCGAAAGATAACCGAGATTACCAAACGTGACTCGGGGAACTTTTACCTTCCGTGCACTATTTGGTAAACACTCGGAAAATGTGTGCTCTCCGATGATAACACTCGGTTGAGTCACAAGCGATCGCTGTTTTCTTATAACAATTTTGTCGTGCTCGAAACATCAACGAAGAATTTAATCTGACAAGTATACTTCAATTCCTCCCTGAACGAACAAAAATGCTAAATGTAGAATATTATTTCTGCATTTTTGACAAGTGTAAATGCAGCAAAAAATTTACGAGAACGAGGACGAACGCACGAATGTATAAAACATGCAAAATAGAATTCAGGTTACATTTGGAAAACAAAACATATTCCAATAATACGAATTCGTATAAACATCCATTCCACTTACAAGCAAATCCTATCATGTCTAGAACGAGCCACCGTTAAAATTCATTTTACAACACGAATAAACTCGTATAATCCGCTTTCTGGTTTTCTGCATTTTCCGAACGCACACGAGAAAGAGAGTTTCCCGAATGAAATATTTTAACGCTACATTGCGTCGCCCTCCCTTACATCTGGATTTCTTCAGTGGATGCTTTCTCGCGTGATTTTATTGAAACGCAGTCCTGTTTGGCCCCGCCGTTTCGCCGAAGGTTTTATTCAGTTTTCGGGGAAGAGAGGATGTCTAGTCGAACAGATGCACCGTAATGCGATGCATTCTTCATACTGCCTTTCCGCGTTCGCTCCTTCCCCTAATTTCGCCACTCGTCGACGAGAGAAAACACGACAGGCCGGAGAACAGTTTCCTTGCGAGAGACGCGCAATAAAAATGGAACGCTACAAACTCGTGCAGGAATATCTATTCCAACATGGCGAAGCCATGTCACCTACGCAAACTCGTAGGAATTAGTTATTTGTAGTTTTAATGTTAAAGGTTTTATTGGAGTAAGTTATTGTTTATATTTTACACATTTACGCATTCGTCCTCGTTCTTATAAATTTGTCTGTATTACTTGTCAGTAATGTAGAAATATAGAAATTAACATGATATAAATGTAAAAAGTTTGAGGATAGCATATAATTTGTATACGTTTATGATACAAGCTGATAGGCTGTGCAAACACCAACTCAAAGAGACCACAGAAGGAATAAAAATCGAAAGACGTTTTCGTCTCTGAAAAGTGAACAGAAAATGGCCGCCATTTACAGCGTCCTATACGATTCACTGGTAACGACGTTGGCGAGTACACGTCAGACAGCTCGCCGCTGAGAGTTTACGCACTTTCATAATTAACAAATTGAGACTGCATTAGGGGGAATTGAAGTTGGCTAGGAAATCACACGGTCTAAGTAAGAAGGGGCTAATAAGCTCCGAGAGGAAAATCTGTCGCGGCGAGGGGTTGAGTAGCAGAGTCATGTTTCAAGCGACCGTTTCATCTAATCCCATTTAGCAAACCTTCTGCTGCAGCTGTGTACCGATTCAGATCTTTAATCGCGAACGGTGACATTCATCTTCCGACGTGTTTCAACGAAATTCCAAACCGTGGAAACTTCGCGTCGGTATCTGACTGCGCTTCCAGGGGACACGAAACTTTCGTTAATTTTCAGAAAGTGTCTCGAGATTTCGGCGAAAACACGGAACCAAGTTTTGGGAATATTTCTGAGGTCCGGCGGCAAGTATTCGGCGTCGAAGGTAAGTTTTAATGCGACTGTTTTTATCGTCGGTGAATGCAAGGATGCGCGGTCGACTCGTTTCGGTCGTTCCGCGCAGAAAGGATTCGCGCGCGAATCGATTACTTCTGCGATAATTTCCATGGAATGCCAAAGAAAAATTTGTTTCCAAGACCTGCTTGCACATCCGATAGTTCCTAAGGCAGTATCGGATGGCTGAAACTTTGGAGGGTAGCTGCACTCCTTGAACTTGAGTTACAAGGGTTGACCTGAGTCTGCTAGAGGCTACAAACTGACATCTACTCGAGTGAGATATTTCAACGGGATTGATTTGTTTAGACCTCGAGTATTACGAGAAATCGATTTTTCAACGGCCCCGATAAATTTTGTCTTAACCGCTGGTTAAAATTTTGGTTTAATCGCTGGAGAAACTTGAGCTGGGCTAATCCCCAGATTCTTCGCGACGAAACAGTCGTGTCAGTTGGTTGGATTCGAGCCTCGAATGGGAGTTAGTTCAGTTCGATTATTCCCGAAAGTTCGTTCTACCTCGATGAACTCGAATCGAACGACCAAAATTCCCCGGTTAATTGCCGTTTTTCGACCGTGCGAACCGTTTTCACGCTGGCGGCACGAAGTGGCGCGCTCCGAAAGAAAAACAAACGTTCCATCGGGTCCGATTGCAAGATAACGCGTTCTATTGGTCGTTATTCTGATCGCTGGCGAAACTTTCGTTCGCGTGTACACGCGGCACCTGGAATGAACTTGAATCGAAACACGGTAAAACACTGACGACGACTTGTCCAAGTTGGAGAAATGATTATTTATAGAAATTGAAGCTATTTTTACTTGTACTTTGACAACGGGCTTCGATTTTAATATTGAAATATTGTAATTTCAATTGTGATGTTGCTATTTTTACAAATAACTTCAAATCGATATTCTTATTTTCACAAGTAACTTCGAGTTGAGATTCTCTACGAAAATATAAAGTTTGAAATCGCTTATGAAAGTCTGGCCATATAAATATTAAAATCGAGTCTTTTACAAAAAGATAAAGTTGAATCTGTAGCTAAAATTAGTTGCCAGCCATTTTATTCCCTCGAAATCCAATCGAAAGGTTTCCTCCATCGAGAATTCCACCTGAATCTGCAACCACAGACACAGGTATTTTTAATCGGCCCGAGCGGACGATCAAAAACCGTCGGCGATGCAGTTACGAAAAAGTTTCGAACGCGTTTCTCGCTCCCAACGACTAATTGCCACCCACCCGCTCTAAAATCGCGCAAATCGACCGCAGAATTTTGATTTTCGACCGATTATCGCCGCAACCGGAAACCTCCGCACGGAAAATCCCACTTCCAATGGGGCCGAAATTTTTCAGACTCGCGGGGAATCCGTTGATCGCTCTGGCCTCTGAATGCCGATTCGTCGTTAAAACTACGGTCCGCGCGTTCGTTTAACCAGGAAAACGGGACAACGAGCCAGTCAAACGTGTTTTCAATTCGAAATAAATATCTCAATGGCTTTATAGTTCATTATGGAGGTGCTGGGAATCCATTTACGTTGAAACCTCGATTCGAAACATCAATCGCCGAGTTGCGGATGCCCGTTTAATCCGAGTGTCCGTAAAATGGCGCTTATGTGAGATCAAAGGTCCTTTGAATAACGAATTGTACGGGGTATTTCAGTGGAAACGTTCCTCTCGATTATCTCGTGAACTATTAATCAGAAATTTATTTCTGATACTCGTTCGTATGACATTTGTACCTTTTTTTTTTTTTTCAATTTTATGGATAAATATAACACGCGTTTCCCTACTTTTTAAATTCTATTAATATCTGAATAAATATCCTTTCATTTCAATAAAAACTCTTCTTCTCTGATATAGTAATATCGTCCCCTTTTTTAGATAAATATTTCTCACCACCTTTATGTTTAATGTTGTAATTCCTCGCCTTTCCTCGTGATTAGTTAAAAGTGTTGTAATAGTTTGTAACGATTCGTCCCCGATAACTGAAGGGAACGAAGTTTGAAACCGGGTCCAATTTATGCGGCCTTTAATGCGGCAAACGTAATTTTTGCAAAGTTTCGTGGGTCGTACGCGGAAGCGTAATTAACACAATCCAGAAATTTGCGAAGCTTCGTTGCATCCCGCGAACATATAGTCCAATCAACTCGGTAGACAATTTACGGGGAGCCTCGTGTAAAATTACACGAAGCATAGTCGTTCGATTCCGAGTAATGTAATATCCGCGAAGTTTATCATGGCGCTGGCTCGGGGTGAAGTCTGATTTTCAAGCTGTTTATTCAACTTTCGTCGATGTAGTTGTGTTGCTAAACTTGACAATTCCGGTATATTCTGTAAGGTTAGATTCTGTAACGCAAGATCTTCAATCGATTGCAAATTTATTTTGGATTATATTAATACGTGATATATTTATTCATTATTCCATTGTTAATTGTTAATGACTTGTTCTCATTTAGCAGAGGGTTGCTCCAAAAGCATGATTATTTCGTAGCTACAGGCAGAATTATTCATAAATTAATCCAAAAGCATTCGCCATCAATTTATAAACACTAGTCCACGAGTCTAAAATTGAAATCCGCTCGCATTCATTGTTAAAATTCCCAATTTCCAGCTAATTCAACGGTTCGAATTCTGCGAATGTATTTTTACCGAGGCCAGGTGTCCCGAGGATCAAATTCTCCAATGAAAGCTAATTAGCGCGCGAACGCGAACTGGAACCGCGGTGAAAAGTCATCGTCATTAATTATTTGGCAAAAGAGAAGTTAACGCCGACGATCGCGGTCGAGCTTTCATATTCTCGCTACATAAATCGCGCATTAATCATTCGTTGCACAAATTACGACTATGTTCATTATGCGCACTGTATAAACATTGCATAAAATTACCTGGTCGCCGCGTAAAACGTGTTAGCGCGTGCGACCATTGGCGCGTAATCAAACAAATGGCGCAGCAGGGATGGAAGGACGCCCTAAACGCGATATAATTACGTTCGGTCGCGATATCCATTTCGAGTCGACCGATCATTAACACATAATCACGGGCATTAGCTCAACCGCTTCGATGCATAAGCGAATTTTATCGTCCGCAGCCTCGGGCCACGCGAACAATCACGATCGCGAAACCTGGCAGGGGCTCGAGGTGTGAAAGATTAAACGACCGCCGGAGTGTTCTTGATTAAACCAACGCGTTGGCGGTTGTGGTTCGATTAAACATTCGCTCGGTGATTGATCGGATTCGCCTGCGAAGGAGCGAGGAAAAAGGGACGACAATGAAGCGTCGATAGAACGAGTGTACCATAAGCGATCGAGACTGTTGCTTAGAAAACGAAACAGATTCAACTAACGAGGCATAGAGAAAAAAGAAATATCAACGACACGACACTTGTTAGTAAGAGATATTTAACACTATCGAGTCAATATTTCAAGCAACAGGGCTAAACAGGGTAAAGGCGCTTCTTGATCTAAAGACCGATTCGCAAACACGTTCGATAAAAGAATGAATTTTGCCCTCAGCCAATCGACGACTCGCTTATGGTTTGAAAAATAGACGATGTACAAAACGAAAAATTCTTATCAATTCCCGTAATCCTCTCATCTCCGTCGAAATATTTCGTTCCAAAGGACGTCGTCGACTTTCCTCCTTCTCGCGCGCGGAAGTCGAATCAAGAGAACGTCCTCGAGGTCTGGAATGGCAGAAAGTCGTTGGGAGAGCTCAGCCGTGAACTTTACGCGGTAATCCCCGGCACCTGCGACAGTTTTGGGCCAAACAGCGTCCCTTTGGCTCGCGGCTTAGCTCGCGCTACAAATTTCTGCTCGAACGCCGATTGGGGAGGTCCTTAAGGCGCGTTACACGCGATACCGCCGGTTACACGATCGGTTCCGACCTGGTAATTTCGGAGTGTAACATCCCCCCGCCCTTATCGCGAATCCTCTACTCGAGCCTCGAGTGCCACTGATACACGCTCGACACTTCCTGCTCGCGATATTCGAGGTAGGGAATTTTAGACGGATTCTCTTAACAATTCATTTATTTTTGGAAGGTTAAAATTGTCATTGCTCGACTGTAAATTTCTGCATCCAGTGGAAGAAGAGTTTTGACACCAGAGCAAAGAGTCCTTTAATCGAAATTTGTGTTTCGAACATTTTCACCTGCGATATCCGACAGATGAAATTCACCTGAAAATGAAGAGCGTTCGATTCTTCTTGTAGCCGTGGCACGCGCAGAGAGATACGCTCCGTCTTTAGCAAGATGGATTCGCCTCTCCGTCATTGGGTAGGAATTCGGTGGCCATTCGTTTCCCCCGTTGGACGAAATCCCTCGTGGGGGGTGGAAAGTTTTCCTTCGTAAAAAATTATTCCCCGTCCGTCTCGGAGGGATTTTTCTTCGCGAACTTATTGCCGTGAACGGAATGCCCCTGAAATTCATTAAACTCTTACGTCGTCTGAAAAGGGGAACGGGTCCCGAATGGAAATGTCTCCCTTTGTCGGTGAACCGGACTTATCATCGCGGAAGGCTCATCTAAAAGTCATTCGATTCCTTTGAGGGGGTGGATATCGCCGCCCTTTGCCGCGCGGGAATATTAAATCGACGCGGCCAATTTGCCATCGTAACGGAACCTAACCAAATCCTTTCTGTTCCCGCTTCCGCGTTCCGTAGCTTCTGTTCGCTCTTTGTCCCGAGTCAACGGGTATATAGGTACTCGTAGAAAAAAATGTTGAACACGTGGAAGTATTCTACGCGAAAAACCAAATCGAAAACGTGGAATGGAGTTATTTCACCCGTGGCTCCGTTTTCGTGGAAATCAACGTCGAAGATGCGCGAGTACTCGTTCGAGGCACGGGCACGCGCTTCAACCTCGATTTAGTCGAAAACGAGACCTCGTACGCCGAAACGTTACTCCACCTTTTCGATTTACTTTTTCACGGGGTAACACGCCGCGTCGTTACGTCGCGCTCTGAATTTTTCTATGGCCCCGCTGTTATACTTTTATCGCGTCGCCTTCAAAACGTTATAAAAGGCTCGCGCGCGCTTATGGCCGTGTTCCCGATGGATCGTCGTTCGAGTGGGTCTTAATTTTTCGTTGCCGGAACTTCCGACTGTCTTAACGCTGTCGTTTCGCGGAGGCGACGCAGAAAATAATCGCCGCTTTTACGACGCAACCCCCCGGGGACGACTTTCTTTTACATCTTCGCGACGCTGCCATTGTTCCACGGCCGGTCGCTTAAAACGCCATTGTCTTCGACTGCCGCGAACTGATTTATTCCGCCGGCGGGGACGTAAAAACGAAATAAAAAAAGTACGAGCATCCTTTGGCGCGGTTCCGTCGTAATGGTTCATCGTTACGACGGTTCTGGCTCGGAGGGAGATGAACCGATTGGACGGCTGCAGACGTTTGTCGCTGATTCGCGATATTAAGGCCCTCCTCCTCCGCACCTAAACGACGAAGAAAAGTCGCCGGGAGCAATTCCCATGACCAATCGCAACCCGAGAGACAACTTGGAGATCGTGTTTGTAGAGATGGACGGGTGATGTTATCGGAGACTCTGGCGGACTTCGTTTCGAAGCAGGAATTTTGGTACCACTGGCTGTTGTAATCCAAGGTTGAAACTAATGCAGGACTACGTTAAGAAATCGATGTAACTCCATGTTTCGTCAATAACGACGCCGATACTCGAATCGTTTGTTTCGCCATTTGAAAGAAATCTCGGAATAAGACGGAGAGCGTTCCGCGGGATGATAATAATCGCAAGAGAGATAATAAGAAGCACGCGGTTTAGACGAAGAAGTAGGCGGCCGAAATTGAGCCGCAAATTGTTCATTAAGATGTCGGTGGACGCGAGAGCACAGAGGGAAATTGGATTCGGCAGGGACCCTCGCGGGAGTACGCAGGCAAAGTGCTTGGGATTTAATCTAGAATCTCTGTCGACGCAGCGTGGCCCCAGAAAACAAGGGAACCGGAAGCCACTGGAAGAAACTTTTCTCGTTAGAGGACAGTCCCTTTTCCGTGGCTGCCTCGGTCCTCGGGGGGTCCGTTGCGGCATCCAGCTCGATTATCCTTCTTTAAATGCATACCGACGGAACCGATCAGAATAAACCAAGGAAAGAGGGAATTAATCCGAGTTTGGCTGTACAGACTTGCTAATTTATGTTAAAACGGGAACCGTGGACTCGCTGGGGGCTCCACCGCGATTCGAACAGACATATTTCGTCGCTATCCGGACCTCTACAGATCTCTGTGACATTTTCAATGTTAAAATGTTAAAATTCAAAGTTCTACGACTTCGTATAAAATTACAGGGATCCTAAGTCCCAATATTACGCTCCCAAGATTTCCACGAAAATGCGAAAAGACGCAACACGGTGTTAACGAATAACCGTCGCGAAATCGTAGGAGCCAGAACGCTGTGAAAACAGTTTTCCAACTATCAGGATTATTAACCGTTATGTGATTTGACGGAACGGAAACATCCCGAACAAAGTTACCGTAAACGTGTCTGAACGCAGTCATCCCCGGGCGCAACGCGCGGAAACGTATCCAAGGTAGTCGTACGAGTAATTAGAAACGCGCAATTAAGGCACACTCAAAGCGGTATCGCGCTGTTACGGCGACGAAATTCCCAGCGAGAGATTATCTAGCTGGAGCATGGGAAAAACGAGCCAGGAAGAGCGCGGAAAGTGCAGCTGATCGTTCTCCTCCAAGATATATTTAGCGACGCAACTATTGTACACGCGGGACGTAACTCGGGGAAAAATGTTTCTGAGAGCTTCTCGTTGAAGGACGTCTCACTCAAAGTCCGAGAAAATTTAGTTTCGAGCGTGCCGCATGCTGAGCTAATCGATTCGCGGCGGAAGAGACTCGTCAGAGAAAAGATTCAAAGATTTTGGAATTCTGCGACGTTCGGCGTAATCCATGTATCGATGATAACACTCTACAACCATTAAAAGTGAACTCAAACGTGGTTATTGCGATAATTAATTGATTCGCAGACACATAAATAGCTAAGAAGTAATTTTGTTCCCTCAAGATAAACTAAGATCCACGAATTAAGGGGTTAAGATATTCTTGGAAATTTCGAAGGATGGTTAAGAGACGACCAAGGCGAGATGCATCGTCCTAAGAGTAACGCGAGGACTCGCGATTATTTTCTCCGTATCTCGCGGAATGTGGCTGGTTACGATAAGGAATGATAAAAGCAGGCTGAGATACGCTGAGGGATGATCTAGCGGAGAGCGTACCTACACGGAACGACTTAATGGCGTCGTGGAGGAACGTGGAAATCGCTGGAACACTTTGACCATTAACATTTCCTCGTACGCGAAGATAACGCGCATAATTGCAGCTTCGATTTCCGTTTTTACGCCTCGAAGGACTGTTTTCGTTCGATGGCTCTCTAAAACTTCACTTTCGCAATATTAACTAACGTTAAGACATTTAATAAAACGTGATTTTAAGTCGAAACAAAAGTCGTTAAATAATCCTACACGCGTCCGATTTATACGTCGTATTTCCACTTGAATCGTACACCTAAACTCGTTCGATCAATCCCTGCGTCGTTGGACGATACGGAGGGAAGTCAAGGTAAACTTCCAATCGTCGACTTCGCAGTTCATCGGCCTGGCCACGCGTCCCAGCCATTTACGGAGGAACCAGGGAGGCCACTTTTTAGCCAGAGTGCCAGCGCTCAAAACGTCACGGAGAAGATCACGTCCCGATTCGATCCAGTCTCGACTGATTAGCTCTTTTTTTCTACAACCCTCGTTTCTCTCACTTCGAACGAATCTTTCTTCTCGGCTGCCTATTACCTCGAGCGGCGACGAGTCGACGGTCCATTAAAATATTTCAAGCTTCGTTATGCGAGGATCGATAGCAACCAATTTGTATCGCGTCGAGCGCTGCAATTTTAAAGAATTGTCGGATAAAGAGCTTGGCGGGGGCTGGGATTATTTCAGGAAAAATTCTTTGAATTAAATTGGATTCGATTGGATTCGTTGTTCGACGATCGCTGGCGCGACCTCGACTGATCTTAAGTTACCTTGGACTCTCGTCGACTCCTAGAGTAGAAGAATTGCTCGCGATATTTCTCTCGATATCGAGATATTCGCTGGACCATTGGTGTCACGGTGTCCGAGGAAGCCACTTTAAAAGCCACGGGATCTCGCCGACACCCAATCAGTTCTCCCAGCCTCTTTGTCGAAGTAATCCTCTGGAGTCGACAGAAAGGGGGTTTCGGTCGCTTATAACCCCGCCGATGGCGTTCTTACAGTGGCATTTGCAAGAAATGGCGCATGTCCATCTGCCAATACCAAGTATCCCGAGCGTTACATCGTTGTCGGTCGATTGCAGGCGCAATATCGATTGTGAGAGGGCAAGAAGCCGTGACAGGAGTGCCTAACCCTCCAGGACGAGCGGATAGAAGGCTTATCAGCGATCGTGACTCCTCCGAGGATCACCGTCCCTCTCTATTTCCTCTTTTGCCAGGCCTCGGAATCCTACCCCGTTAATATCCAGTCGGGACTGGTTTGAATGACACGCGCGGAAGTTTGAATAGACGTTCAATTTGCGAGGAAAACGCCTGGCAGTCTTGTTCCCGTGGTATACGCGGTGTTTCGATTGGACGAGACCAATGTTCTACGACATCGTCGGAGGAAGTTCAGATAAATTAAACTCATTGTATAATTGAAACCGAGTAGGGATACTAACATTTTAAAGTTGAAGAAGTAACGACATTAGTTGACCTTGGTTAAAAGAAAATCTTGATTGGTAGGACTGAATTCGTATCGATGGGATATTTGCACGCAGTGCAGGATCGAAAGAGGTTTCAGAAGATTCCGTCGAAGCGAACCTAGTCAATCTTGTATAAATCATCCAAGAACCCCTGAAGAATGACTAACACCTCTCGGTCCTTCTTCCTTTGCCAGCTGCAGCTATCAAGGTGGACTCTTCAGACCCTCGTCATCCACTTACCCGAAATCCCAAGAAGCACTCGAAGCGCCACGCAATCCCCTCGTATCCCGGAGTTTCAAGTTGCCCGCGTATCCGAAACACCCAGTACATGGGCTGGCAGGGTTCCAGACTTTCCTCTTAACCTGATTAAACGACGTTTATTGTCGCTGCGAATGAGACGGCGGGGTAGACTGTATCAGAAGAGAAACAAGGGAGGCGACGCCGGGATGCTCGTCGAGAGGGATGCGCCGGCGAAGGGATGAAACGGTGAGCCAGCGAGGGTGGCGCGGCTATCGACACGAGAGAAACAGGCGGTTAGAAGAGCCTCGGGATGGAAAGAGCGAGCGACCGATGAAAGTTTGCCCCGTTGGATAGCGGGCTGACACGGACAGCCTCCGTCGAGACGATCTCAGGATTCCCCGGATGAAAACTGTCGGCTGGAACAGTTCTGTTGACTTTGCGGACCCCAGACATCGCCGTTCGATGCCCCCGTTAATCTTGTTTCGCTCGGAGATCGCCCGATGGAATCGTTGCCACCGTTTGATTCATCGTCCAGGAGATAAATTCTCTAGCTTTCTCTCTCTCACGGAGTTTCTTATTTGCGCCGGATGAGACGGCCTGGAAACGCGGTTATTTACAGCAACGATGTCGCACGAATGTCTGGTAATATCCTCGGGGGAGGACGTTGATTATTCGTTACTTTAGACGTTCCATTGAGGAAGAAGGTTTCTTCGATCATTCGCTCGTTAGGAATGGCTCACTGTTGCCGGATCAAGTGAATGATTTATATCTTTTTTTTTTATCGATCACAGCTAGTCCTGTTACAGGACCACGTGGATTCTGAATATTTGTAAGACGAGTACATTTATATCTAACTTACATTATTGGAGTCTACATATGAGGATATATATAAATATATATATGGTATATTCTGTTTCTCTAATTTCGCTGAGAGAAACACTGCTAACAGATATTTTTCTGAACTTCAGTCTGTGTGCAAACAGTGGATCCCTGTTTCCGAAACATCCATTTAATCCTACCGCCGTTTCGTGACGCACGACATCGAAACAAATTTCTGCAAACGAGCACACGCACCCTGTACGCGTTCCTATTGTTCCAAGGATTCTAGGTCACACAGCTATTGCACACGCACAAGACTAACTTCGTCTCCTCCATTGTACTCGTCTTATCGTCGGTGCCTCTGGCAGAGCTTTGTTTCTGAGTGGAGTAAACCCTCGTGCCCCATTCGCGCACGTCGCTGGCAGTCACGGGGGGTGGCTTTTCATGCCAGTCGGTACTCTTTCTCTCTCTGCAGGGTCTAATTTGGTGGCCGCAGACGCGAAACGTTGGTCAGCCGTGGCTGACGTCCGATGTCAACTTCGTGCATCGCTTAACACGTTGATCGCCTCGTCACCCAGATCCGGGTTATGTTTGCGTGGAAACCCGTGTCAACCGACCGTGGACGACGCGTTTCTTCGTTCAGTTATCCAAGGTAAAATTTACATTTCGAAATCGATCGTTCCCACGATGTTAAATTCGAACGAATTCTATCGAATTTCTAGGAAATAGATTCTTCTGAGAGGCGAAGCTTAACGCAGCGGTACCGTTTGAAAAATATAATAATCCGTTTACGCGAAACTACCGTCGTCATCGATAAACGAAACCTGAAGGGATGAATCGTTGCAAGTCTCTCGACAACGCGTCTCAAAGCATTGAAAGTAATTTCGCTGCGGTAAAATTAAAATACCCCCGGGCGATGAAAGCGGCTCGACCGAATCACCGTCGGATAAGAAGCATCCTTGCCGAGTCGGAGCGGAAAAAAGGAAAGGAACCGCGAGCGTTTTTCCGTATCGTTCGCCGTATCAGCGAAAGTCTCGTTTCGTATCCCAGAAAACCCTTCCTTATCCCTGGAAATCTCGACCGCGGAAGGATATTTTTCCTTCGCTCTTATATTATTATTTTTCCCTCCCTCCTCGGCCTCGTTCTGGTCTCGGATTCGCGTTGATGCAACCTACCAGTGGCCCGCGAAAATAGTCGACGGACTTCAGAGGAAGCGTGGATGAATATTCAACAAGTGATTTGTTTAATATTAAGAGAAGAAAGAGCACCTCGAGTATCGATTCGTTCGGTACGATTCAATTCCACAGGAAGTCTCGTATTTTTCAAACATGTGAGTGTTTCGATCTTTGATATCGTTGGTCCTAGACGACGAAGCCACGAGTCTCCCTTGGAGGACTATACTCCACCAAGGGTCCAGTAAATAATTACCAAATCGCGACAGGCTGGAACTACTGTATTCCATTACGTACAATGACCAGGGAACTCCGTTCCAAGATCCTACTCCTGACCAATTCGATCCCGCAAAGAGTTACAAGGGCGTTCCATTCCCTAGCCTGCTTTAATTTCCATAAAACGTCAGGTTCCGGGCCGGCTGTTCCTGGCAATCATTGCTGCTGGTAATGGAACACCGCCTTTGTCTCATTCCTGCTTCTACCTCGATCTTCTGGCGGTGCTCCCGATCTTCTGATACGGGCTGCCGCTGAAAACGCGGCCTCATCCCTGTCTGCGGGGGTAATTATAACATTTGACCCGTGTGCCCTTCCTTGGTCCGTTGGAAACGTCATCGCCAGACGTGTCTCTCTCGACCTGTCCCCCTTTCTCTCACACTTTGTTCTCTGGCCGTTCTCCCGCTGTCATGTGTGCGCAACATGTCGTATGGGAGCCGCACGTTATACTCCGATGGTCCGCGACACTGTTTTTAGGGGGAGGAGTTGCTAGAATAGGTTTCAATATGGTTTTAGTTAGAATTATCGACGTAGGAAATTTTTATTCGTGGCTCGATGTGCGAATGGAGTGTAGAAGGTTCGAAGATGGGTAGTCGATCGGTAAAGAACTATACTCTGTAGGTAAGGCTTGGTAAGGCAGAACAATTGGTTGGTAAGGCAGAGTGGCGTGTTGGTAACGTGGAGCACTCCGTGGATAAGACTTGGTAATGTAAAGCACTCGATGGATAAAGCAAACCACATTACCGGTATCATAGAACAGTGTCGATTCCCTAATTTTGTGTTTAATTTCCCATTTGTAGATTAAGAGCAATCTTTCCAATTGCTTTAAACAAAATTGACGTTGGCGAGCAGAATACCCGAATAAGAGCCGAATACCGTTTCCCGGTGTTAAAAGCACGCCTCAAGATCAATATTTCTCTACTGTTAAACGTGTTTGTCGCGTCAACACTTGTCGCTATTTATCTAATTGCATCCCTTATCGCCTCTCCTGGCCGTTCACGCAGCGGGGAAAATGGCATCCGGGCTAATTCACGTTCCTTTGCCAGTGACGTCGCCTGGTCGCAGTGCGGTCAGTCAAGATGCATATTCCGACGCGTGTTTCGGTGATACATTATGCGTCGTTCCCGTGACGCCGCGGCGACGGGGGAATTTGCGGGTGCCGCGATGGTTGTTTGGCAAAGAGAGAATTGCGGCCCACTTCCGGACGATTTATGGACACTGGCTGACGCGTCGCTGGAGGGATTTAGGGGATGGTGAATTTATCGAATGCGTTATTCTTTGTTTCTCTCGCGACTTCATTCCGTTCTCATAATTGAGATACCTGATTTTGTTTACGATTGCATCCCATTGACATGTCGACATTCCAATTTTTCTTATCCGAGGAAATTTACTATTCTCCGGCTTTTGAAAGCGTTTAAGCGTTAGAACAAGCTGAACAGGCGGTTCCCTTTTGCGCGCAAGGGGCACAAGCGCTTCATTTTATGCGTCGCGATGATTGAACTTGGAGGGGTTTGCTTTTCGGCGATACAATGCAGCTTCGATTATCGATAATCCGGTGTTAAGAACGAGAATGGATAATCCTGAGCAACGGATCATCCGGAAATCCCCCGACAACAGCGCCACGCTTTATTGCCATTATGAGTGGCCACCCTCTTTAAGTTTCGAGTTTAATCCAGAAAGCAGTATAATCCGTTCGTGGAGAACGGAGCAGTTTACCGCGACTATAAGATACTACTGTTATGTGAAACAGCAACTCCGATCGATATCAATCACCTTAATGAGGGAGAAATGATATTAGCGTCATCTTCTAATTCAGAAACCACTTGCACTGTTTCTGGGATGATCTTAAAAAATTAATTAATTGTACCAGATGTATATTTTTACTTTTGAGTAGAGTGATAGTCCAATTTCTCGATCTATCTACTTCGATGAAATTTCTATTCAAAGTAGACTGGAATTTCGGGCTTTCCCCATCCATGAATATATAAATTTTTAATTTATCTAGACCGTCTCCTGTATATTTCCGAAATATGTAAACCCTTCTTGTGAAAATCCAGAAAGCTCGGAAATGGTCAGTATTGTTCCACCCAGATCGGCATCCTCTTTCCGAAAAGTCCAGAACCTCATGCAACCATGCATGCGAGTTCTCGCGAAAATTCTCGATATTTTTCCGTAGCCAGGTTGAAAGGAATGCAAACCGTTTAATTAAATATTCGCGAAATGTTTGAATAAATATTCCATATCCCACGCCGGATTTGCTATTCATGACTTTGTTCAGCAGCAAGGTCCCGCAAATATTTCCCGAGCTTCATCCGCGTTTTAGCGCGACAATTTCCTTTTCCCTCGTCTGTCCGCGGTTGAATTTTGTTTACACGAATGATATATTCGACCGCGATTAACACAGATTACCCTTTTTGCGCGGCGAGGTTGTCCGTTTGGCGCTCGTATCGGCATTAAATTAAAACGATAACGCAAAACTGACCTCCCCCGGGGCGTTTTCTGTCCGGTATTATTAAGAAAAAAGCACGGGGTGCATTAATCATAACAGCGGTCCCAGATCTGTCTAGGCGAGCGGGTTACTTTATTACTAGGTAAACTGCGTTTTCATTGGCGAACGAGCCGGTCGGTGCGAGGGCTTAATGCACAATCGATACCATCCAACGGCGAGATTTCCTCCGGGCGGAAAGCAAACAGGAAAACGTAAGAAAATCCTGACATGTTTCTGCTGTTCCAGATGGAACCAGGACTCGGATTTTGATGCTTTAATAATTTGCCCAAACGCCAGCGTGCTTGAATTATTGCCGGGGAACGTGTTGCATAGTGAAGTTTGAATTTACGTGACTAACTCTCAGTTAGAGATATGAACTTGTTTTTGACGCAAGAGATTTAATATGTAAACAGAATGCGGAAATTACCCTTTTCAGATCTAGGACATCGGGACATCTAGTGTCAATAGAACGTCGTAACGTATATTTTTTATTGATACGCTACCTTAAAACAGAAGAATAGTGACTGTAATAACTTCTTTCGTAGAGGTCTGTGGGCTACATTACCCATAGATCGATAACCAATAAAGATGCCTACATTACTAACAGTGCAGTCTACCTTACCTATCATACGTTCTACATTACCAATCCTCGAAATAATAGAAAAAAAACAAACCTCCTCCTAATATTAATCTTCTTACCTCAACGCTCGTTCTAAATTATCGGCCAATAATTAATAGTGACGCGAGTAGAAACAGGCTGCTCTAGGAGGTGACACTTGGCGAATCGTATCGCATCGCGCACCACCGTTACGTCTTTGACATAACACGAGATTCCGAAGCGGCGCAGCAGCTGGAACGGCGCAATTACCGATGCTGCTTCTAATTAGCCGATCAAGGTAATCGACGGTGGCGCGATCGAAACAAGAAACTTCGCCTGGCTTGTTCCATCTCGGCCCGCGGTGCACTCAATTACCGCAAAGCGACGCTTCGACTATCCGGGGACGGTCTTCCTTGGCCCATTAGTTGTTTTCGTTTCCGCCACCTTCGAGTGCACATTGAACACGGGATGGACCCAATCGAACGGGCTGAAATACTGATTGCAGGAATTTCTCGATCGACCGGGTGGAAGGATAAGTATTCTTTGGGTATTTGTTTTAAGCGAACGGTGCAATCGATTGGGGATTGGTTGGAGATTTTTCCCAATAATTTGGGGTGGTTTTAGAATGTCAGGAATATTTTTCGTGGTGAGAGGTAAGAATAGAAATTGCTTCGTTTTGGCTCGTATTTATGACAAGCATCAGATACAACTTGTTCCAGAAACTTGAGGCTCGCTAAAAAAAAAAAGTAGTCAGTTTAACTAACCTTCGCCTGCATTCTAAACGTCACTGGGCAACGCCTAGAAGTTTCATGGAGTGAAAAGTTTGTCCACGCCTGGTTCGGGCGTGTGCCACGGAATAATCGCAGTTAGAGGCCGATAACGAGTGAAAATTCGTAGCGAAAGCGAGGACGAGGTGTGAGAAGTCGGTCGATCGGTGACACTGGCTGGACAGCCTGGGACACGGAATCCAATTTGACGGGTCCGGGATTTCCGGGGGCGACGCAACGACGTCGGAGACGCCGATTCCTAAAGCAATTATCATCCAGTCGCTGCGAGGCTCGAATGAATGGCGTCGAGTCCGGTCCACTCGCGATAACTGGATTTTCCCCGTGGGACGCTTCAAAACTCTCGCCCCCTTATTCCGGTCAGGTGCTGGGTGGAAGTGGACGCATATACACGTACGCACACGTGCAAACGGGGGGTGGAAAAAATTAACGCGACACTCAGCCGCTGCCCCACGTTCCGCGCGAACGGAAATAAAGTTGGCCGTTGAGAAGTTCTTGTTCACAACTGCGAGGTAGTCTGTCATATCGGATAGTAGTTTCGATAAGTTCTGAGAAATGCAAATGAGAGATGGAACTTGTTATTATATAGCGGAGTGCCCATTATTGTAGGAACGGGGAATGAAAATTCCTTACTGGAGATAATTAAGCTACGGGTAACGACTAAAAGAGTGTATCCTTATTTTCTGTGGTCTGTTTCTCTTCAATTTCAAACGTCGACCATTCTCGATGGGGCTCGGTAATGTAGAACGTACGATCGGTAAGGTGAATAGCGCTCTCGGTAATGTAGACCATTATGTAGACCATATCGGTAAGATAGATCGACTTGTCGCTAAAGTAGAACGCTTTAGTATTTTTTCAGATCTTTTAGGAAAGTTCTTCGGAGCTTTTGTTAACTTTTTATAAACCAGTTACCGGCAATATGTAACTTACACCATTTCGAATGGAAACAATGTTGGGGAGGGGGATGGAAGGGATGGCTGGACTCATTATCGCTCGGAATTTCTGGAATTTCGAGCCGACGTGCAATGCAGAATATTAAACGTTATCGGTTACGAGCGATAACGCCCGCGAGAACGGTTAATTGGTAACGCTTCCGGCTTGTGGAAACGCGGCAGAAGGAATTTTTAATGTTACTTTTTTTTTTTTTTTTTTTTTTTATTAATTCATTCGCTATCGGTTAATCGATGCTCTCGTTTAACGAGATTGAAACTTTTCAACGATACTCCGTGGAATTATGGCCTATAGTTCCGCGTTGTACGCGCTCCACAATGCAAAATGCATATTTGAGGTTAAGTTTCGCAAACGTTCCACGGCTACACCTGGTACAACGCGCAATTTTCGATTTTATTTCGGTGGCGTATTTTCATATGTATGTTTCATAAAGCCTCGATGGTTATTGCTATTATTATTCAGAGGTAAATTCGGTATGCAAAAATATCGCTCGTCAATAAAATCGAATAGGACGCGTATTTGTACCGTATACAATCCATACCACCGATGCGACTACGTATTTGAGGTTAGGTTTCGACGCAACATGGCCCCCTCGTTGCTAATCATGCAATTTTAAAATTTGTTTCTGCTGTATCTTCTCGTATAATGTGCTTCGTAAAGCATTAATGGCTATTGCTATTATTATTCAGAGGAAATTTCAGCGTGCAGAAATGTAGCTTGTTAATAAAGACGGATAGGACAAATATTTGTGCCGTGTACACGGTTGTACCGAAATGGAACCGCTACGGCTGCTACATTTTACACATTATCATTTTAATTGATTTCTTTTCGTATGTATTCGTTATAAAGACGTTTTCATTATTATTCTTGTTATTTAGTCGTAATCTCTATACGCTGAAATATAGGTAATCGATAACGTCGGATAAAAAAAATATTTCCATCGACTATTTTATCGTCATGGCGAGTTTTGGTTTATCGCAGAAAACAAAACCGACTGTGTTCCTGTTACAGTACGTTAATTGATCATTCTCTGTGTGTTCTATTGTGAATTATTGTTTTTTTTTTTTGCCCTGAGATGCCTCTATCAGCTTTCTAACTCGTGCATGTTTTATTTCTATTGGAACTCCAACAAATATTTTTGTATAAATCAAATCCTCTCGCAAATTTGTTTCATCAATTGGTAGCTTCGAATATATACGTAATGCTTTATGTAGAAAAACAAATAAAATCCAGCTGAAATCGTGGCTCGTCCCGTGCGTCTCGCGTATCCTGAATGTAAAGATATCGCCTGGAGAACGTTTATTATTTCCCGTCTGGCTCATATCTCCCTCAAAGACGGATTTCACGCTATCGACGGCAAACGTTGAATAAGAATCAACAGTATTACTTCTCGTGGTTTCGATACTTCCTTGTCTCCGTCAAGTATTTCGTTCCACGGGAGACGAATCGATGTTTAAAAAGCGGTGAAGGGTGTTTGAGGGATCGATTTCGCTGCAGTGGAATGAAGAGCGATATGTAAATTAAGAATTTCGATGGAAATTTTAAATTCAGAAATTTCGTAGAAATTTATACGTTGAAACAATTCGTGCCTGAACACAAACATTTCTCTCGTTTTCCCGCCAGCCAGAAATTCTTTGAACTCTCCCTGAATATTAAATATTAATACGTGTCCATGGTCTGAATGAAATATATCTCCGTTTCCAAGGACGTGGAAGCTTTACCGCCTATAAAACGGCGGTTCATGAAAATTCTGCGGGGCTTAAAAATAATGGGTTTGGGTTAAGTCCAGGTTAAGATCTGCTCGACTGCTCGACCCTCTCGCTTTACTCCCAAATAACGTTTTACGAAGCCACCCCTGCCTCTTGGAAGCGCGAGAACGACTGCTCCGACGGGGGAGCGAGTGCCGCTAAGCAGCTGCATTGAGTTTCGTGAGATTCGAAGTGGCTTGCGATTCGTGAACTGCTCCCAGGGGACCTTAAGCACAAATTGATGAATTAACCAGGTTATTCGGCGCGGTGGGAAATTAACGCCGGTACCAGCCATTTTTATCGTCTCGTTAAAAGCGCCACTTTTGCACGATCAATTAATAATATTAATCCCATCCTCTAGCCATATTTTTCTTCTTATTCTATTTCTCTTCTTATTCTATATTTCTTTATTCTTATTTCGTATCGTATATAAATTAATTGTTTCAGCACGTCTGAATTTTACATTCAGCATTCACCAGCGACTAGATTTACCGTCGAATTTTCAATAGTATTATCTAATATTACTCAGAATTCATCAAAATTATGAAACACGATAATTCAGTTCACCTGCAGTCCCCTTCCCCGTTATTATTCTCGATCCTCGCGTCGCTGAATAATTCAGAATTTCGTTCGGAGCATGAATGACGCGAAGAGAGCAAGGAATGTTAAGAAAGAGGCACGAGAAGCTTCAATTAAATCCTTGTGATCCGGAATGTTTCATTCAAACGGGACCCGGCAGTCGGGGTAAATCCAATTCCGATCGCGAGTGAAGGAGGCCATTGGCTCGCCAGTAAAAACGTTTACAGGCGCTGTTAAAGTGGGAAGAAGAGTCCGACGAATCTCTCTCCCCTAATCGATGCAGTGTCTACCAATGGCGGTTTGAATTCGATCGTTCTCTCACGGAAACCGAGATAGTCCCTTGGCTAGAATGTAAACAATCGCCTCTATTTCGAGGAACAGTCTCGAGTTGTACAGGAATATTTATTCTGGACCAAAGCTGCGATCGATTCACGAGATGCTAGTCAAATGTTCGTTGAACAATTGGATGAATTCCCTTGAATACAGGAAATTAATTTTTTTTTTCCGAATAAGATCGAAATCGTGGAGCTTATTTCCATACAAATTTCGACGTACTCCTCGTTAAAGAAATCGAGCCAATTGTTTCCGAATACAACTGTTCGATTTCTGTTAGCAAGGAGTAACAATAATAAATACCTCTGATAACCAGCGCGTTAGGAAGTCAAGGGCCGATTTGTTTACGCCAAATGTTCGCGACTTACCTGAAACAAAAAGGAAAAATTCAGTTAGCGACATGGAACAAATCCCGAACGTATCCTGCTAATTTACCAAGCCCCTTTATCGCCATTTGACGACCAACGCAAGTATCATCGCAGAAATTTATAATAGAAGAAATTCTTGGGAAAAAAGTAAACGGTCCAAGAGGACGGGTGAAAATAACCGCCGGTATACGCGCGATTAAATGGTCGTTCCGTCCTCACCTCGATCGAGACCCGCCCCTCCCGACTGTTTCTTCGTCCAGGCTTTGCACTTACACGCTGCTCCTGAATAATGCAGCCAGACGCCCTGGTATCCAGGAACAACCGTCGCGGTAATTACCGTCGTTCCATTGAAAAGAAGTTGGCTTGATCATAATTTCGCCATTAGCCGTCGGAGTGAGGCGAGTTCTGGTCGGAATCGACGACGTGGGCGAGAAGCGGGGACGAACGAACGGCGAGGGTGGAAGAGGGAAGAAATTCCGGGCCGCGGGAGGGCGAACAATCCGCGAAGAAAAAGAAGGAAGACGGATTCGGTGAACAAAGAGGGCGCAAGAAGAAAATTCGCGAGAGTCGCGGAGGGGTGGGTGGGGGTTGAAACGCGAAGGAATGGAATTAAGAAGAGACACGGAAGCGAGAGACCAGCGCCGGCTGGATGTTTGAAAAGGAAAAAAGGTGGAAGTAATTCGCGCAGGTACCGCCCGTAGATATTGCATTTTTATAAGGCTACCCTCCTCCCCCATCCTCCCTTCTCCTTTTTTTTTTTCTCTACGTGGCTCCCTTTATTCCTTTCAGAACCCGCAAAGACGTCGGTTAAACTTCTTCGTAGACGAGCTAACGACGATGCGATTACCGACTTCCAGTCCCCTGTTTAGAATAATTTACTCGCTGCGATCCCCTGCCCGCTTGTCTGCCCCGCGCCTTTCAATTTGCTAAACGCGTCGACGTGATTCACTTTCGATCCGGAGTCACGAGAGTCTACGGAAGACGGTAATTTTCACTGATTAACTCCTTCGGGTAGGTTAGCCTTTACTCAGCTGGAAAAAGTGGGCATATATTAGAGAATTTATACAGACCGAACGGTACGGTGGACTCGTTTTATCTTTCGGTCATTCTTTCGGTATGTATTCATAGGGGAGAGGATATTTTTCGCAAGTCGATCTTAAGAACAATAGCACAGATATTCGTACTCGAAGAAACAGTAGCCTTACAGTTGGAGCTCTTTCGAAATCCACGAATCCGTTTCGAAAATCATTGGAAAATGGACGTTGAGAATCTAACAAGCCCGTTTTAAGCGGTACACGTAACAAGCATCTCCTCGAATCTGCTTTCGTCCGCGATTCGGTCGAAAAATCCGATTAGCCTGCTCAGCGATCTTCTTAAGAAGTTGAGGAACAGTTTCCTCGACTCCCGCCGTGTTGTTCGGTATCGCTGCGGGGGGTGACGATCGATCCCCTCGCATCCCCCAACCCCCCAATTTGTTTCGCGTTGCTCCTCGACGGTCATTCGAGCGGCATATCCCCCGGGATCGAGAGCACTTGGTCGACTGGAGGACTGGTGTCTCCGAGTGTCCCGAGCCGCCAGAACTTGGCTCCGGGACGGGAACTTGTCTGGCATTGTTCCCATTAGACGCGGAGTTTGGTTAAGTTGAAACTTCGCTGCAGCATCGCCAACTCTAGCGACCGCTCTCAATTGTTTACGTACATATTGGCCGGCTGATCCTAGCTAATAGACGGCGACTCGAAAGAAACGCGCTAGACCGCGCCGAAACGGATTCGTTAAGTCTGTTTCGCGACGCAATTGGTTTCGTACCGAGAATCGTAATTGGAATCAGGTACTCGAAATTGGAATCGCTGGGAGCGCGTTCACGGGACTGGGAGGTGGAATTTTCGTTCCATTAATGGGAAATTAGTATTTAAACCCTCGAACATTCGTCAAAACCGACTCGATGGGAGGCTGTTACTCGGAATGTTTAAAAATAAAAGGGTTCCAAGGAGATTTATGAATTTATGAGAAGTGTATAAATACATCAAACATAAAAAACAAAATACACTGGGAAACAAAGCATGCTGTTATTCTGTTCTTCATCTGCGGGTACAAAAATATAAATATGCACGGTCTAGTTATTAATAAACTAATTGCCGCGGTCTGGTTTCCTCGGCGGCGCTGGTAACGTCATTATTTTCTGAAACTGGCAACAGGTACCGTCGACCCGATTGTTCTCGATATTTTCCCGCCCCGATTCGGAAAACTCCGGGATTCGCGCGTCCAACTCCCCCGGAAAGCGGATAATTCGATGTCGGCCACCGACTCGGAGTTGCTATAATTGCTGATGAAGTTCCCCGCCGTTGGTACACAGGTTCCGAAGCATCGCTGGCCCGACTAATTAACTGGTGAAACTCCACTTCGCTGTCTATCTTGTGCGAGCGGTTGGAAACGCGAGGATCCGAATTCGCCGTTGCGCTCAATAATTGCTGATTAATTTACACGTTCGTCGACGGCGTCGTTGTTCTTAGCAGCGATCGCGATTGGGCCTGTTCAGCGCGGGACGTTGTTTTGATTCAATTTTCCGCGCTCCTGTCGCAGTCAGAACTTGGCGACTCCGCGTTAATCGAGTTTCTTTTGGACGGAATGTTTAGGTTCCATGCTGCTCGGAGCGAGAGGAGGGAGGGAAGACAGTTAGACGAGGTCTTCTTAATATTTCATACACCTGCTCGAATCTTTTTTGTTGTTTGTAAATGCGAATTATGTACAGTTATTTATTATTCTAACAGAGTCAACAAATCGTGCTTGAAAAAGTTCTTTCAGCTCACAATACACGAACGAGTCTACGCGTAAAATTTGAGGTTGGTATATCCGGTAGTTTGAGAAAAAAAAAATCAAAGAGCGAAGTATCGCCTAATTTTGGGGACGAACTTAGGAGGTGTTAACGTCGTTGGCGAGCTAACTTGTAATGGTTTACCAACCCTTATCCGGACTAAAGTCGGATCCTTGAGCCCGGCTCGCGTGACTTCCGTTTAATCCGTCGGAATATCTGGTAAAACGTTCGAATTAGTTTATAATTAAATTACTCCCGGAAGCGGAGACGGTGGCATCAACATTCGGGACTTCGCAGCAACTTGGACATTCCTAAAATTAGAGCGAGGGCATTCTTGGTGCTTGGTGCCTGGAATTGCTCAAACTTAACGCGATACTCCTGCAGGGATGTGCCGAGCTTCCCAAACTTTGCTCGCATTCTTCCTATTAATTTCGCGTTGTTAATGAACATCTGGGTTCCTAGTGAACCTTGAAATCGTTAGAGAGCGAAGCAGATGCAGTTCAGGGCAGAAATTTTGGGGAGAATAACAAGCGTTATCTTACGTATGGAGAATTCGGTTTTCATTTTGTTCGATATACAGAAATTATTTCAACGATGCTTGGAGAATCGTTCCAAATCGAAGAGAAATTTATCCATCGATTCTGCTACTCGTCTTCGACCCTTGGTAGGTAACAGTCGCTTCCATAAAGATCACCTTGCACTGCACTTGAAAAACAGTTAGCAAAAGTTCGATTATCCGACGAGAGACAGAGCGTTCATATAAAAGTTTCGAGGCTCGACGAGCAGAGATCGATACTTCTATCCAGTTCTCCGAGGATCGAGTGTCGATAAAAGGTCCGTCGTTTCGAGATCGCACGGAAAGAAATCGCGCGTCTGTCGCGACGCCAGGCGTCCCCGTCCCGATTCCGGTCCCAGCGTCGTTGTCGTGTTTGCACGTCGTTAGAACCCCGGGGACGATTGTTGCCATGACGCCGAGCGAGAACTCGAATCGAACATTAAGGCAAGTCCTCTTAATTCCGAGTCGTCCCACTCCAACGGCCTGTGTCGGCGACCGTCAAATCCCTGCTTCGCGAGAGTCTCGCGAACGAAGCGAAAACGAAGCTTCTTCCGCGTCCGCGAGTCCAATTACGGCTCCTTTTCGCCCTCCTTGCCTCCCCGCCTGCCTCTAGGCGCCTCTCACTCCTGATTTACACACTCACTTTGTCTCTATACATCACGCTCACCCTACCAGCCTTGTTTTTTTCTCGAAGTTTCAGCCTAATTGTGTTTCCGAGCCGCTCTAGAAAGATTTCCGACGGCCTCTGTTGCTCTAACGTTCCAATTATCCTCCAATTTTCCAGGACATAGCTATAGCTCTAGATTTTTATTCATACACTCTACTTCGTGCTTTATATTTCACTTTGGTTTGCAAAATATATTTTCCTGTCCAAAAATTCTCTACACGTGTAGAGTTTATTCGTGTACGTATTTATTACGAAACATCTATTTGGAAACATTAAATAGACGTAGAGGGTACGAATACTCATGGGACTGACTGTATCTCACCTTCAACCTCTTTCATTTCTCACCCTGCATTTTTCCCCTCCACTCTGATCTAACACTCTCTATTTCACCTTCCAACGTGCCCTTTTCATCCTTTATTTCGGCTTCTATTACTCCCATCCAGCCCCTGTCGAGCTCCTAATTCCCTGACGAATAGTCCCGATTCGGCAGCACCTGTTTGCCAAGTCTAACCCTAATTTCGTCCTCGGAAACGAATAATCCGTCGTTTGCAAATGTAATTTATTATTTGCTCTCTAATCGGCTTCGCGAACTCCGTGGGAGCCGACAGTGTCGCTAAATCTCACCTTCCGCCATCCGTTTTCCAGCATTGCATCCATCTCTTCGCTTTCCATCCCGCTCCTCCTCCTCCCTCCCTCCCTCCGCCCCTACCTGCCCCCGCCCGACCGGCAATGTTTCCGTGTTTCCTCCGATCCGGCAGCGGCACACTCGTGAGCCGAGTTTCCACTCTCTCGCGAGGGGAGCAGACATAATTAGCCGCTCGTATTTTGATTAAGTTCTCCATCGAGACTCGGCGACGACGAACTCGTCGCTTCGGTTCCAAAAGACACGGAGGATCTCGGATGACTGCGAGACGAGATCCGTGTCCTCTACCCGAATATCCACGGGCTTCATTAGCGGACACACGGTAATTAGATGTGCCTTCCCCCGGTCGCGGGAAACGCCATATTTTTCAACGACCGCAGACAGTAATTAATTCTTGGCGAGTGTGCCTCTTTTAAAGACGATCCCGTCCTCGTCGCTACGATTAATAATTGAAGGCTTGTTTCCATCTTTTCTCTCTCGTTATTATAATTGTTTACTCTTTGCTTACCATTTTCTAACTTTCGTCTGGTATTTGAGTAGTCGAGCTTTCAAACAGTCAAATAGTCAAGAGTAGTCAACGATTTAACTAGAGTATTACCACCACGATATAACAAATATACATTCAAATATCCACCGAATATTCACCTCCTCGTCGTTCGAATAATTCACCGAAATTCAAATGTAGGAGCCGAACTGGAATACTCGGTAGCGTTCTCGAGGTATCCGAACGGGCCAGATTTTATGCTCCACCCGTCGTGTCAATAGTCGCCCCGCACTCGAGGGGCGACCGTGTAATTGGACGTCTTCGTAGCGGCTCGCATCTTTAATTAAGCTTGTCGCGAAGACGCGTCGACGGAGTCCTCCGTGCGAGCTGAACAAAGACCTCGCGGCGCTAACGACCCACTCGTGATTCGCGTGTTTGTCGTGGCATCGACGGGCCCCCGCGGATCGTCAACCGGATTCTCCCCTCGACCCTCGCCGCCCCCTCCCATGCTCGTCAGAGTACACGATGTTGATCCAACGCTGGAAAAGACCCAGGCAACATGCTCCGCGCCGCTACCCAAGTTTTAATTAATCTATGGCGACGCTACGTTTTCGTAATTGCCATGCAGCGAAAATTGAATTTTCCACGGCCGAGGGAATCCTGTGAACGAGACCAGCTAACGCGATTGATCGACGCGCGAGGTAAGGCTTATTCGAGCTTATTTGCGCCACGTTGACGAGCACAGCGTGTCCTCGACTTGACCGATTAATTCGGATCGATGCAAAGCCTGTTTCACCGATTACCATCGAACATTTTTAATTTTGGATTTGTTGTACAAGATCGTATAAATGTAAGAAAGAGAAGCGAATTTAGTAAGGGTTGAAAATAAATTCTAACGCAGGAGGCTACCTTTTCTATTTAACGGGTGGACTGGTGAGTTATAGAATCACCTAAATATTTGATAACCTAGTCGTGAATGTTCCATAAAAATTGTTAGCCAAGCCTGTCTCTATTTTAAACCCGATTTAACCCACCGCGACGAAACGATAAAGTTTCTCGAGTTGCCCAGATGATGTTATACGGATTAGGTCGTTTCTTTTTCCAGATGTTACGTCGACGCAAGGTGCCACAGATATCTTGGAAGATTCTCACGAAGATCACGCGTCTCCGACTCGCGAATAAATCGAATATCGATTCGACGGGGTATCCCAGGCTCTATCCTGGATATCTCGGGCGCCCAGTCCACTGTTCCTTAATTGATCGAACAGGAAGACCGCTGTTCCCTCTTTCTTCCTGGCACCGGGGTGGATTAAAGCGACGGTGTCGAACGGGGGCTGTTCGGAAAAACAAAAAGTGAGAATTAAAATGGCCAGTGGCGGATAACGAAGCGAGAAAAGGGCGAGGTCCTCGAGGTCCTCGTTATCCTGCCTCCGGGTCGTTCGAACACCTCGCAAACGAACGTCTTGGTTTATTCCCGTTCATTTATCTTCTCCGAGCAACTTCAAAGTTAGAGAGACGTTCCGAAGTTGAATTTGTATTCGAAATTCTTGGATCGAGTTTTACTTTCATTTATTCTTTAATTTAACGCCGGGACTCGTCGATCCAAGTAGAATGTATCAATAAATGGCCGGATTATTAGTCGTATGATTAGTAACAGATACATTCCACTTGCACAAGTCTTTACTCAAGAAGTTTGATTATTTCCAAAATCAATTTTTACCTCTGTTACCTCTGCCTGACCACTTATCGATACATACTACTTGGCTTCTCCAGATTCGGTCCTTCGGTAGCAACCCAGAAAGATCATACCTTAAAAATGATGAGCTATGCCACTATGCCTACCTACAAATCATTTATAATTCCTGTCCCACAAATTCCAAAATGGTTCCTGCACTCGATTATGCCCCCGCCCAACACACAGTAACTTTCCGCGAGATTCGCCATTCTTCCCCTTGTGTTTGCCTCTTTCCATTCCCGTTATCCACTAATACAGTCGCGTCGAATCACCAGCGAAATCAGAGTCGCTTCCCCCGAAGCGCATTAGCGTTCCCAAGCGTCCAAACGCCGAAAGTTCTCCGTCCCGATCGCTACGGCGCGCCGTACCCCGTGAAACTGTCGTTTCGTTCGTCCCCGGAAACGATTCAAAAGGGAAGAAACGTCGGCCGTGTACGTGGATATTTGCCGAGCGCGTTACCCCGACACTTATCGTTCCCAAACTAAGCGTGACCCTTGTACCCGGCGATCGCTTTATCCGAGTGCATGCATTCGAACTTCTCAAAAGCTCCTCTCTGCCTCCAATTTCACGCGCCAACGGGCCCGCGAGAACCCCGTGTCCTCGCGTCCCGACCTGTCAACGTACGCGCATAAAAATACCGAGGGAATAGGAGGCAATCGCACGTCATGCACGCCTGCGCATCCCCCGAGGAGGTTTTCCGCTTTCACGTAGTCGCGACCGATAGATCGCATCGGGGGATGTTCACGGACGAAACTCACCCCCCGTCCCCTTCGAAGGTAAACCGTTCTCAACCACCCCGAGGGAGTTCTTTGGAGCATTCCTGGCTGTCCTCGAAACCCCGCCCCACACCCCTGTCCTGAATTCGCCGACTTTCAACGAACCCTTTGAACGTTGTCACGGAATGTCGCGATTCTGAAGTATGCGCGAGGCGTACGACTCCAAACAGCCCCTCTCGCGCCCTCGGTATATTTCCCGTGTCCTCGAAATTTGATAGAATAAATCGAACGTGAGTTCGTTTGGCTCGTCGCGTATCGCTTAATAGGTTCTTGCCCTCGCCTGACCGTATACCGATACATTCTACCGAGACATTAACAGGGAAACGCCGGAAGGAAACTAACAACGAAAGAATTCTGAACCGTAACCTCTAAATGTCCGAATAAACACGCTCACCAATTTCTCCCCACTTCGATCCTTCCACCCCATCCGCCGGCCAGGAGTAAAACGCTATTAATATCGCTTTCCCCTAAACTGGGTATCAGGAATTAATAAATCCCCGTGAAAATACACACTGTCGACGCAACGTGCAACAAACAATTTGCGCGGAACGCGCAGCCGGTAAATAATTTTCCACGGTGGCGAGGAAAAAAAGATGAAGGGAAGGGAGGGCGGTTAGGCGTGCCAGTTGCACCAACTGCTCCCTGAATCATTCCCCGGAGCGCGATAATACCGTCGAAGTTGTTACCTCACCCCTGCCTCCTACGCGATAACAACCCCGTCCCCCACTTATCCCGACGAAAAATCTCCGAGGGCGATAGAAAAGTTCAGCGAAACTGTCGTTTCCCGTGGAAACGTACGTGTGCCGCCTCGACGCCGAAGGAACGCCACATGAAAGCAAACCCGACCCCATATCGCCGGCGAACGGCCTGATAAGGTGACTGCGTCCTGTTCCATGCTTGGGAAACAAAATTCAACCCCTCCGTCCTTCTCCAGCGCGCAGCCTGCAGATATTCAGACGGAACGGTGGATCCTGGCGCTGGGGTTTTATCGCGACAATCGGTAGGCTTCAGCTTGCTGGAGAAACTCGGGAGGATATTGTCGAGGGGGGATAGTTTGAGACAGTTGGTCCAAATAAGGCTGCGGTTGTTGTTTTTTGGTCGTCTAGGGCGAATCGAGGGGCCGGAGTATTCGGGGCTTGCGGAGGGATGTTTTCACTGTCACAGGGTTGATGGACGATTTTAGGTAAATATTTTTAAGAACTGCAATTGTAAAATATAGAAAAAATAATTAATGGTATAAGTCCGCTTGGTACAACGAATAATTATAATATTGATAGTAACTTGAATTAGAGCACTCACTTTTTGGACGACCTGTACGAGAGAAACGCTTCCTTCCGTCGGAAGGAAGGAAAATGATAGGGAAAAGAGATCGACGAGAAACAAGCGAATTTGTTTCCGTGAAATATCTGCGAACTCTTTGACGGAAATAGCTCGTGAGGAGAGAGAACATTCCGCGCGGGTGTTCGTTGGGAAAGACGAGCTCCCGTCGTGTCGACGTTGTCGAACGCGATCACCATCAGCATTTCGATGCCGTGGCCTCGGATTCCTGGCCCGTTCCCGTTGGGAAATGTCCGCAAAGTCGGCAACCCATCTCGCTATCCGTACGAAACAAACTGGGGAACGATCAGGTCGACCTGCACGCCAAATCCTCGAAAACGAACCGAGGATTCTTGATTCCTAGGAGTTATAGCTAAGCCCTCTAAAGGAAGGCATTTACGAATCCTCTTTTGTTTCGGTTAAATTATATATTTTTTTCATATAATACCGTAACAGACTCGTAAAATAGCTTCGGTAACGAATTGGCGTTGAAGGATCGTCTCGAGAGATGTCTTGTCTGACTACTTATTGATACATTCTACTTGGAACCACGAGTCTAGGCGTTGAATTAAAGAACAATCGAAACTCGAGTCGAGACTTTCGAATAAAAATTCAACCTAGGAAGGTTTCTCGAACCTAACTACAGTTTGGATCTCTTAATACGCGACAGGCTAGATCAGACAAAATGTGTTTGTGGGAGAATGAATGTCGCGCTGGTCCATCGAGTTTTCGATGGTTCGTTCACCGGTCCGGACGTGAAAATTTCCATTCTGTCATTCTCGCAGAAATTTTGTTTTCGCGAGTTCCTTTCGCGGGAAGACCCCTCCTCCGGGAAATCGGGCAGAAAAATCGACTGAAGGCCGGGAATTCGGTTCTGCGTGAACGGAATTGCCTGCGGGGGTGGGTTTGTCGATGCAACGAATAATTACTCGTCCGAAGAAATGTTTACGCTCTCTTTGCCGCCCGTTCGTTTCGTACCGATCGATCGGCGGTCGTTTTGTTGCTGCGCGATCGCTATTAAAACCAGTTATCTTTCAAAGCTACGAACACGGGGTGGGTCGCCGAGGTGAAAGGGAGGGAGTGGTTGCAGCGAACGTTGCGCAATACTTGACGATCGCGCCCTGCTGGCGTTAATAGATGGGCTAATTTAAATCAAATAAAATCGCGTTAATTGACACGCTCCGCGAGTATCGTACGGCGAAATTTCGAAATTAATTCGATACACGTTGAATCACTCGCACACCTGACACCGTGGAAAAATTTAATGGTCGCTAGGCGAGTAATTAGAGTTTGTTTCGCCGAGTGATAATGCACTTGTTAACAGGGATCGCGAATAAATTGTGTCTACTGTTACTACAGCGGTGGGCGGGGAGTCGATTTCATGCCGATTTTCGCGAAACCCTACCAGTATTGTAAGCAAAATCGCTGTTTTTAATTAATTCTATCATGCTTCCAAGCGATACGTTCGTTGTGTGCGCTTTAGTATTAATAATAAATTTAAATACGTTCAAATTGGGTACGAATATATTTAACGCAGACTGGATATTATTTATCGTAAACGATTGTACACTGGAGGTGTTATAAAACGATTAACAATCGATACGAAATACGATATCAAAGATTCCGGAAAGTCTACCGACATTTTCATCGTTATCGAGACCTCGAAAAAACTGAAAAACCGAAGCCAAAACATGAACCAAACAAATAGCATAAATATGAATACCTAGCGATAAACAGAACCAACGTCAACCCTTGCGACCTTGTTTGATGTTAATCTTTGACCAACAAACGCGCAATTAATTTCAATCGATGGAACACCGGTGCGAACTCCGCGCCGGGATTTCCAGCACACCCTGTACACGCTTTTACTATTCTCGCTGGTTATCCCATCCCGTTGGCGGGACTGGAGCATAGTATAACGCGTCGAAAAACGGACCTTCTCCCCTGTGTTCGTTGGGAATCGTTTCGGATCGATGTTGTTTTCGCGAGCACGCGTCTGGCCAGCGACCCACCGTGACTACTGCGAGACAGAGGGCACTCGTAATTACAAAGCTGGTCGTTTTTATCGTTCGCTCCCCCCCCCCCCCGCCCCTCCCCCTCTTCCTCTCACCCTCCTCAGCAATCCGTTTTACGACTGGCCATCTGCATACGGTTCCATCTGGATTGTAACGACGAGCCGTTTCTTTTATCGCGCGTCGAGGCGTCGCAACCGGCTGGCGCGATACCAAATTTTTGACTCGCGAGTTCGCGGTT
Organism: Hylaeus anthracinus; assembly: GCF_026225885.1. NCBI lineage: Eukaryota > Metazoa > Arthropoda > Insecta > Hymenoptera > Colletidae > Hylaeus > Hylaeus anthracinus. The sequence goes on from NW_026533254.1 coordinate 17,260,144, forward strand.
CAATGGAATCGTTCCCACCCCGCGGGCGCTAAAAGTGATTCGGCTCGACGCAAACCGAAGAAAGAGTAAATATAAAACGAATTCATTATACCGCTTTTAAAACGAGCCAAACGAACAACACTGGTCGTTCGGAACGTGTTTACTCCAACTCGTTATCGATGCAAGCTAATTTCAAACGGTTTATATAGTTGTAACTATCGCTGTGGCGTATGTTAATTAGAATAATCCACGCAACACGGGATGCACGTCGAGTACGTTGTTGAACGGTATTAATATTTTATTTTAAGCGTCCGTTTAACATGTATTATTCGTGCTGGAGGCTACATTAAGGCAGAATGTATTCATGGGAGAATGAAAGGATCGATCCTTGATAAAAAGTAGTAACAGTAACTTGCAAGTTACTACTAGATATTATTTATTTTTTATTTTACTTTTCGTGTCATTTCGTTCGCATCGAATTATTTTAATATTCATTCAAGGAATTATATCTTTGTTCGTGCTACGTTGTCCTTTGCGCGTATAAAATCCCGAGAGCTCCTTTATGTAGCTCCTTCGAATTGAAGACCCTCCCCTAACCTCGACTCGCAACGAAGGTTCTCCGGTTCACGAACGTCATCCCCGGAACAGGTTCAGCTCGGTTCGCAGTTATAAATCTCTGATAAAACGCGCTCGAACGTCCGTAATGACGCGCGGCGAGTGTACGGGCGCAGATAAACAGAGCAGAGCTTTCCACGAATGGGTCTCGAGACTATCTGAGGGTCCACTCGGAGTAGGTAGCTCGTAAATTACGCCGTACACGAAGAAAAATCTCGAATCGTCGAAACCTCGGTGGACCAGTCGATGGGTCGAAGGTTAAGGTTCGAAGGGTTGCCGTGGGAGGTTTGAAAGATCCTTTCGGACGTTCGTCATTACTCGCGCGGTCCAGTCTTGGACTTGGTGAGAAAAATATTCTCGAATTCTTCCTTCCGTTACGCCAAATATCGTTACGTTTCAAGATACTGTTAATATGCACTTAAAAATAAAATTGAAGTATGCTTAATCCAATGTGTTCTCGTGCAATGTACATTTTTATTAAATGTATAGAATTAAATAGATTCGAGTTCCATTTTTCCGAATGGAGAAACCAAGCAGAAGTGAATCGTACAAATCATTGAAGTATAACATTCAAATATACGTGATTGAATATATAATGAAATGAATGATGCATATATTATCGAGTATTATTAAATATATTGTTAAATCGAATATACGAACATATATTCAAGTATGTTTAATTGAATATACAATACATGATGTAATTAATTCCGAATGTTGATATACTGTGTTATAAATCGGGTCTCTAATAGACTTTAACATAAGAGAATATACAATGCCTCAGACTAAAACACCTCGAAAAAATATTTCGAAAATTCCCAACAACGAGCAATTACCGCGGCGGCGATCGTCAAATTTCCACTTTTTCCTCCCCGCTGCGTATTTTTTATCGCCCGGACGCGTTCGCTCCTTTACGCGTTATTTATCCAGCACGAGTCGTCCTAATATCCAGCGGCTGTAATGAAGATAAGGCACGGGAAACGAAGCGAGTGGCTGTGCTCGAACGTCGAAACTTTTCGCATACAGTTCCAGTGGAATTGCCGCGACGCTCCGCCGCGAAAACGCTTCGTGATAAAGCTCGCGAACAGGACCGCGGCATTATTTACAATTACGTGTAAACTGGCGATTTGTAACTTCGCCCCCCCCCCCCCCGTCCTCGGGCGGATTTGCTTTTAAATAAGCCGTATTCGTTCTCATTCGCCCAGAGGATATTAGGATATCTCGGACCGCGAGAAGTTTCCACGGTAACGAGTTTCTTCGTGGTTCGGAACTGGAATAATTTTTTTCGGCCATGGTTACGATAAGAAATTTTTTGAAATAACGTGAAACGAGATCGCGTATCTTTGGTTAGAGCAAAGGATAAATAATTGTATATCTTCGATTGCTCTTTTTCCCTGAATAAAAGTGATAGATAATAACGAAGAGCTCGAAGGATAGTAAAAATACAGTGCGAGGGTTGAAGAGGGGCCTTGATAAAACCCTTCGGAGGATAAGAAAGACAGTGAAACCGAGAAGGGAAGACAAAGGTTGGAAAACAGAATTTTCCAAGGCCCCGGCGAATCTCTATCGGAGCCAGGACACACCCCCCCGCCCTTTACAATTCAATCGACGAGCTGTACAATCCAACCCCCTCGTTTCGATCAGGAACAGACTTCTCAGTCTCGGTGATCGCGATATTGCGATGGAAATAAAGATCCCCTTCCCGAAGGGAGGATTAAACGCCGATAAACCACTTAGCGAAAGCAGAGAGGACGCAGCTTCACCGCGCGTGTTCCTCGCCTGTTCAAAGGGCCTGTGCGCGACCCTGAAGGGAGCAACGAGTTCGGAATTGGCTGGTTATCGATGTAACGCGAACGACGAGCACCCGATACCAGAAGTCGCCCGTGAGAAAAGACCCGTGTTCCTTTTTCCAGGGATTGGTCGCTATCGCGAGCTGGCGCACGTATGTATCGCGAGCACGATCTCACCCCCGGCTCCGGAGAAACGGGACAAACGACGGACAAACGGTACGTTCAGCCGTGCGACGCTTGGACGAGAAACGTTTGTCGGGGCACGTACGGCTCTGTTCGTCGTCCGAACGAAAAACCGATAACAACGCTTTCACGCGGGGGCTTGGGGTTAGGTGGGGTTAGGGATGATGGAAATCGAGGGGACAGGGATGCATCTTCCCGGGATCGCGCTTTTCCCAAATTTCTTAAGGGAACAGTTTCTCGAGAGGTCTCATTAATATAACGCTTCAAGCAGTAATATTTGGAAATTTGGTTATAAAAAACTATAAACTGTTCTCTCTATATTTATTGAAGAAATTTGTCTGATTTAAACGAATGCTTCATGTTTCCAAATAAATTATTAACCGTAAATATCTACACGTGTGAAGTTTATTCGTGTACATAATTATAATGGAAAATTGATTTGTAAATACGAAGCCTACCATTTAAATAAGACAAATTTCTTCACTAGATTTAGGGGGTACTTGTGGTACAGACTGTACGTCTGTATGCATTCTCAAATATGTTCGATTAGAAACGTTCGTTAGATTTCGAGTTTTCGGTCCTAGTTTGCTTCCCCCTAATAAGATTTTCCAAGTAGATCGGAGAATCAGACCTTCGTCCAGTGCGCGGGCGTGTTTGATCGGCAACGACGCAGCCCTTTATTCGGTTGACTTCTCTGTTCGATACGTAATCCCTTCGGAAGGAGATATCGCACCGATAGAAACCGAGTCCCTCTAACTTTATTTGAGCAAGGTATCGGTGTTTGCAGAGGGTACCGTCTGCTTTCCAGAAGAAGTAGCGAGTCAACGTTTAAACGCGCCCCGTGGGGACGAGACACTCCTGTTTCCTCGAAAATTGAAACAAGAAAGAGTGACAAAGAGAAAGCTTCAAATCTAACGAAAGAAAGATCACAAGTTTTAATGTATCATTTCAAACTAAATTCCATTGTCATGAAAGTGGCCCCACCTACCAATAACGGAAGTCTACCCCTCGAAAAATTTCGCCGTTATTTCTGAAATTGTTCCATGGTTATATATATATATATAAAACTCAAGGAGAGGTAGCGATGTAAAATTTCCGTCGAACAACGGGGCGCAGGCACGAGGTAAGAAAAATCATGGAAATGAACTCATAACTTCGCGGAGCGACGTACAAATTCGAGGATAAAACGGGGGTCCTGGGGCTATGGTTGGGAAATAAGCTGCGTACGTCTTATGAAACGTAGTTTCCTCGGTCCGTTTCCTGGCTGAAATGACGTTGACGCATCCTGGATCCCTTGGCCGTTTGCCTACGCAAAAGCTCTCTTTACCTTTCGCAACGGTTCGCTATGGAAAATACAAAGTGCAACCTGGCGGAGATTGGAGAGTGGTGAAATCAGTGGTGGGGTCTGAGGGGCACAAAGTAAAATACGCGTGAATGGTAAACGACTGTGGAGCATATTCCAGGAACGTTGTGTCATTATTCTCGCGATCGTTACGCTGCAAAAATTCAGGAGTGCGTTGTCGCGAATCGCGTTGGAAAACAAAAGAGGAGCACAACAACGTTTCCGGCTGATAGATAGTCGCTGTCCCCCGCTTCCTGTGTAATATCAGCCGGACGTGAAATATTATCGCCGACGAAACGATCGGTTATTAATTCGGCTTTAATGTAACGTTTATTGCGCTTTAACGTCCGCCCGTTATACCTTGTCCGTTAATAAATAATAACGTAGATTCGCGCTCCATTGCGCAAATAACCGGACGTCCCGTCACCAATTCCAACGGCCAGCGATGGAGCCGAGTAGCGCGTCACTCGCCTTCTCTCGAATCAATTTTTCCTCGAAATCAACAGGATTCGAGTAGATTTGTGAATAAATTTCTGGACGGATGTAGTAAGGAACGAATCTTCGTTCGTACGAATCTACGAATACATTTTCATTTGAATAAATTTTTATTCGCGTACACTCACCTTCGAAACAATTTTCGTTCGACCAAACTTCCGTTTGACAGAAGCAAATGTTACGATGATTGACAAAACACTTTCTCAAGATCGGTATATTTTTAATGCTAGACATACTCTTATCAACCTACGTTGACCTACAAACAACCCCCAAATAGAGAAATCCTGATAGATCGAAGCAGACGAAAACGCGTATTTCTACTTGAACATACAGCACTTGCCGGTACCAATCATGCCCACGCTGATTTTGACAACCGTTTGATACCCCGATAAAATATTTGGCGCAGGGGTTAATTGAGTGTGCTATTGGATCGGTCCCATCGCTAGACCCGACGAGTGGACTCGCCATTCCGCGTTCATAAGTTATTCACGGTATTCGAAATTAGATCCCGTAAACTTCGTCCGGGTAATTTACTCTGGGAATGGGGAAGCGCCACGCGTCCTGTTTTTATCGCCGAATTTCCCACTGAATTCTCGCCCGTCCTCCGACGTTCTTAAGCACGGACTATAACCGTAAACTTGTTTACGCGAACCAAGAGGCTCGCCTAGAAGAAACCGACGGGGCCTATTTTCCTGACACAATCCTCCCTGCTTCTCACGCAATTAAAGCTAATTTTAAGGGAACTTAATTTCCCTATTAATTTCCAGCTTCGGGTTCGCGCTAAACCTACCACGGCTGGTTTTCAAACAATATATACATACAATTGTTTCGTGCATTGTTCAATTTAAGTCCACGCAAAATATTTTTAAATATAATTGAAAAAAGTGTCTTCAAGACTAACCATTAGAAACAGTTACAAATGAAATGTCAGTAGGTTTATCGTTAATTCTACCTCGAATACGATCAGGAACTTTTGCATGAAAAAATTCATGCCACTAGTTGTAACGAGTATAAATGCATGTGTAAATTTTCAAATTAATATCGCGAGTACTTTCCGTATAATAAAATTTCGAGAATGCATGTTTTTTTTTCGAGATTCGAATATTCTTCTCGAACGAGCGTCACCGCTTCGATATCGCAGCGTCGAAAATATTGAAATTCAAATGGATTCCCGTCGTATACCTTTCCCTCCACTCGGTCGTCCGGTTGGGGAACATGTCGCGAGGAGTATCCTTAATAACTTCTTCCACGGAATTTTAAGCAGTCGCTTCGTCCCGACAACGAGATCGTCCCGGTAAATTGCCGCCATCAAACCGAATGGTTTCGTTCCCCTTCCAAATAAAAATTTGCGTTTCCGTATTACCTATCTGGAGAACTTTAGAAAGTATACTTTGTTGAAAAGTTACATCGAAGAGTCACATAAATTACTGTTATCAGAAATAAAATTGTCAATCGCCTCTTAGTCGCGTGATATCGTTCATCGAGTTCTTTACTCTATATTTATAAATCTGAATGCTGGGGGATAGGATTGATGTTTCCCTATCAATTTTTCATTATTCATTATAAATATATATACAAGCTTATTCGTGTACATATTCATAACGAAACGTTTATTTGGAAATGTTAAGCTTACCGATTTAATTTAGACAAATGTGTTCGATAGAGATAGAAGGTACGAATAGTTATGGGAGTGTAAGTTAAAAGCGTTGAGAGAAACTCAATGAAATTCGCAATCAGAACTAGCCCGAACCTAGACCTATCGTCTCAACCTGACAGACTCGTCTGTGCCTTCCCCTTTGTCGTCCGCGTCCTTTGTGCGAGGATAACCTCGGAAGGACGAAGGATTCGAAACATTGGGTGTTCGGCTGCAACCGATCGATACGATCTTTCGGCAAACCTGGCCTCTCGCTCTCTCTGCCAGTCTCTCCCTCGTTCTGCAATCGTTACTCTCACACTCTCTCATCCTGGAAGCGTTACTCTCACTCCACCCACTCTTTCCCTCCCTTCCACTAAATCCTGTTATCGCCGTGTCATGGCGCGTTATCGGGGCGATTGTGCAGCCCGAAACCCCCTTTCGCGATAGATTACTGTAGGTCGTAGCTGCCTAACGTCCGGCCGCCATGAATCACGGCTTATGGTATGGCGGATCCAATTTCCAGAGCGTCGCGCAACGAGTGCAGGCCCTATAGAAATAATGACAGCGACGATGATCGTGAATTGCGTCCGCCGTGATAGCGGCACGCGATATTGATTTCCACGGTGACTTTCGACACGGACTGCCCGTTTCGGTTCTCGATAACCACAGCGATGCCTATCGATCGATACGACTGTGTACATATGAGTATTTAAAACTAGTTTGAAATTAGTACGGCCCGACTTAGCTATTTTTCTTTTTTCGGGTAGGTGAAGAGGAAATTCTTCCTCCTGAAACTTTTCTTCAGGGCACACTATTTTCTAGATTTCGAAAATCCTACCCCAGGCCACAGCCACGTGTTTCTAGTTTGAGAAAATTGTTGGTCCTTCGATTTCTAACACACCTCGTGTTCAAGAAATTGTTAACCCTTCGCCAGTGTTTCTTTTTCACAACGCCGACTTCCATAACCCTACCTCTCAAAGCTACAAGCGAAAAATCCTCTTGGAGCTACTACCCTATTCCGGTGTAAATATTGCGTGCTTTGGATTCTGCTAAGGGGGTGTGTTCAGGGAAGTTGGCTCGCGGGATTTATCGATAGGATGCGCTATGCTACCAAGTGCGTTGCAGTTACGATACTCTGTCTTACCTGCTTTGGATTTTGCTAAGGGGGTGTGCTGGGCAAGTTGGCTGCGGGATTTATCGATACAACGCGCTATACTATCAACTAAAAGTGCCCAAGTACTTACGGGGTAGTCTTTCTTAGCTCCCGAATACCGATTCCCTCCGCTATTGTATTTCTACCTTTTCTCGAGGGACCAACGTCCCCATTTCCTGGGGTGTATCTGTTTAGTTTGGACGGAGTATCCAAAATGAGGGTGGAAATTTCAGAAGAAATTGAGGAACCCGTACGAAGACTACCTGGAGCCTGGACTGCCCAGTAATTTAGCACTGGATCCGGAATTTATGATCCCCTGACAGAAAGGTGGGGAATCAACGGTCAGGGTGCGGAACTGCGGAAAAATTGGGAACGAAAACGGTAGTTTGTCAAACGTTCGGACAGAAGAGGGGACGCAATCGACCGGACGCGGTGAATTTTGACGACTGGAAATTGTTTGAGCGTCTACTTTGTCAGGGCCGGTCGGCCGGTTCGATGTCCGAGAGCTGTTATCTTCCCAGCTCCTTCTCAATCAGCAGCTGACGTACGGTCGACTTGTTTCGCCATTAAATTACATCCGCATCGGTTTGCTAGCCGGGATTAGATTGTCAACCGAGAATTATTGTCCCTAGCGCTGTCCCAACGTGACTGACGTATTGTAACGATTTACGATAATCGACTGTAACGGGCGGACACGTACCAGGAACCGCCTGATAAACCAATAATAGGTCACGATATTCCGTGCGACCGGGACTGATGGGTGCGCCCGAACGCGAGCGTTCGTCGACAATGCCGCACTTCGTCGCTATCACTCGGCGTCTCGGCTTCAAAAACAATGAATCCGGACGCTGGTCGATTCGAGAATGCCGTCGGACTCGAAGTTGTACTATTGTTACGTGGGAGAGGAATGAATCGGATATAGGCGACTGTGAAAGTGTTCGAGAGCTTTCGAGTGGAAGATTTGACATGTAAAAAATGCAAGAGAATTTTTTTATACCCGTTAGAGATTTCTTCTTGATCTATTCGTTCAAAGATTTTCTCTACCGATTTTTGCATCTGTATTTTTAGAAGTATGTATGTTATCGATAGTGTGCTCTATGCTCCAGGTGACCACCTGCGCTGCAGTATCGAGCTCTCACTTGTTCCTACCGAATACCTCTTTTCCAAATTCAAAGAGCATAAGATTATAGCGGAACGTGTATTCGTTCCATTAAATATTTTAATTTTGCTTGGATATAATTATTTTATCCCAGGTGAAATTCGAGGGCATGCAGGCATAATATTCCATCGCGTTAGCGTTCGGGAGCGGACAGAAGCGACGCCCGCGGGTCTTCTTGATCGTCAAGGACTGGAAACACCGCGGAATCGTCCGGGCCGCGGTTATTTACATAGATATTCGCCCTGCGGCGGGCAGACAACGTGGATTAAGGTCGACGTTGCTTTCTGCTAGACGAAACGACGCCTCGCGTAGCCAGCTTGGACGATGAGCTCGTCCCTTCCAGGATCAAGCTTCGATAACTCCTCGATAACCATAGTGTTTCCTATCAATCAATACGAGTGTTTATATATGAATATTTAGAAATAGTTTTAAATCAGTATGGCTTAGCTATTTTTCTTTTTTCGAGTTGGAACCTTTTCTCCTAAAATTTTCTTTCTATCGCACGCGATTTTCTAAATTTTCAACGGAATTCCAGGACCATCTTTCGCTTATTTAAACGTTCGCTAAAACCCCTCGAAGGTCGGAAACGATTCACCGAGCGGTTTCTTCGCAGTAAATTTCTAAAGTTGCACCGTCGCGGGTCCTCGCGCGCGCCAGGTTCCCGCTCACGGTTCACGTAGTTGTTGGCAATCAGCCTCAGACGCCTCGTAGCGCGCAGAGCCGTGTTTCTCCCCAATTATCTTCAATAACCACGACACGCCGTGGATCCGCGGAGCGTTGAGTAATCTCCTCACGTTTCGACCGGCCCCGCCCGATGCCGGAAATAAATGACACCGCGACACGATGTAACCCCGAGCCCATTGTTTCCGCTGGAACACCGGCGACCGAACTGGCGCGGCTTTCGGTTCCGCTGGTCGATGGATAGCGGAACGATAAACAGAGAAACAGACCCGTTGGCGTGGCCGACACTCGAGAATTTTCGCTCTCCGACTGTTCGAATATTTTTCGCGCTCGACTTGGCCCGAATTGAACGCAATAATATTCCCCTTAGCGATGGGGAGAGAAAAAAAAAAGAATAATTCTCGTTACTACTATCGTCGGTATCGTTACCCCATCCCCGTTCTACGGTGATGCATAGCGTTTCGGAGCAAGGGGGTCGTTAGAATGGAAAGTGGCTCCAAGGTATACAAAACTCGCTACTAGGATGTATGGGAGGGGAGATGACGCGCCGGATGGCGCGATTTGGTCGCTGGCTGGGTGGGTAATAACTCTGTTCACCTGAAATATTCCACGTTCTTCTGAACAGCTAGAAGTCGCGTTGGTGTAAATTGGCTGGGTATCAAGGGGCGCGTTTTGCCCGATGGAAATACTCTCGTCGCGGAACGGGATGCGATGGGGAATTTCAGGGCCAGTTTATATTCCTCTTTCAGCCGGGAAACTGTGCTTTATTTCGCGCGTTTTCGGCCGGGAACATTTCTGGCTTAATAATTGAGCAGTGCAGGTTAGAAAGGGCTGCAGATTCTTTCCGCGTTCCTTTATTTTTACCTCCAATGCGAGGGTTGCGCTCGATACGTTCTGGTATTAGAATAATTTATGTATTCATTTTAGAACAGAGCTTTTTGGAGCATCCATCGTAGGAAGTTAATAAAAGTACAACGTTTCCGTGACAATTGCGATTGCCTGACATCATTCTACCAAGGGATTCTGATGGAGACAGCTGCCAGAAACGATAATCAATTCTTGGGTTTATGACACGTCTTTGATTCGAGGGTTTCCGTTTCAGGATGGGAAAGTATCCAGAGAAGTAACGGGAAGGCAACTGTTCGAGAAATAGGCGATTACGCTGAACGTTTCTGGAACGAAACTTGAACCGGAACGCGCCGGTGGCGGCCGTGAGCGATGAAATTCTCTCCCAACAAACTTTCCCATGTATTCGTTACGTAACTTCGGTTCAGGAATCCGCGTTCCGTCGCCGGAAACAAATTCACTGCGGCTATAAAAGCAACGCGACCGTAAAAGCGGAAAATCGACGAGAATCCACGGGAACGTTGTGGACACCTGTAATTAAGAACGTGACAGGAACTTAACAAATTTAAGTACATCAAAGTATGATAGGCCTGGATAAAGTGCAATGGAAGAGTGTTCCTCGCCGCTTCTCGTCGCAACCTGAGGGACACTCCTTAACAGACTCCGTCGTACAAAAAATGTCACAGAAGAGAAAAGCATCCAAATTCGATTTCCAACAACCGTCACTCCACCAATTTTCAGACTGAGATCGAATACAAGTTCGCGTAGAGCGTTTGCGAATTTTATCGCGTGAAATTTGTCCATCGTTAATAGAGACAAACACGGAGGATTACGTGGAGTGTGCATACGTGCGTATGGCCGGAGTCTACAACCGATTGCAGTGCCAGATACGTCCACTTGGTAGAGCTGACTGCTTGTATTGGATTACGTCAAGATTCACCGACGGATCACCCCGTGATCGATGACGATTCGTCGCGTAATAGCCTGGCAATCGACCTAATTTTCTCAGGGCGCGATACAGATGGACGTGCCCACTGGGCATCACGAACCACGCGAAACAGCAGCCCATATTCGCGGCTCGTACTCTTTCTCAGAAGCGATATCGTATGATACCGTGGCTTGTTTACTGCGGGGATCGACTCCATTTTCGTGTGTACTATCGATACTCGCTGCCAGTTTGTGTTTTGCATACACAACAACGAAGAGAATATATTTCTAAAATATATACTAACCCTTTCAGACCTGAATTATTTCTTTTTCTCGTACCAATGTAATTTAATCCTTGGGCTAAAATTAGTATGGAAAAAATGAAAAATAAATCCTAGTAGTGTCCTAATAGCGTAGCTCGAATCGTCGATATTATTTTTGGAATTTTGGACTCTTCGATACCAATCATGTACGTTCCATTGTTCTCGCAGCTCGCTAATTCTAACGCGATAAATTTGAACAGTTTCGCGTCAAGATTTACCGAATGGATCGCGCCGCGATCAACGACAATCCCTCCAACGTAACAGGCCCCGTCGATCGAACCAATTTCCTTAGGATACGGCGCAGATTGTGTTCAAACGAAAGGAGCTCGCCAAGGTGCAGGATTCACCGTTTCGCTTCTCTTGGCAACCCAAAGAGATTAATCTCATTCCTACGGCAACGCTCCCCGGCGTGAAAAGGAAAAGGAAGGCCATGGGACGAGATTTTTTCATTAAACCGTCGGAGAATGCGATCACGAGCGCTAAGTCGGCAGAAAGGAGACCTTTCGGAAAAAGTTGGAAACGTTTTACATGCAGCTATATCGCTCAATCTCGCTCGCATTGTTCCGCTCACTGAAGTCGAAACGAATCCTCGGATATTTTTTTTGCAGTGACTTTAGGATCACCTCCAACCTAGATAACGGTTCCAATAATTATTTTTAATATACAGAGTGTCCCCAGAGTTTTGTGACACTGTGTCCAGGCTCTGTATATTAAATCAAGAGTAAGTACAAGCTCCAACAGAAAATCGAATCCACCGAATCCAAAGTCAACTCGATCCGTATCAAGATCGACTACTTGCGAGGAAGGTGCCAGTCGTTGCCTTCTAGCACGGAATACAAGAGTTATCGGTCGAAATACTCGAAACTCAGGCGCTCAGACAATGGCGGAGGACCCGAGCTCGAGCGAAAGTCGGTGTCGAGAAAGAGGAAGAAACGGCTAGGCGACGAGCGAACGCGAAAACCGACGGAGGACGGGTAAGGGTGGAGTAAGGCGAACGAAGTCGTAGAAAACTCGACGCACGGGGTGTTGCACTAGAAAACGGTGCGGTTGAAACGTCGGCGGCGGTTGGCGGCAGCATCGCGCGGAAACTTTTCAACGAGTTTCGCCTCCGCACTCGGGGCCGACTCGCGATGCTTTTACACGCGGCGAACTAAGCGCAGACACGCTTACGCGCGCGACGGAGGCAGATATGTTTTCCCTGGGCTGGAGGATCGTCCGTCGCGTCGGTGTAATCTTCCCTCCTCACCGTGACGGCGCCGAGCTTTACTGGAGTCGTTTCGCGAACGCGGTTACAAAACTTTCGGGACGAAACTCCTGAGAATTTTCCGACGGAACTCGGGGAACGTGACCACTCCGCGTCTGCGGGATCGCGAGAAGAAATCGCGCGAATGAGTTATCCCCTGGCGATGCGTCACTTTCGGGGATCGGTCTCGGGGACTTGGTAAAACTCGAGGACGATGCTGTACACGCGAAATTGGCGAAGTTTGGGTCGTTATTTTTCGGGATTTTTTCGATAAAGCTGGCGAACCGGTGACTCGAAGTCGCTCTAATTTCATGTGAATCACGTTATAGGTCAGTTTCGTCGAAAACCCTGACGTTGGACGTTGGTGCATTCTTTACAGGTCCGTACTGTATCGTATCGTACCTATAGTATGTCAAAACACTCCCCAATTTTATGCGGACCACATAATATTTTAGTTTCATCATCGAATTGTCATGGAACGATCCCGTATGTATCGTTCACAGATCCCTACAGTAGATAGGTACGAAGTCAACGAGTTGTCCACGAAATGACGAGATTTCCTCTGACGGACTCCCAGTGGTGTAAGAGTCGAACATAAAACTACGGAACCTCTACGTGTTTCCTTCTCCAACAGCTTTGTCGGTCAACCAGAAAAAATGTCGCGCGGAAGACTGCCTCGAGATTTGTCGCGTCGAAACAAAAGTTTCGACAAATGCATCGGTGAGACTGCGGGGGTGGCCCTTTCGCGGCGACGCTTTGGAGCCCATTCAGAGTCTCCCAGCCGAGCCGAAGGGTTCAAAGGCGGATACCAGAAGCGGGAGATAAATGGATAAACAGACGGATCGGTGAAAAGGCGGCAGCGGGAAGAGAAAAGCTTGGTATACAGAAACGACTTGGCGTTGTCAAAAGCACGGATAACGGCTGAATAGAGACGGAAAGAATGGCCGTTAGAAAGCTCTGAGATACGTTGCGCGCCTTTTTCTGCCCTCTCGCGTTCTTTCTCGCGGGACAGGGATCGCGAATGCTCCTCCCACGCCCCAGATTGTCACGCGATGCTTTCTTTGTTTCGTTTCGCGGTAATTCAATGCGTAAACGTTGCTCGCGTCCCTCTCAGTTCGTCTTTCGCTATCTTTGACGCTGAAAATTGCTGTTGTTTCGTGAGCGTCGGTGGATCGTTAAAAAGTAACACCTTTCAGTTTCATTCGTTTTTCTTTCTGTTATTTATTATTTGATAGGACTTGTTCGTTGTTGGTCATTCGTCGTTTGATATTTGTTGGTCATCGCTTGTTAATCGTAATTCAGTAGTCGTCATCCCTTGCTGTTTATCTCCAGCACGTCGTTACATTACCCAACCCGGAAATATACTCCGGACTACACAAATCAAGTAAATTAATCCGAACCGTGGTACTACTTTAACTCGAAAAAAATATCACAAAAAAAGGCCAGGAAAAACTCGCAGCGCGTTCACCTCGAATCTCTGCGCCGCATCTTAAAAACCATTTGATATTCAAATAAATTTTAATAACCGTAGAGAGTGTTTTCCCGCGCAACCTCTAATTAGGATGTTGGCGCATTAACGGATTAACCTTTTCACTGCTGAATTAATCAGAGGTAGGAGAAGCCCCCGCGCTGAATTAATTTTGCAATTCGTCTCGCGATAATTATACCTATAAATATTTGTAGAAACGAGGTAGACAAACATATTCGGACGAAAACAAAACCTGGCGTTTATTTTAATTCGTGGAGGATCGGATCGATCCGTGCGTCGATCGTTCGAGTCGATATCGAGTAACAGGAAGTCGGCGGTCGAGAGCCACGCGCGCTATCGCTTCGGGACGCGCCATTGCGGCAGAAACGAGAAAGAAGTAAATGAGAACCGGCGCCAATAGATTTGCGGCTTTCTTCTATGCGATATTCAGGTGAACGCCATTGACGAGCGTTCATTCGTGGCTTCTTTCGAGGTCCTTCTATCGACGTTTCATTCTCTAAACAAAGAAAGACTGGAAACGCAGCCACGGAGGAGCGCCGTCTTTTCTGCATCAGCGTTTTTATCGCTGTCCCACTTCCGTTCGTATTTACCAGCGACGTGAATGAGTAAATCGGCGACGGAATATATATATATATATATATATATACGATGCTTCCTCTGTTACAGGCGGCCGTCCTCGTGAAAGGCGACGTCGAATGACTGGGTTGAAGAAAAGACATCCTTGGTCTTTCAAGGTCACCCTGTGGCCGCATCAGAAGGAACTTCACCAGTTGGTACATTACGCGCAAGCTGAGTAAGTTGACGATCGAATATATTTCAAGTTGATTCTTGTGATAAAACTACAAATGTTCAGCGTCTACCTTCTCAGTCTATCTACGTTACCTTAATCAAATATAAACAAACACCCCTGTCGATGGTATCCACGACAAACATTCCGTCATTCATCTCCCGAGCCGCCGGGAGCTGCGTTTCAGTTTCAGGATCAGAGAAGGTGAAAAGCTCGAAAAAGTTTCAAAGCTCGCGAACGTATTCCCATCCTACGCCGGACGGTTGCAACAGTCAATTCAAATCGAGCAATTCCTTCCGCCTCTTATCGCGGGGAACAGCGGAAATATTTAAGCCGATCACGATAAAACGAACAGGCACCCCCTATAATCGAGGAAGAAGAACTCGATCGGAAACGTTGCATATAAATTGCGAGAGTCGCGCACGGACTTATCGGACGAAAGCCAGCGGAGAAAATTGCTGATCGTCCGAAATTTCGGTTCGCCGCCGCGGAAATAGATGCACACGTATCGCGTGCCTCTCTCTCCCCCCCCCCCTCTCCCCTTCCCTCCCCTCCCCTCACCGCTCGGTCCCAATTGGATTTCGTCTTCGGCGGCTGATAAACTCGCCCGACTGGAATAATTCCACTGTACGTATCGCCGTGGTCGAATCCTATTAACTTGAGGGTCGGAGGGGGTTGGAGGAGTGGCGCTGGCTCGCAGCGTGAAACAGCTTTTTGCACGGAGCAATAAGTCGCGAGCAAATTAAGCGGAAGGCGGAATTATCGGGCAACGAGTTCGGTAAGCCCGAGATTCGATCGCAAGCTTCTACAGGGACGTGTGGTCCGCTTTACGGCCTCCCTCCGTTCGATTTTTTCCTCGTATCCGATAAATCGGGGGATCGCCCGTTATTATTTCGGGGCACACAGTTCTTAACCCGTGGGTATTACGAAATTTGTGTTATTTACGTCTGTAAGAGGATTGGGAATCAGGAGATCTGCGAATTCTTGTAGTCTCCGCGTACAGAGGCGAATTGTCCGGTTCGGCATCTGGGTCCGAAGAATCGTTACGTCGTGAAATATTTCTGGAATATTTTTCAAGTTGTTTGCAGTAGCGACAGCAAGAATGTAGAAACTAGAATTCATTCGCAGCCCTTTATACGTCCCGAAGTAATTTTCACGGCAGTTCGAAAGTAACCCCGGCAAATAAAAATCAAAGTACACCGCGTGCCAACAAGACCTGCAATTTTTATTCGCCCTAGAGAGCGCAAAACTGAACCTGGTATCGCGTTTGATATGCCTTCCTTTCAGCACTTCCCGAGCCGTTCTCGCTTTCGCGCTCATTTTCCGAAATTACTTTCAGTCGGATCAAGCGCGAGAAATGCTCGAAAGCACGCAGTCGAATATTCAGCTACCGAGCACCCTGAAGTGGGAGTGTGGATCTATATTTAATCAGACAATTCCGAAGTAGAATGGAGACGGAGGCGGTGACGTTACTCGCGCACGGTCGGGCATACTGCGAATAAAATGTAACGACGCCCGTGTAAGCGTACCGCTCGTAGAATGGGACCGTGCTCATCCGAATCCCACGGGAGAGCAACAATCCCGTCTCCAGTCGTACACTGGACCAGTGAAATAAAACAGTGTTTAGTCGGACAGCGCGTAGAATGCACCCGCGCGTACTTGAACGCTTTACAAGTAGAACAGTCCGCGAGGTAATACGAGGCATTTGGGTTAAACTACTCGTAGTAAAATACAACGTGACTTGTTTGGGTCTTCTAAAGAACAATTTAGGAAACCAATTACTGCAACTTTATACTTCTAAGAAATTAAATTACCCCACGTACAGGAAATTATAAATACAAGTGCAAATGTAATCGACGTTAGACATTTGATTTTCGTATGCGCTTTCAACAATTTTTCAAAAATCCCATCGACTCGTTTATTTTGTTCTTCGCCACACTTTCGGAGATTCCGTCTGGGGTGGTTTCTTAATCGAGCCCCCGCGTGGTGTCCGAAAACTGGCACAAACGCTGAGCGTTGCATCCAAGTTCCGGATTGCCCGATTGTCGAATTCGATTGGCCGGGCTGATTGAATCGCCAAGAATCGTTCCTCTCCGGAGAATTCGAAAAGCCGCGACGCCCTCTCCTCCTCCCCCCCCCCACCCTCTCTCACTTCAGTCGTTCCCGAGCGTCAAATAAAATATAACGAGCCCTCGGGATGGGGGAGCGCTGTCCGAAAGATGGCCTCGGGAAGCCGTTCCGTGAAAGCCGATGAAACGTCTTTCACCCCCACGTCCCCCCTTTTTCCCTTGCTCTCAGCCACCTTCTACCGAGCGTCTTGTCGTCGAGTGGACGATAAGTGTTTTCCTATCGAGCGTTCCATTCGGATTTTAATGGTCCAACCTCGGGTGGCTCGCGTCCCTTTACGGACAAATAAGCCCTGGCGCAAATGGATTCTTCGAGGAGGAGTGATTTGGAGAACGAAATAGAGAGCCAACGTTTGTTCCTGGACGGACTCAATCGTCGCAAGAGTCTGATAAATTGTCGTGAATTTTTGGAAATTTATTAGACGTGGTTATTGACATTGTATACTTCAAAATTAATATCGGTCAATTGTTATCTTCTGTAGTCGATTATACAAAGGGCGGACGAGTGTGATTTATATAATCCATACGAAGTGATTTATTATGTAAAAGTGAATCAAAATTTTCGAATGTATTTTCTTGACGAACGGTTTGGTCTCAACGATAATTCAATTTGGAAACGTTTCGGGGCACCATCGATTCTGCTCGTTTCCCAACAAAAGAAGCGCAGTTTTCCCCGTAAAAATAGGAAAACAACTCCCTCGGCGTAACCAGCGCTATTTCAAACGTTATCCAAATTGTCGCAGGATCAAAGTCATACATTAAAAACGATTGCATGCAAGGCAAATGCAGAGCTTACGCGCTTTATCGCGGTTGTTTCCCTTCGCGGCCGGAACGTTCATTATTTCGGCGCTCGAATTTCAATTCGGATTTCAATTTGAATCGCAAATGCCGCGAGCGAGTCGTATAAACCCTCGGGACGATAAAAATAACCCCTGACGAATGAAAGCACGAACCCCTGCCCACGGATACGTCTGGATTGTGTTTCTTGAATTTGATTAATTAGGGTGTCTGGTAAGAACAACGTCGGAAGAAGCAATTGTCGAGGTCCAAACACTCTTTATACCATTGAGCAGGACCTGGAGAACTAGAAAAAAAAAAAAAAAATACGATTCAGATTTATCATTTTTCCATGTTATAAAATTACTCTGAAGAAAAATCTCAACGTAAGCCAGACCTCGCTCAACTTTGTACACCGTGTCGAACCGCGGTCGTTTTCTCTCCGCCTTCACAGAGCCACTGGGAAAGGGGAATATTCCAAAGGAAGCGATTCTGGTTCGTCAACTTTCTAAAAGGTTATTGTCTTTCTCCTCTCCGGTTGTCTTTTCTGTTATTTGCCGTCGCGGCGGTGCTTTGCCAGGAAATCCGTGGTCTTATCGATCACGAGGTCGACGCCGAGCGCGGAAATCTCGGAGAGTGGTCGAAGATACGATGAAATAACGTCTAGCTCGCATCAAAAGTACTGGCTTCGAGCTACGATAAAGTGTATTCCTCCTCCGGTTATAATTTTCAGAATATAGCAAAGCCCCTCGACGTTTCTACGCGGTGTACTCCGACACGGTTCGGTTGAAATGCTTTATTTGTTCCAGCGGGCCCCCCCCCCCCCGCGAAAAATGCAAGTAAATCGCCGTAGAGGCAAAAATTTCTTGAGTCGACGGAGCGAAATTTCGATCGCGGTTCGTCAGCGATAATTAAAGTGAATCGACGAGACGGAAACTTCCCCTTGATCGTCGAGTTAAGCTCGTGTAATTCCCGTGTAGAATAATATCGTTAGACAGATTCCGAGGTGCGACAACACGACGAGGTGGAGGGGGCGAAAGGAAAACTCGCGGTGGGTTCGTCCTTCCCGTTGAAAGCAGATTACTCGCCTTGGTACGCGAACGCTCAGTCATTGAGCAAATTTATACAACCGGTTATCCACCGATATAATTCCATCCCCCCGCGGCGTCGCAGCTTAATTAAATTGATTTAATGCACGCAAAGTAATTGTCGCGGTTCTCCGACAAATCGCGCCAACCAAAGTAGGGGGTGAGGCCGATGAAAAACAACCCCGACTCCGGCGAACGCGTTCCCTTCGCGTCGTCTACCGCAAACTCGAAGCTGTTGGTAAATGTTTCATACGTAATTCCCGCGGATAACGCCGCCCTCGGAGGCGTGCATTTGGGATTTTCGTAGTCGAATCGGTACCTATAAATACGTGAGTGGTGTTCCTACCTTTTGCAAATACCCCCGACCTCTCGACGAATGCGCGCCCGAGACGCGAGTTTGCGCGCGCAATATTTTATGGGAGACTTTGAGCGAGTGCTATTCAATTATATGTACATGAATTTCACCGGGATGGAAGGAGAAGGTGGATAACGGAAATAAACGAATTTGTTTAGGTATCGATTAGGAGACAGTACGTGATGAAATTCACAGATGATGCTACAGGACTGACAACGTTTAATTGGGAAATGTTAAATTCCACGTGCCATGTTGTGGCAGTTACGAGTCCGTTTCGCTGCGAAGATGGGCATTCTTCTTGAAGCATTTGACCACGTATGACTCCGTTTTATCGCGAAGGAGATATGGTGATCGAACTCGGGATGTCTGTCGAGTTATGGTTCTATTTTACTGCGAAGTTGAACGGTCATTTATGAACTCATATACACCCCAGAACGTCTTGCCACGGGATGGCCTATTCTACTGTATCTGATCGCTGAATTCTCATAAAAGTGCCCGTGCAATCTGATTATAAACTGTCGCATTCTACCGTCTAGGGCATACCCTGTTAATCTGCGTTGTCTTCTTTCTACTGACATCGCACTGGCATCGATGTTTATCTCCGTAATATCATCTCCCGCTGCCATATAATATTTTTATTACTGTCTGACACCATACTGGCACAATCTACTGTCTGGCACTATCTATAGCGATCCTCTGTATGGCTTCATGCTATCGTTTCCTCTCGGTCGATCCGATTGTGTCATTTCATGAATGTTCACCCATGTACTGTTTCTCGTGTTCGGTCATTCACTGTCCGAATCTACTGTCTGGCCTTATACTGCCTGCTACTACTACCCGGAAAGTCACTTTTATTTTCTACTGTTTATACTGTTTATACTGTTGAACTTTATGTTGTCTACCTGAATAATATTATCGTATACTCTCCAGCATTATACAAGTAAACAGGCGCAACTATTTCATCAATTTTTTAATTAATAAGAAATATTTTTGCTAACTAAAAATCCTCCGAAAGCGATATACCGTTCCATGTCCATTACGTGATTTTCACAAAGGAGCTCACTCGACGGGCCAATCGCTCAATTAATTTCGTTTAACCAGGGCATACAAAATACAGGATCCCGAGAGCATCGAACGCTAAGAATTGCAAACGTAACTTTGCCCAAGGAACACGATATTGAAACATTCAAACCGCCGACGGGGTAATCTTCCAACGGAAGGAAAAATTCGCATTTCGAATCCCAGTCCAATTGACCTCGCCCAATACCCGCCCGCAAATGCTTTTTGCCGTCCATAACCCAGGTGCCACGGGCCACGCTGAGTGACGTTTCGTGATTACCGTACGCGTTCGAGCTGTCGTCTTTCGCCATTATTAATCCACCCTAAAACACCCGTGTCCTTCATGTTGCGAGGAAAACAAAATATTTCCTAACCTCTAATTGAACTAGCTCCATGTTTACAGATATATATTTGGCATATCTATGTATACTTTATTACATATTATTTATATTTATATATTTTAATAATTGCCCTCTTATTCTTCTCTCCTAGCGCGATTCAATTTTCTGCTCGAAACAAAAAATAGATATCGGCCGTTAAACGAATCGAAATGTACATATAATGAATTTCCCAGGTCGAAATTTGTCTTGAACAAAAATAGAAGAATAATTCTACCCCCCTGGGACGTGTAATCGTAGCCCTGTGCAGCCACCCCTGTCTAATGAAGCCTCGTGTTACCCTCCGCGCGTGAACATAAATTTTCCTGGCCGAGAGAGGGAAAAAAATGACGCAATACAATACACACGCGAACGCCCCCCAGCTATTTTAAATCATTACGCGACCCAGGGGAGAAAGTTGCGGATAGGGCTGAGAGGCGACGGGGTAGACGTGGAAACTCTTCGGTGAAAAGCACGGAATTTAAAATTAATTCTCCGCGATGCGATTGCGGCTGGCAACTCGGTGATTAATCGACTCGATTCGAGTGTAGCGAGTGGAATTGTTCGTAATTATTCGAACGACTCTGCGTGAAGGGCTGGAAGGAGGAGGGTGGAGTGTATCTCTCAGGAAAATGATGGAAAGGGAGCGACTGTGCGACTGGCAGGGACACGATTAAGTAAACGAAGAGAAGAATTCAATTATTTGGTTTCCTGTGTGTATAAATCGTGCTGTAGTTTTCTATGATGGACAAATTTCTTCGGCAGACACAGAGGGTACGAATATATATGGGACCGACTGTATAGTCACATTCTACTGCATTGTCTGACCATACACCGACCAACTCTACTGCCTGGTCAGAAACCACCGTTTTGTAATGTCCGGTCATAGATCGGACTCTTTCAGGTTCTGTCTGGCTAAATGCTGGTACTTTCTACTTTCAACTTCCCGATCGTATCTATTAATTCATTAATTTCTTAGCTTTCTTTAGCATTCTTGCAAGGATAAAATTACAATTGTACAGAATCACGCAAATACACGGAATAAAATCTTCCCTTTCTCAGAGAATTGTCCTCCGAGCTGAACGCTTTGTACCGATAATTTCACAGTTCAGCACAAAGTGCATTCAGATTCCCCTCCATCATAATCCAGATCAGCCGGGTCTCGTTCCATCGACGGCAAAATAAACAGAATTACGGAACAACGACCAAGTATTAGCGGCGAATTTTCTCAGAAAGGAGACCACCTTTCGCTCTCTTCCCCCTTTCCCGCATTTTTCCATTTTTCTAAAGGGACTGGAATCAACACGATGTAACGGCTAATTAACTAATTGCGCCCTCCCCCAGGCGACTCATTATCACTCGTTTAATAATGTCCACGACGAAACTTCGCCTCCTTTGTTCCCGAGGTATTGTTTCCACGGGCTCGGGTCTCCGTGAAATACGATTCCATTTCGCTGGGCTCTCCGACGCGGAATTACGAGCGGATCAGTCGAAGCAGCGATATCCCGATCGGTGAACATCGATCCGCGGGGATCGGCAAAATTAATCCCCTCTGTACGACAGCGGGAAAGGCGGTGGGGGTGAAAAGCTTTCGTCGCCTCGAAGAAGAGAAACCCGCGTTTCCAACGAAATCAACGTCGACGAATTTGCAATCAACTCCCGCCGCGATGTCGCGTTCAGTCGATCCTCGACGCGCAACCACCTGTTTCTTGATCGAGACAACAGCCCCGCGAGCTTGTTCAGCGTTGCTCCCAACATTCACCCTTTTGTATTTTTAGAAATTAGCTGCAGGATACAAATCTTGTAGATTTTTGATAAACTATTTCTGAGATGTACAAGCAAATGCTCGGCCACCGAACTAAAAAGCGAACTTCGAAGCTACGAAGTTTCCGAAACACGAAGAAATCCAGCAACCGGGTGATGTCGAGCGATAGGATAATGACGGGATACTTCCCCGCGGTTGTATCCAATAATAGTCGAGGAAATAAAGGGGACGTACGTGAGTCGATCACGGCGCGAAACTATTTCTCAACTCGGGAGACGTTTGCGGCTCACGGAGCTTCCTCTGGTACCGGCGAAATGAAGGAAGTTCCGCGCGACGAGCCTCTGAAAAATTTATGAGCGACGTTCGAGACCAGACGTTCGGGGCGAGTTTGACCCAGTTGCCGGAACCTTAGCGGTGAATTCTTCGCGTATTCTCGTGGCATTCATCGGCGTCTCGTTAAAAGAGATCGACATGAGGAACCACCTGTTTCGCGCCGCGAAAAGTGCCGTAAAAGCGGGTTACTTTCGACGGTGTCGCGTGGGACATGCTGGGGATGGTGAACAGTAAGAATGATGAATGACGAAGTCGGTGAGAAGTGTCATAGAAAAATGGCGAGAAGAGTAAAAATATCATAAATGATTAAAATGGTACGTAGTGTAAAAGGACACAATTGACGAAGTAAATAAAATGGTAATTGAGAAAAGTGGTTCGTAATGAATAATAAATGTTAAATTAAACCACTTGGCAATTTAAAGGTGGCGTATTAAAATTCTCAAACCTTTTGGTAATTCGTATATATATATATATATAAATTGAGTCTAAACACTGTTGCACTCCACTGTTCTGTTCCATAATTGTTCGCATTAATTACAAAATGTATCACTAATGGTCCCGAAAGTGTGCTTGGCTTTCAAATCTTCGCGGGCGCAATTAATCCCAATGCCCACCTACCCCGCCGGTTGTTTTCCCGGCAAAATAATCTCCCGCTGCCACGTTAATAATTTCCAGTTTAATTTCCAGAATCAGACCGTGACGAACGTCACGGAGGTTCAGTGTGCGTTCCTCGGCTTACACCAACGCTGTTT
Organism: Hylaeus anthracinus; assembly: GCF_026225885.1. Taxonomy (NCBI): domain Eukaryota; kingdom Metazoa; phylum Arthropoda; class Insecta; order Hymenoptera; family Colletidae; genus Hylaeus; species Hylaeus anthracinus. The sequence continues at coordinate 17,283,424 of NW_026533254.1, forward strand.
CTATAATTCCTTCAACCCGCCGTTTCGTCCGTTGTTGTTCGCAGAGTCACTCGCAATCTCGCTCATATGTCAGAAACAAATGTAGTTGTTTCACCTGCCCCCCAACCCCAAACCGTAGACCCAAGAAGCAACTTCAACCGCGGAACTACATTATTTATTCATTTGTTAACGGATTTGTACCATTCGGTGTACAAAACGTAATGGGTACAATGGAAGTGTAGCACGGTAAAGGACACGGTAATTATATTAGTAATAATCGTTTCCACGCGTAAAGTTATCTAGATTCCCTCTGTAGCACCGTATCATTTTCTGATCAAAGTAATTTAGACAAGTATTTGAATGATTTTTATTTGAAACACTTTACGATAAAGACGTGCAAGTGAAGGCTCTGATCATAGAACATTAGGAGTAGTTTCTCCCGTTAAACTAATGAACCTTCGCGCAAAGTCTCGTGAAAATCGAAAACTTTTCCCTTCCAAGACCTGCAAGATGCCTGAGGTCTTCTCATAACTCGCGCCACTGCGAGGAACAGCTCCGAGTATTTAACGATTTAACGAAAGGAAAAAAAAAATGACCCGCGAGAATCTGTATAGCGAATATTGTACGATCGTCGATTTCCCGAAGACCTGGCGGCGATTAAACCCCCGGAACGAGGCGACGACTTCCCTTCGGAGCCCGTTCAAGCTGGTAATTTTTCTTCGGTACACTTTCCACCCGGCATTGTGTGAATCGAACTGCGATTACTTCGTTCCCTTGCTCGCCTTTGTTAAACGCTATCCGCCGTTTAAGCGGCTCCCAGCGGGCGCGCCCACCCCCCTCGCCTCGTTTTCATCCCCTCCGTTTCGCCGTAGCCGTCTCGCTATCTTCGTTCCAGCGCCCAACACAGCCAGTGTGGCGCGGCTAACGCTGAGCTAACTCTAAGTAATGGCCCGGCGCCTTGTTAATCGCGCCACGCGTAAGTTAATTAGTCTAAAACTTGTAATCGCGGGCGCAACGTCGACGCAGATAAAAAGGGATGACCCGCGAGAGTTTTCGAGCCAGCGGGAATTGTCGCTTCGAGGCGACATTCTTCATGCCAAGCTATTAATAGGGCTGACGAGATTTACCATTTTACCATTTGGTGTCTTTACATTTGAAATATTTTTACCATTTTCTGGCGCTGAAGCTCCCTCCCTCCCTCTCCCGATTACGATTTATATATTTACCATTTTCTGCCATTATTACGATTTTTACCATTCTGCTGGTGCCGAACCTCCTCGTCCCTCATCGTCGAGCTTTTAATTCGTCCACCCCTTTTTATCATACCTCGATCTCTTTCTTCGTATTTCCTCATCCTTCCGCGCACTCGTCGTTCCATTCAGCCTGCATATTTCCCTCTTACGACCCCCGTTTTTTTGTGGATTCCACTTTCTTCAACCGCGCCTGAACCCACCACCGTCGTTCCCCGCCCTTCTTTTTTTTACCTCGGAGAAAGGTTCTAATTAATCAGCGAGCCATCGTCGTCCCCGTCCGCGGAGCAAATTCACCGAAGTGGTTTACCCTCGCGAAGCGTAAGGGTCAAGGAGCGACAGGGGTGAAAGATTTCATTCAAGACCGGTGCAAACGTTCTCGATATTCTCCACGGCGTTCTTTCTTTTTTCAAAAGGGAATCGAGGCCGTTCTACGCTGACACAGATTTCGCTCGAGAACGCTTTCCTAGGTCGGATTAGATTTTCCCAGAGTTATCCACAGCGAAGTTAGAGGTGAATTCTAGTTTTTGAACGCGCAGAAGCAAATCTCATACGGAAATTAATCGAGCGATATTGAGTGGGATATTATATTATTTTTTTTTTAGAAATTCTACAGGGGTTCTTTTTAATAAATAATTTTATTAATTGTATATTCTCTCCCAACCGATCAAACAGTGAATAATTAACGTTCGAGTTTATATATATATTTTTTTTTTTTTCTAAATTTACCTCGCCGTGGGAATATTCGAAAAAGTGCACCGGTTTCGAATCCGATTTTTTCGTCCTACGTCTATTGACGTTGATCTCACGTTTTCGAGGCGGAGGATATGAAGTGTCGTACGTCATGCCATCCGGAATTCGATTTTTCTTGTTTGCAGCCGCGAGAGGATTAACGCCGAGGGTCGGCTCATTCGCGCACCGAAATCCGTGCGGTTCGACTGCAGCGCAATCGTAACTGACGTGGTGGAATAATAGACGCCCGAGATTTTGACAGAAGCACGTTCCTCTGCGGCCCTCTAGCTGAAATTAAACATTCCCCAACTCCGTAACGCGCTGACGAATTATTAACCGACCTCCGATTTTCGAGTTTTCGACTGAAACACGAGGAACCTCGTCGGGAACGTGTTTGCCCAAGGTCTGCTGTACCGATCGAAAGGATTTCGTTGTCGAGTTTCACGAAAATTTCAAGGATAGGGCATGGTTAATGTGAAAATATTTCTTGGAGTTTTCGGTACACATTTGACGGAAGAATACATGGAGAAATATATATGGAGAAATATCTGTAATTTTGGTAGAGTATATTCAATGGAAAAATATTCTTTTCAATGGATATCCAACTCGTAGATATTTTATTTCCCTGCTTCCATCTTTCAATCTTCTACCAGATCTGATCATTTTCAATAATCAATTTTTCTTCTTCTTCCCTTCTCAATTTTCATTTTCTGAATTCTTCTAGTATCGATATTTACTAGAACGACCCCCAAATTATATTTGAAACATCTATCGCAACAAGAATGAAATAATACAGCAACCTACGTTCCACTTGTTCGCGAAATACAGGAAAATTCGAATATCTGCTCGCAACCCGAACCAAACAATTTTCACTCGCAGCCCCGTTCTTGCGACTGCAATGGTTTCTCGTACCGGTTCACATAATCAAACAGTAAGAGTAAAAAGCATCCGCGATCCAAAGATTGTCGAAAGTGGCGTTCAGGAACTCGCGAGTTCTTCGTCGAGTTTGCCAGTTAATTGGCGAACTTCCGGCCTGGACCTGGAGAACTCCGTGTCAATGCGGCGAGCGAAGCGACAGAAAATTGGGTGGCGAATAATTAACCGACTCTCTGATGCGTTTCAACGCGAATATCTGTACCACGCCTAATGCTACCGTCGTCGCTGGAAGAAACGGGGAACGTTTCCCGAGTTTTTACAATTAGCTACTTATTAAACGGGTCGTCGTTCCGTGGTAAACAACGAAAGGAGTGGGGAAAAGGCTCCCGGTTCGCCAGGATGAAATTCCACCTCTTAATTTCCGGTTGGCGTTTCGCGCGCTTGCATTCTAGCTGTTGATTATTTACGTTCGCGTCACGGATCGCGAGCTGACGGGACCGGCGTTCAGTACTTTTTCCGGACGACCGAGCGAGGAACGCTGAAGAGTAATTATGAGACTCCGCGAACGCTTTCGATTCGCTTTTACGATCAATTTCGATTTCGATGACGGTGTGTTCGTAGTTCGGGTGAAACTGAGGAGGGTTCGAGTAATCGTTTCGCTCTCTTCAAAACTCTGCGAAGAGCGTTCGCTTTGAGAACCACTATTTTTCGAACAGCTTCGAGAATAGCAAAACGGTGACTTAAACTACCCATATTTTTACATGGACTGTAAAATATGTAAATTTGAACGAAATCCGTGCGTGGATTTCCGTTTTTTTTCTTTCTCTGAGCTACCCTTCCCTGCAATTTTATATGGGTCATTCCACGCCAGATCGATCACTTTCGTCCTCGATGTCAGAGATTACGTACGAATTGAAATATGCCGGAGTCTATATGAAAACGAGGACATCGCGAGTCATCGTTTTGCTGTCATCGAGGTCGTTTCATAAATAAACACTCTCGAAGATGACACTTTTCCAACGAATCTAAAAGGAAATATTTTGAGGTCTGCATTCTTGGAACAATTTCGAAAACAATAGAGTCAATCGTAAATAATAAATAATAATACTATAATAATGATAAAGTCAGGGTGAATAATTAAACAAACGAATCCAATTTAACACGAAGAGCAACATACGATAATTGATACGTTTCGATGATCACGCCACGGGATCGGCCAGCGACTAACAAAGCCAGTCGATCGCTACAACCGTATGGTCGATTAATTCGATCGCATCGAATCGCTTCGCCCATGAATTGCGTACCCCCACGCCTCGTGAACGCCCCGTTTAATTTCTTTCCAGCGAATAATGCCTCGTCTTCGACGACCCTCGCCTTTCTATCTCTGCGTTCAGACAAGACAGGATGGATAGAGAACTGTTCTCGTCCCGATCCACCCAGAAAATCGATCCTCCTCCTGGGGAAGGATGGCTCTCGTCCTGGTGGAAAGACGGCGAAGAAATCGCGAGGTTAACGAATTTAAACGGAAGCTAAGAGACTGCTAGCGACAAAAAAAGTCGCGACTCGTTCCTCCTTCGTTCCCTTCGCTCCCTTGTCGGTTCTTTATTAAACGTGGCCAGGAGAAACAAAGACGAGAAGATGGGGGGTGGTTGCGGCCGTGGGGTGGGCACGGTGGAGAAACGAGCGCATAAATTATGCTTATGAGCCACTTCGTGTGTTCCGCGACGCCATTTTAAAATTATACTTTTAAATGTAGCCGCCATCCGCCACTGCCGGAGACGCTAACATCCCCCGACCTTTCTTCCGCGACGCCAGCTCACCACGTATCAACCCCACTGGCCTGAGGCGCGTCCTCGAGAATTTGTTGCCGGTCCAGGGCCATTATTTCGTTTGGAGTTCCGACTACTCGCGGAATAAAGTCAACCTGACTCTGAAACCTACACCCCTTCATAACTCGAAAGGGTGGCGGACCAAGACAGATGGTTTCACTCTCGGTACCATATGCTGCAGAAATAAACAAATATTTCGTTATAAACGTTAGAAACACGGAGACACGATGGGGAATGCAAAAACGGACCAAGAAGTTTTTGATCATTTTGCGAACTGTAGCTTTGTTAATTAGATGCCAAACGCTATAGAAAAATGTAGGTACGATTGGCGATGCATTCTTCGCGCAAAACGGGACCAAAGAGTTCTAAATACCCAGTCAGCTGATCACGCATAAAAAGCCTCGAATATCAAAATAGTAAAAGGCCTCGTCGATGCATTTCGAAACAAAGAATTGATCCGTGTACTTATTAAATAATAATGCCCTTTATTCCTCCTACGCTAGAGACTTCTACATTGTTCTACGCGACTGGCCAACAAACTGAACTCGAAAGAGCCTGGAGAAGTGCAGCGGCAAACGGCGGACGCTGTCAAGGCAAAAAGGAAGGCATCGAGTATCGGAGATTCCATTCGCGCGTGAGTAGTACCAGGGAAGAATTAAAAGTAGATCCGAATCGGCTATAAACGGGACAGCGTTCTTGTTCTCGGAACAAAGAAAGGTCCTCAAGTCCTCGAGCGAGATTCCCACTTCCCCGGGTAACGGGCAAAGTAATGGAAAAACAATTAGACTCGAGAAACAAGCAACTCCGATTGCAGCTACCAGTCGGTGTTCCCGCCGGACGTCGAAACCAGCGAACTCGACGATAATGAGGATAAAACCTAACGATAGTAGCCATGCTTTCAGAAGGATTGCTCCGCGCGCAGCGACGAAAGTCTACCCGATGAAAACACCGTTAAGCCTTCGAATAAGGGTGAAACGACTTCGGATGGAGAAGAACAAAAAACCGCAGGAACGTGGACTTCGTACGTAGATCGAGAAATAGAGGAGGGGATGCGAGAAACGATCGAAGACGGAGCCGGAGGTGGATGGGGCCGAGAGACTCACCTTCGAGTCGAAAGTTTTCGAGAGAGCTGCAAGGCGTCGACCATTACCGTGGATCACATACTTCTTCCAGTGCATTCTGCTCCTATTTCTTTCCAGGGAGCCCTGAGACCGTTGCAGCCAACCCATACCGACACCCCCTCCCCCCTTTCCGCTGAAAACTTTCCCCGACGTTTCAAAGACTTAAAAATCTATCCACCTTGGAACTGATTAGGTGAAACTCGCCACGGTCTGCGCGCCTCGACTCCCGCGTTCGAACAGGCGTCGCTTATTTTCTTTTTAATCGAACGGAAAATTTCGAATCTCTGGCCGTCGGGATGAATCACCGATCGAAATTTTGCAATCGTGGAAGTTCGATGGGAAGAGATGGCTCACTCGAAACGGAGACGAGTCATTTTTGGGGGATGAATGAAAAAGTAGAAAGTTTTCTCGCGATGTTTAGCTCGCCAGAGGTTAAGTCCGGCGGTTCTCGCTTTCAGGAAAGGAAGTTAGGAGCATCGACTCACCGGAAGGAAGGTGGTTGAACCATTTTTAGAAGTTTCGTTTCGGGGTAAGTTGGTTTTCCCGCGAAATGTAACTTTACGTACCGCGGTTGTCGCTTTCAAGAAAAGACGGGGGTCGTCGGTTCGCTCGAAAGCGAGGTGGGTGGATAAATAATGTTTAAAAGGTCGAGCCGAAGAGCGGAAAGTCCAATATTAAATACAGCATTATTTCCCGTTTCGGGCGACAAAATTGACATCGACAATTTACTCGAGAGTTGAGTCGTTTATACAAACTCGATAAGGGGGAAGTTTCTGACGAAGACCATCTTTGAATACGAAGACTCCCGCCACCGAGAGATGTATTTACAATTAACGGTTCGCTTGGAAGCGGGGTAATTAGTTCGGTACTTTCACGAAGTTCAATTTGAAGATGTAGTGTTCTCACAAAGTACAAGATTAAATATAACACTATATACGATACTTTGCACTTAGAAGCGTAAATAGGTACGTCAATAGGTAATTAAACTCTCGCTTTCGATCGACACAATCGAGCCTGTCGACTCGGAAATGGGTTAAATTATTCCCCGAAGCTTGACTTCGAGAAACCCTAGAAACCTCTCCTGTCTAACATCCACGAATCTTGGAATGTCTACCAACCACTATACCAAAACGCACCTCGAATCCCCTCGAAAAGCAATTCCTATCGGACCGCGAAGTTCGGGACGATTCCCAGCCGTCTTGCATCGATTGCCAGTACGGAAAGGAACGGACAGGGAACCACCGAGCGAAAAAAGAACAGGGAGGGGTAGGGACATAAATAAGGCGAGAGGACAGCAGAAGAAACGGGAAATGCTTCCGGATGTAATTCTCCAAATAGGTTCCGGTTTCGGTTCCGCTCGACCGAGCGTGACCAGCGCGGGAGCGTCCCTGGCACCGCGGCGTCCAGCGTCGAAGGAAACCGCGCGCGGTGACTTTTTTTGCGGTTCACGGAGCCAGAAAATGGCCGCATACGGCACTTTTTCTCTCCTTGACCCCCGGCTTCCTCTTCTCCGCGTCCCATCTGGTCCCGCGGAACGCGAAGGATAATTTCATCGACGGGGGGCGAGAGACTCGATTAAAGGGTCGCCCGTTGGCCAGCGCTCCCTTCGGCACTATGCTAAATTGCTCTCGTTCCTTGGTCCGTTTATTCTTCGCCGTTATTCCCGCGGTCGGCTTCTCCGTCGGCGCTGATTTCATTCGCGGTACGGGCTGATTGGAACGGCCTGGCGGGGGCGTGACTCGTTACGAATCGTCGTTCGCTGAACTCGTCGAATCATTGTTTATTATGGGTTCGTTGGGAGCAAAAATGTAAGAATTAGATGTAAGATGTTCTCGTGACGGTTGAATATTGCTCGTTGGTTCCCTCGTCAGAATTTCGATCGATCTACGAGATTACTCTATTAGACATTTGTTCGCGTTCCTGTTATTAATATTATCGTGGTAGTACTGTGTATGGCTGTAGGTGGTGTTTATTATCATTAGACCGCGAATGTTTATGCAGTACGGAATTAATAATATCGCTACTCCAACGACTCGATTACCGTTCCATTCCTTGACTTATGCGTTCCATTTCGCGAGATTCCTGGGTACCACGAGAAAGTCAACTCGACAACAATGAATCGCGCGTATAATCCTAATGATAAATCCGTGGAATCTGTGTAATCTCAACAATTCGCTCCCATCCGACCCCGAACACTTGTTCGCTACTTTCCCAGACGTCGGGAACACCCCTAATTTACCGTGTTGCTTCCCTGTCCCACCCCTGGCGGAATAAGCTCGCCGCAATTTCGTGCTTAAAATTCGCAGTCCCGTGCTCTTCCCGATGTTCCTTGACGTTACACGCTGTTCTCCTCAAAAACACGTAGCTCGCGTCCTCCCTTGTACGCTCCGCGGATATTAGAGAAGTTGGGAAAATATGGAACCGGGGGAAATCGACGTTCGGAGGGAAATCTTCGGATATCGCCGACCGGGCTTTCCCCTCGCGATTTCTGAAAGCGAAATTGCCCAACGGGAGCTTACGATATTGCATTCTGGGGTCGGTCGATTTTTCGAATTGGAGAAAGTTGATCGATAGGTTAGGAAAATCGTGCGGGGACTCGGAGCCTTGAAATTAGTTCTCGGGATGAAGATGACGAGGACTTATCGTTCTGGAGGGAATACTCTTCGTGGTATGAGTCGATAGGGTAAACAAAAATTGGAATGTGTTAATTTTGAAGGTTTCTGGGTTTGTCGGAAGATTTTATTCTTCGAGAGGATCGGACTCCTCGAAGTGGAGGTTCGAGGTCCTCTTTGGTAAACAATTTTTATCATCATTTTTATGATAAAAAGAATATATATTTTTTGTATCTCAGAAATACGCTAAAGCAGTGATAACAATTTCAGACGAATCTATCGCACCGTTCACTCGCAATAAATTCCCCGGAAACGCGTTTCTTCTGCAGCTTCCGAAAAAACTACCCCGTTAAGAATTCAGCAAACGAATCCGTCTTGTACTTCTCCGTCCCAGAACTTGTTACAAATCACACTGGAGCGATAAAACAAGATTTCGTTTCGGAAAAAGATTCCAATTCTGACTGAGATTGAATGTACGCGAATACTTATCCCTGGAAAAGCGCTATTTCCCGAGCGGTTAAAAGTCGTTAGCGATTCCTTCGCGGGAGAACGACGACGGATTCGATCCACCTTTTAATTTTCCTCCCAGTTTCCCCGGCCGTCACGTGACAATGGCCGACGCCCGACGACAGCGACCGAGGAATGTTTACAATAATCCGAACAGAATCTGCGCTGTCTATAGAAACACAACCGGAGCTGGGGTGTGTCGGAACGGTGGTCCAGGGGGGTGGATTGTTGGCTGGCTCCATTTTCCATTGTTCCCGGGACTCGTGGAACGCGCTGAGATCGCGCGTTTCTTACATTGCAGCCGAGCTTTTATAACGGTTGCACCCAGCGTGGTGAAGAAAGGCCGACGATAAAAGGACCGTTAAGCCTTCGGGAGGACGAGAAACAATGGAACGGAGGAGGGGGGAAAGAAGCGGTCCAGGGAAGATTGAGAGGGAGCAACGGACCGACGGGGGCAGCTCGGTTGGTTTAGACGTCCTCTTTGGAAAATAGCGTGAGAGAAAAAACTTGTTGCTACTCGGCGAAACGGAAAATAATTACTGCCGCGATATTTGTTAAGGATTCAAAGGCGACGGTGATGTGGAAACGCTCGGAGGGCTTGAGGGAAATAGTCGTTCGCGTTTACCCCTCGGGGCACCGGCTAAGATATCGGGGCGGTAACGCGCCACCCTTAAATGGAAACGGGTGGTAATGTACTTCCGTTAATCTTCAAAAGAGTACAGAGTACATATTCAACGCGGAGATTGGTTGTCAAATATTGTAAAAAATTCGATTATGTAGATGAATCGGTTTCGTGTTATTGTAGAGTACCGTAAAATTGTACGATCTCAATATTTGATTGTTTGATACGAAACGAATGTTTCGTCATATGTGAATGTAGATACAATCGCTACTATTTAATTTCCCATTCATTTACTCCCAGGCTTCCCACATGGTCGCTGGTCGAATATCGTAAATTCAAACGCGTAAAATTAAATACGTTTTAAATTAACACTGTACGGAACGGTCGTTGTATTTCACGGGAATAAAACAACGGGAAGTTCGTTTAATTAACAGTTAAACTACCATAACGGAGTACACATGATGCATCTCCGTGCCCTACGATAATTAATTTGATCTTCGTTACTGTGTACGACACCGTCTACCCATCCTCCGACTCCATTTTCAACACATCAGCAGGTCCGAATTGGGGAAAACACTATCGCGAGGAACTTTTAATGAACCCTTACCTTTCCCCAATCTCGGTGAAATTCATTCCCGCAAATAATTGCGCGAATTTCTATCTCTCTGGAGGAATCCCGAATGGTTTTCCCAGGGAAGGGCCAGTGCGTCGATACAGTAATTCGCACTTCCGCGACGCTACTTTTTATCCCGAATTTAAAAGCCACGATCACCCACGCCAACCGTTCTTGTCAGCGCCAATTTGAAATAAAAATTCCAACTTACGTAGTAGTTCTCAAAGAGAGTCACACTTGTACTCTGTCTAAAAAGGAGTGTTTAAGGCAGTTTTCTAAACAAAAAATTACCGAGGCTTTAAATCGAGCTTCGAATAAAGCTTTGAAGTTCAGGCTTGATACCAAAATTCTCAGCTCAGAGATAGTCCTCGTACCCAACGTCTCCGAACAACCTTAGACGTGTGAAATTTAAGCATTCCGATAATCAGCTACTTAATAGCCCCTTTGATAACCCCTTGCCCCTTTAATAGACAGAATAATCGCGACGCATAGCTCGACAGAGGGATCAACGACGAGGCAAGAGCTCTTTTGTACCAGTCCCTCGGATTATTCTCTGTGACACTATGCTAGAATATTCCAGGCTTTTCGAACCGAAGCGGATGAGCCTCTCGATCGCGTAATTTTTCCATCGCAGCAATAATTCGCCTCATAATCGCCGCCCGCGCACAAAGAATAATATTCATCCGCGGCTGGCTCTTCCTTTGTGACGCTCTCCCGGAGCGGTTTATGCGAGCGGAATTAAAGCGGATGAAAGGACGAAATGTCTCGCGGCTGTTTAAAAAAGAAAGAATCACATACGTGTGTATCAGAGTCGGCAGACTCGACACTATCTCCGTTTAACGAAAACATCGATCTCGGACGTTCGTACTCTCGCGATGATCCGTCAAGTTTTTCAGAAATTTTCTCTGAAATTTCGCGACTCTCGAGATCTTTTCTAATTGAAAATTCTTGAGGTTACATTTGCATCGTATAGAGCACGAAGAGTTAGCCAAGGAAGCCAGGAAATAATTTTCACGGTATCTTAATTTAATTAGGTAAGAGTGTTGGTCTTTGTCTCCGCAATTATTTTTATTTTTCTGTCACTTTATTTCATTCCTCTCTCGTTGGTTTTTCAATTTTAAACTAACGCAATCCGAGGGTCAAATTCCCGATTGATTCCTCGATTCTCTTTTCGCAAGTGGAACATTCACCTCGGATCGAGTTCTCTTTTCGGTTCTGCATTTTTTTTTTTTTTTTCGGGCAGCTGAATTTGCATGCATTCCGGTGTTCCTTCCGCGCGTTTGATGCCGCCTGCTTGAATATGGATCGCGCGCGCTTACAGACAACATGTGCTACCCGTGGAACATTTCCGCGGACGATTCAATTGTTGCGTAGCAATTCGAACTTCCTTTCGTGGCTACCGACCCTCCAGGGAATTTTCGAACAGCTCTCGAGATCACCTCCGACACAGAATTCTTTCGTTCTCAAATATCCGCGAAGAATGGTCGTCGATTTTTATTTGGAATTTTTATTTTCATTCGAGAGCGAAAAAAAATGAGGAAATCACGAGAATTAAAAGTTTCCTCGATCGATGAGATGAGAGAATTAAACAGGGTGTCCTGACACAAGCTGTTTCTTCGGACACTAATGGAAGTATCAATTACAATTAAAGTAATCTTTCTAATAAATTATTGTGTAGCGACTATTAAGAGGAATTTCTTAAATTTAAAGGATTGAGTAGTAATATTGGCATTCACACAGAGCAGAAACAGAGATTAAGCGGAACACAAGCCATCGGTATTCAAGTTTTCGTTATAAATTATGATCAGGTAAATTATGCTTGGATATCAATACGTAATAGCTGGTTACAGCGGATATAATCACCTATTCATAAATAATACGCCATGGTCCTGGTAAATATGAACGTTTCAGGGATTGAACGTGTCCTGCATCGCGATGGGGAAATGTTCACAGTGCTGATTCATAACCAAACAACCGGGTTCGTTCACTACTACCGAGGAAATCTGACTAGGAATTTCGTTAAAAGTATTACTAGCATCTCTGTACAATCATAAATCAATCGACCGATTAAATTTAACGATATTAAAATCTAATCGACTCTAATTTAAACGATATTAATTCAAGAAAACACAATTAGAATTCATTTCTCAGGGCACGATCGAGCTTGAAATTCCGTAAAAGCGGTGGGGTAAAGGTGGAATTAATTTTTCGTCATTTTCGATTGGCCAGTTAATGTGTTAATATGAAAACCGCTGAGGTTTGCGGGGGCGCGTTTGGCACGAAACGAGCCAGCCGGCTCGCAATAATCGACGTTCTTCCCACCACGGGCCACCACTCGATCGAATTCGACCGATCGACGTTTCGTTCGGCCGACTTTTCTCAATTTCCAACGCTTCGAAACCCGCATTTGGGTCGCGCGAATCTCGGCGGCCGCGGGGGTGGCTCTTTCCCTGCTCCCCACCTCGCAAAGTGCGAATACGGGTCGGGGCTAATGCGCCACCTTTGCGTGGGGCTCTGTGCGATCGGATTATTTTTAGGGGCGATTGACAGGTTCACCTTGACATTCTCGACAAATTGAACCATTCGCGGCAACGATCAATTAAATTAAGAATTAAAAAGTGTCTACATTATAGGGTCCAAGAATGTGTAAATCGATAAGAAAAAAAGTTTGTTGAATAAGAAATCCTCAACTACTCATGATACAAAATAATTAAAAATTGGTTGCAAAAACACTTCTTCGAAGCCATAATTTGATTAACTGGAGCACTATCGGACGGGAAGGGTTCGTTATTTAATTAAAAAAACCACAATACATACGCATACGTAACTTGATAAGGAGCCACATATTCATAATTTAATTTCTAAAAAACACATTTGCGTAAGTCGAGAGTAGTAAAGAACGGCGTAATAGAATAACGAAGAAGGGTCGTAATTCGATTATCCAACCGGGATATCTGCGGTAGCGTGAAAATTTCGCGCCGGAGCTTCCTATGTAGCCGTGGCAATGGTTCGGCGGGGTCGGATCGGTGGCGTAGGTTGAATAGTCGCAGGAACGCGGTGTGTAACGAACTAGCTTAGGAAATACCGCGGGTAATGAATGAATAATTCAGTTAATCGACCCCAACACTCGCTGAATAATACGCAGTCCCGCGCTAATTAATTATTAACCACCAGTCTTTAAACGGGACGGCTCGTTAGCGCAACGAGCGTTGCCGCTCGACCTACGAGCAAAAATCCACGGAATCCGCGATCGGCCGCGCTGTCGAAACAGAATATAATGCGCGCCGGCAAACGGCGCCCCGAATAAACCGAATTATTCCGAATCGATTAGCCCGCGATAAGCAATTTCGATGGCAGCGCGAGTCCGTGCGTGGCGGATTTTCCAAAATACCGTCCGGAATATTCATCGAATCGGGTATTTAGATTTAGATAACAAGTCTGTAGACGATTAATTCTCAAGTGTGCTTATTTAACAATGACGAGCCTCGCTTGTACCGAATTTGCATTTTAATTAAATGTCACGGGGTAGATGTGAAAAAAAAAAAGGAATATTTAGAAATGAAATTGCTCGTGAAGTCCTAAAAAGTGCGGTAGACCGCGTTAAAATTAGCGTTACAAATTATAATCGGGTTACGCCGTTGCTTTGTAGTGAAACTAGTAGAATAGGTCTGTACGTGGTCAGACAGGTCTGTGTATAGCTGGTCCATGTACTGTAATAGATCTGTATCCTCTCTCAAAAACAATAATACTAAAAACAAAGAAAATAAAAACAGAAAAATAATAAAAAATATTCTAATTACTACACATATATTTATCCAGTCTAGCATATCCAGGACGTGGAATCGACAGTCAACTTTTAAGGATAACACACTCCCCTAAGGAAGGGGTGAAATGCATGCGTGAATTTACTCGAGCGTTCCTTTCCCGTTATCGTACCAACACGAGTACGTTCCTCGAACTGCATCGCGTACAAGCGTAAGCGGAGCCTACAGCAACAAATCAAGATCAGATGGCAAGGGTTGCCCCGAGGCGCGAGCGGGGTAACCGCCCCCGCTACGGGATCGAGTGTCGAGTAGACGATCGAGACGGTATAATAAATAAGGCTTAAGAGGATCGCGGGCGTCGTATCGATGCTCCTTTACGTACAAGCGGCCCTTAGCGAGGCATCGAACGACGCGATTACCATTTCGAAAATGTATAGACGGGAGAAAGAGGGATCGGGGAGAAGTCATGGGAGGAATTACGCGTGGGGTGGGATGTTTTATTCAATGTGCCGGGGATCACGCGACTGAGTGAAAAATACTACGGCGACGTCCGAATTTCGATTATTTACGGTGTTGCGTAATAGGTAACCGAGGAATGGTGTTTCTTTCGTACATAATATACATGTGGGTGTGCAATGACGTGTAGGTACGTGACAAAAATTAATAAGTAAGAGGCGTCGAAAGGTGGACGTGTCTGGTAGACGGAACAAAACGAAATGTATTCATGGGAGAAGAAAAGATCAGTCCTGGAAGGGGTGTAGGAACGTCCTGGATCAGACGTGTTCGAGAACACAGTGAAAATCATGACGTATTCATGGGAGAAAGAAAGATCAAAAAGTATCGGGTCAAACGTGTCTGAATAGACGCTGAAACTCGCGGGAATGGTGTATTCGTGGGAGACAGAAAGATCGTACCAGCAAGACTAGAGAGTACGCGTTAGTCAGTTCTCTGTCGGCGAACGTCATCCTGTATTCGCGGGGAGTGACGAACGGACGCGAAGTCGACGAGTTTATAGTTCGCCGGAATTTTCACCACCCCTCCGTCCCCGCCGCCCTGAATTGTTTATTCTTGGAGACACCGAGCGTTCGCGAATATTGTCACGTATGTTATTCGTGCTTGCTCCTCGCTTTGATTTCCGTCGAATTGTTTGCGAAGAATATTTTAGAAAAGCGTCACGTACCGCGCTCTCGCCGCCCCCGGTTGCCCTAACTCCGCCCTCTCCTTTGGAAGCTTCCGTCGAATTGTTTTAGCTTTTCGAAAGAGTTCCGTCGTCCCGCTCGGAAGGAAATTTCGAAAATGCTGGGAACGTTTGCGACAAATGATTGCGAGGAGAGGGTAAACCGAACGTGTCCACCGTGAGGACGTGGAGGACAAGCGCGCGCGCGGAGGGGGTGCGGGGGGTGGATGTTTACGAATCAATCGACGGTGCAGAGGGATTGCACGGGCGTGGGTTTCTTCTCGGTGCTACGCGAGCGGCATTCCGTTCCGTGGAGCGATTCGTGATACTCCTGTCCATCGATAACTATCCTCGTGCGACCGTCCGCACGAGTGAACGAGGAAAGGAGATCATCTGCGACCAGCCATCGATACCGGTCCCAAATACGGCGCCTCGATTCCGGCAAAACGGTTCGACGGAGGATACATCGGTAAATTCGATTTGGCGTGTTCAAAGCTAATTTTTCATCGATATGTTTCCTTTCCCATCCATCTTTATCGCAAACATGAACGTGTTCCGAGTAAGTTTACATTATATACGTATGCATGAATAAACTTCGCGCATGCATGCATTTGTAACGAAAGACTTATTTGGAAACACCAAACCTGTCGTTTAATTCAGACAAATGTCTTCGATAGAGACATAGAGGGTGCGAATATTTACGCGACCGACTGTATATCTGGCGATAGAGAGACAAATAGTATCGGTCCGTATATGGCGAGACCGACAGGATCCCGTGCACTGACTTAAGTAGAATGGATTCGTACGTAGCCAGATCACTAAAATAGATGTATGCACAGGAGCATGTAGGAAATCGTAACGTCCATACAAAATGGAACGGCGGTACGTCGTCTAAAATGATCAACACGGAAGTCCCTATCCGAATCGTCAAGTAGAACGAGCCCGTGCCAGACAGACGCCTCGAAATAAATCCAATCTAAAACCAATGAATATTGAAACAATTCAACTATCGCGAGACAGTTTTTGAAAACACTGGTCGCGATCGGAAATCATCCCCCAATTGAAGTCCCCCTACGACGTACGTCCTCATCAAAGGTGATAACGCTTTTCATCGTCTGAATTCATTAACGAGTGGAGTCTTTCACGGTCGCGCGGAAATAAAGGGAGACATTTTCACAGTCCGCGTCTTCCACACCCCGGAGCGGTATTGAAATTTCGAGGGAAACGAAAGGAACCGTTAGGTGGGACGGAGGGTTGGAGGTGAGGGCAGTTCCTCTCCCCGATTGAAATGAAATCGTCCGCGAGGGCGGGGACGGGCGTAACGAACTAATTGACTCTGTCACCGTTCCTCCCGGCGGGGGTGGTTTTTTTTTTTTTCCACCTTTTCTTCTCGCCGCGTGGGACCACGGGAGACGAGGAATGGAGGGGGAGTAACAATTTGCGAGCGATGAATAAAGAAGCGAGCGAATCCGCGACCGTTTCGCCCTCCATTACGAGGAAAACTTCGCTCGCGCCCGGGGGAGGGGGGGGGGAGGAGAGGGGGTGGATCGTAACGAGCCCCGATTCCCGACTGGTAACGCGGCAAAGGAAACACTCCGAGACCCTCGTCCTGATCCTCGTTCCCCACCCTTGGCTTCCTTCCTTCCTTAACCCCCTACCCTCATTCGCCACTCTGTGCTGCATCGTTACAGGTCCGCAGTCGTCGTGTTCGATGGATAACCCTCGTGGAATCCTTGAACTTACACCCCTAGTTTCCATGTTTATCTTCTTCTGTGGTTGAATAGAGATATTATACGTTTCCAAATAAATGTTTCGTTATAAAAATATACATGCGTACGACTAATGCACCTGTTCTGTAAGAGAACGAATGTCACGCATCCCTTTCCACCCCTCCAATAAATATTTTAAATCCAACGAGAATATTCGCAAATAATTCAGGAAAAAGTCACGATTCCTTCCTCTCTGGCTCATCCCATTTTCCAACTCCACCGCGGCGCCTTCGTACGAGAGAAACGAACCACCTAACCGTGGCCTCGAAGATCCTCGAGAGCGCCCCAGATTTTCCCTTATCAACAACGCGACCGACACATGCGCGCCGTGCCATAAACAAGAAACCCAACGTAGTCGTTCGAGGCACGGCCATGTTAAACGAAAAATACACGCGGGCTTATCGTGCACGGTTCGTTCCTCCCGACGTGTAACGCACGCAGCCTTAGATGGGATCGATACGAACAAGAAGAAATCACGTGGCGTGAAAATAGAAAAGAGACGCAAACGAGAAGGAAGCATCCCGAGACGAAATCCGTAACGAAAGCTGAGATGAAAAAGAATTCGAGGAAAAAACTCGAATGCACCCTTTTGGGAATGCGCGAGGAGGTCGATGAAGGGGGTGGTACCCTTTGATCTTTAGTTTCTTCCGCGACATCGAGCACCAATTGAAACGGGCGCGAAGTGGAGATGGAAATCGATGGAAAACCGGTCGTACAGATTAACTTGATTTCAGGAATAAAAGTCCAATCGAAGGCTGCTATTTATCGACGAAGACCCTCTTCCCTGGAAAAGGGAAGGCTCTCGCCCCCTTATCCCTTCAGGAAGACGCTGTTCCGTAGAATGGTACCGTTATCGTATAAATTAGAATCGACTGGGAGGGGGACAATTAAGAAAGAGACCTAACTTGTTCACCGACAGATGCGCGTCTTACGTTTCCAGGAGAAATAAATTGGCTCGGCAAACGAGGAAGAAGAAGCACACCGAGAGCAAGTAGAATGGAGCCGTATTTTGACAGACAAGTGGGATAGTTCCTCGTACGTGGTTAGACGAGCACGGCGAGTGTATTCATTTTGCAGGGAGTACGACGAGATGGCTCGTAGAACCGATAGGAGAATTCTGTCGTCGAGTAGTATAGACCTGTTCGTGTGAGGACTCGTGTGTTCGTGCGAATGCAGTGAAACCGCGTGCGCATTTCGGGAAGCTCTGATCGGTGTTCGCCAAATAATAAGTGACGCGAGAACGCCTGTTGTCAGGCTGCGAGGATAGCGTTTAGTTTGGTGAAATGTGTTGAATTTCCAGTGGGCTGATGAGTAGAACAGGTACATGTTTGGTCAGACCGAGGTAATATATAATAGCAGGAAGAATGGGGTTGGTCGATTAATATATTAACATACGACTAATAATATTCTTAATGATAGATCGACAGAGTATTACTTTGCAACAGACACCTGTGTTTTATTAACCTGAATTTAGGAGAGTTAAATTCCCCGTTGTAGCGAAACAGAAAGAATTTAGTCGTTGATCAACGAAACAGCGGACTCGGGCGATCAATGAATAGCCGAAGCTTCGAAAATTGGAAATCTCGTTCGCTAGCGAAGCGAAAGGGTCCCAGCCAGTCGTTCTTTGAACGCGAAGCACCGTTTTGTATCGAGAGAAAGGCGACTCTTCTCAAAGGTAAATTCCACGAGCGATAGATACCAGCAGCGTTTTTTTTTTTCTCCTTCAGCGTAGAAATTCGAACGACCTTGTTGTTGTTGACCGTCGGAAACATTTTTCCACCGAGTTTCCCCATTATCTGCCTACCCCCATCCCTTCGTTCCCGCGAACTGATACGCGCGCGGAGCAAACAAAAGCTCCGATAACTCGAATTGCTCAATTTCGAATTTTTTTATATCACCGCACCCCTCCCACGACCGTTCCCCGAGAGTTTATTCAGGACAAAGTGCATCGACGTCTCGAAGAGATTGCGTTATTCTCATGAATATTCAATCTGGCCGCGTCCAAGAAGACTGCATGTTTCCAATGCAGTATGCAAATATAATACCGTCGTGCATGTCAGCCTTCTTCCTTCTGCGACGTGTGACGAGAAGAAACTCGCTTCGTGCGCCGTCGAGCAGATTCTCCTGGAATTTCTGAACTCTGATAGAGAAAAAATATGTTGATAATTTTTTGTGAACTGTCGATTTCATATTTTTTACACGCCACGTTTTCGTTTGTTCGGGGATTGTTGAATATCACAAAAATATGTCTAACGTGTAAATTACGCGAAGGCATCGTGGCAATAAGGTCGCAAAATAGGCAACCGTTCGGCTAAAGTGGCGTTTCCGAGCTTGGCAGCAAAGTTTCTTCCACTTGTCTGACTACGAACAGACCTATTCTACTTAGTTAACCATGTACGTCTCTAGGCCATGTATAGAGCTGAGTGCTACCATGTTTCTCCTTCGTCTACGTAGGAGCCGTTATTTTCGAACCTAACCTCAAAATTTGTTCCACTTGTCTGACTGCGAACAGACCTATTCTACCGGGTTAACGATGTACGACTCACTTATAGCGCACGGTAAGACCATATTTCGCTTGCGTATGCACGGGAGTCATTATTTTCATACATGACCTCAAGTTTTGCCGTGTAACTGTGCAAACAGACCCGTTCTACTTAGTTAACCATGTAGGATTCTATGCTATTCACAGGGCAGCTCACGATCCTATTCCACTTGCATTACTGTTCATTGGAAATGAGTACTTCTACCTCAAAAAAAAACGACCTGATAAGCACCATCATCCACTTTACTTGCGAAATTAGCGAGAAGCCTATTTCAATTGTCCAAACAGTACCTAGTCTATTCTACTGGTACTCGAAATATCTTCTCCAAGGAATCCGAATTATTTCATCACCCTCTGTTAAAGATAAAAAAAAAAAGAACACGCACCCCGTTTCCAAGTACATTTCTCATAGATTTTCACTCGACAGTGCAAATAGCCGACGTACAATCACTTCGGCGTACTCTCGGCATCGATGAATCATCCTGACAAGTCCGAACGTCCTGGCAAAGTTTGTCCTTCGCAGACGATCCTTCCAGCGAATCATGGCCGATGGGAGCCCAGTGCCAGGATTCAGGACACGTACACGGGTGCACGGAACAACGAGCATGGAGTTACAAAACGGTCCAGAGATGAAAGAATCGTTAAAAGTAGACGTTCGGCCGAGTAACGAAATAAAACTACCCCTCTGTCGACGTGGGATCGAATGTCCACGGGACGAAGGAGTCTCTGGGAAAATCTTTTTCCGCGACGTTCCCGTCGGGAAGCCTTCCAGGGACAAAGAGAGAGACGATGACGAGCAACGGTTGAAACACGAGTGGCAGAACAATCGTGGCGTTGAAGCCAAGGGGCGGCGGGAGGGATGAAGTCGATGAGGTCTTCGAACCCAGGGTGCCTAACCACCCTCTTCATTTCTACATCCTTCGTGGGTCTCAAAGCGGCGAGGGACGAGAAGAAATCCGAAAAGGAAACAATGTATCGTCGAGAAAGCCGCATCCTGAATACCGTGGTCGCCTCGAGGAAATATTCCCGCGGCCGTGTTTGATCCTGGACGCTCGAACGTTGAAGAATGGGGGGGACGGAGGACAGAGTAACCCTAAGGGTCGGAATAGTCGCCCCCTTGGGTGATTACTGCGCCATCGGCTAGGAGACTTTCTCGTTTCTTGCAGCGACGTCGTTGCTCAGCTACGAAACATCTCGTTACTGTTTCTCGTAGCGGTCTGTTTGTAATAATAATACTGTACGTGGACGACAACAGATGCAAGAGAGGTAGAGAGTACTGGTCTAGACGTGTTAGTTCACAGAACGGTGGGAAACAAATAGCGCAGACCGATATGTAGTCAGACCTACAGGACAGCTACAGCCAGACAAGTGAAGTATGTTTATACATGGTCAGCCCAGTGAAGTAGGTCTGTCTATGATCAAACTAGTAGAAGGAACATGGATATAGCGATCCATGCATACACACACGAGTATAACCACTATATCCAATGTAGAAATAAATTAGTAGAATATTACTAGCTATTGCGAGAGAAGAGCAGGCCCTCGTCGAACCCAACAAAAAGAATATATTCACGCTTTCAACCATCGACTGTGCTCGAGCAAGAAATCGACTGGTGCCTCCTCTTAGTGTTTCAGGAAAGAGGGTCTTAACAAAACCGTCACGCCCCGACTCTTCCTCGGCTAGGAAAAATAATTTTACCCAAGCCCCCTCCACGGGGATCGAGCGTGGCCAATGTTTCGAGAGACGCTTTGGCGTTGTCTGGTGAAGTCTACGAACGGAACAAACTCTCTCGATGCTCCAGTTTCGTCGTGTTCCCGTTCAAGGATCGCCAGGTAAGTTCGAAAGCACAGTCGCGGCGGCCCCGACGACGCCACAGGCAAAGGATTAAAATATTTACCGCGGTCTTAGTGTTTAGCGCTTGGTCGTCTCCGGGCGTCGAGGATCTGGATTGTTTCACGCTTTACGACACCGACTCCTTCCCCCCGCGTTAGCTCGGTCCGTTTGGAACTAACGGACAGAGCTCTCCTCTGCGGTTCACGATAAGCAGTCCCAACGTTCAGCCTTTGGGAAGTGGAGCACGGCGCGAGCCTCGAAATTCACGGGCCAAGTGTCCTTTCCTTCTTTTAACGACGACAACGGGAGCCTTTCCGAGCCTTTTATCAATGGCAACGAGCATTCTTCAGCTAGGACAATTCTCCTGGAGACGATTGTTAATTCCTCCTCGGTTGGCTGGGCGCAAAGGGAGATTCTTCTTGTCTCGTTTCTTATTCATGGAAGTTCCTTTTTTTTTTCTTTTGACGTTAACTGGGTTGGCGAAAGTGTTTTGCAACTAATTGGTCGCTGGAGTTAGTGTGTCAACTTTATGAGAAATTATTCCAACGCGATACCCGAGAAATCGAGCGACATCGATATTCAATTGAGAAAATTGCTGCGTTCTTGTAATTTGTATGTGTTACATTTCGAAAGACCTCGAACTACCGACACCCTCGAGTACGAAGTTCTAGAACTTATCCGAGAATTCACGACTGAGTTCACTATGAGCCTACCAGAAAATTGAAATAGGTCACCCCGTATGGCTGGGCACGAAAAAAAAAAAAAATTTCATTTTCCTTTCGCACGGAGCGCTCCGCGGCGAGTGCAATCGACAGGGGTGTGATTCGGCGTGCAAAAATTCATCAAAAAACGTGGAACGAAATTTTTATAAATCCACGTCCCCGACAACGAAGCCTCGAAGAGAATAACTTCGTTCCACGATTTCAATTCACTTCTGCTCGCGGTATCGTATGCGGCACGAATTTTGCTTTATGCCCTACGTATCCATTAAATCCATTTTGTATGAATTTCATTAATTAAAATCTGAGGAACCAAGTACGAAGAATAAACTAATAAGTGGAGTATGTCCGTATATGGCCAGCCCAGTGAAGCAGGTCTGTGTATGATCGAACTAGCACAAGCAGTAGTATAGGTCGGTATATAGTCGGCCCAGTAGATTAAACTCTTTATTAAAAAATAAAGGATTATATATAAAATCTGGAGAGAAACTTGACACAAAAATTGAAATTAAAGCTGCTAACATGTGTATACGAATTATTAACATCGTTAAATTAAACAAAGAAGTTAAACATAGATGGTGGTACATTTTCTTCCTGTCTGTCAATCGGAAGGCTCTATCAAGATGTTCACCATCCACTGCTTTCAATTTAGATGAACTCCTTTTCGTAACGTATCGTTTTCATTTTGAACCGCCAACGTTAACAGGATTTACCCGCGAGGGTCTTACGTCGCGAATCGTTAAACGGTGTAACCGACGAGCGGATAATTCGATAAAGCGATTTGGAATAATTGGCAGGCGACGGTGAGCGCCAAGTTTGTCCCACCCTCGAGGTCCGAGGCGACAAATGCAATAATAAGAAACGTTGGGCGAGCCACGGGAACGGCAGCCGGATGCAATTAGCAGGCTCGAATCAACGAAGTCACCGGAGACGTCGTTTGGTTCGAGGAATTTCATTTGCTGGCGGCTGTTGAGAACACCGCCGTGAGACTGGAACAACGAAATCCTAACTGTGGTCTCTTCTTCCTCGCCTCCTCAATCGCGGTCGGAGAACTCCCGTGCAACAGAAACTGGGGATGAAATAGCTGCCAGCAAACGGAAGCATCTTGTAGCTATTTCTTACAATCTTTATATTTATTTGGAGAAAAAGAATCGGAGTAGAGTGAATTTTTAAAAATCTTCATAAAGCTTAATCTCGATGCCCACCTCTCGAAATATTGCATTTTTCCAGAGGAGGTTAAGGTAGTCACTTTGTACGCGAGTCAGCTACGCTGCAAAGATATCTAATTGCATAAGGAAGCGGAATGCCTGCAATTAAGCCTCGAGTCTTCGCAAGAACTTCTCATAAAAGGTAACCTTCGACCACCTTATTCGTCGCAGCGTCGAAACGAAAATAAACCAGTAAATAGATTCAGTCGGCGGCGGAGGGACAACTCGGAAGAATATCGTTAACTTCCTGCAAAGATGGGCGACACTCGACGCTATTATCGAAAGACGGACGAGCGTTCTTCGCTTTGAAATTTCTCCGAAGGCAAACCTCCCAGCGCCCGAGTCAATAATTGCGGTCTTCGATATCTGTGGTCTCCCGTGGTTAAACCTCGTCGACTGTAACTCGCCAACTCCGCGGGATAATCGTAAACTAAGATGCGGAATGGATGGAACGAGTGTAACCACAATGTATCGGAAGGAGGTCTAGGTTGGAATTCGGAAGCATTCTTGTAGGTAAGTTACAACGTACACGATCTTAAAAGTCGTTTATTCGGAATTGATGGAAAATGATCTTGAATCGAAAATCGTCATCCAAACATTTCAAGCTATTCGAACGAAAGCAACTTCAAACACTCCCTCTCGTCTCCTCCCATAAATCCGCGCTAATTAATTAATCCAGCCGGTGGTCCGGATCCAGAACCATTTTCCTTTAAACGGCCAGCCGAGTTCCACGAGAACCGTGAGAATCCGTGGCCCGCGAGCGAAATATGTGTATCGCGCACGGATGCGACCAGCTCGTCTTCCTCGTTTTGCGCGTGCTTTGTTTCGCTGGCAACAACGGCAACAACAACGGGGAAAACCGAGAAGAAAGACCAGAGATCAGGGGAATCGGTAAGCGGTGGCGATGGGAGGAGGAGGAGGAGGAGGGTGCAGGAATGGAAGAGAAAGGAGCCTTTCAGGAGAAACCGAAGACGGGGAACAAAACGCGTCTCTCGCCCGGTCTGTGTGCTCGGTTCGCGTTTTATCCCGCGGATTTTTTTCAAGCCCGCCGCCCCCTACCTGATAACCGTGAGCAAAGAAACGCCGGGTCAGGCGCAATTAGCAGATTGAAATCAACGGAGTTCGGTGGCGAGGATCAAGGAGTCAAGGTGGGGTAAGACTGGACACGGTCTGACGGGGAGGATATTGCCGCGACCACGTACGGTCTCATTCCACTGGAGCAGGGAGCATAATGGGACTGTATCCAGTCGGATGGCTGGGGTATCGTCTGCTCGGATGGGTAACGAAGTGCTGCACGTCTGGTGATTTCGATTCGGAGGATGTTTGATGGCACGTGGAACAATGAGAATAAATTGTTTATTAAGTTGAGCAATTGCGTATTTAGTCAGGTAAAGAGGATAGGTATCGTATGTGGTCAGACAAGGAGAGTAGGCAGGTGTTTAGACTAGCAAGGGGAATAGGAGTGTGTATAGACAGACAATGAGAATTGTTGCAGTGGCTAGATAAACAAGGGATGTACGTATATGTAGTCAGACAAGGAGAATAGGTACAATATGTTGTCAGACGGAGGGAACAGTTACTGTATGGAGTCTGATAAAGAGAATGGATACAATATGCAGAGTTAGGCAAGTGAAACAGGTACTGCATGTAGTCAGACATGGAGGATGGATACGATATGCAGAGTCAGACAAGTGGAACAGGTACTGTATGTAGTCAGACATGGAGAATGGATACAATATGCAGTCAGAGAAGAGGTAGAAAAGCTGATGACTCTATGCAGTCTGCCAGGAACAGATAAAAAAAAAAAAAACCTGGTGGCTCGATGCAATCAGACAAGAAGAACGGGTAGAACAAAACTGATGACTCTATGCAGTCAAACACGCGGATGTTCTCCATATGCAGTCAGACCAATTTGACACGCTCAGGATTCGAACGTGCAACGGGTCTCCGTCTCTACCCCCGCGACCAGAGATGAAATTTGCATCCCTCGTTAGGGGCTGCAAACCGACTTCTCCGAGAGGAAATTGAAATTCCATTTTCCCGGTCGGGCACCGAATTGCCAGTCGCCGACACGTTACACGCCGCGCGCGTTCGCACGAAAGAGTTACGATCAGAACACGCGATAACTGTCAAACCATGATACAGAAGAGGGTGGCGATCGCGTGGAACTTGTGAGAAACGACGTCGAGCGACGGAGAGGCGATTGCAAGAGTAGCGTCCATGGATCCATTAAGGGTTGCTTGTTAATTTTCTCCCGGTCTTACTCCGCGCAAAATGTACAACGATGACGTTCGAAACATTTTGAAATGTTTGTAGTTACACTCGCGGACATGTCCATGGTTGATATTCCATAGCGATTGAGTTACGTTATATTAAATTTGTCGATGAATTTGCCTGTGTCGATCCTCGACAGTGCCTGGTAATTTCTTATTCGACTCTTGCCAAAGTGGATCCTCACGGACGGCTTTCAAAGCGATCCAGAAACAAAAAAAAAATCCTTCCTCTCGATTATTACCTCTCCGATTTTCACATAACCTCCCTTCGAATCACCGACGGGGCTCTCGCGGAGCATTAAGCAAAAATTGAACGAGAAGATCCCAGGGATTGCGGGCGAGAAAGGTCGAGAATATTCCCCAAGAAGTCTGCGTACCCCGCAATCGAAAAGACACTCCAGCGTAACGATCCCAGAAGGTGTCCAGAGGATCCAGGGAGCCCCGCGACCAGATCCAAATGGGATCTCCAGGGAGCGGACAAAAGTCGTAACGACGTGATTTCCCACCCGGCGTGAAACGACCCCCATTTTGAGGGGGGGGTCTGCGGGTAATCCACGGCCCTTCCTGCATCAGCAGATTCCCCAACTTTCCAGAACGACGAAGTAGTAGCGCTAAACGCCGCGCAACTTTGGTAACCAGGGGATTTATCGGTTCCCCGGGGGTACCAGGCGCACTTACGATAGTTCGACGCCGTGTCGATACTTAGTCGATCCTTCGAGAAGAAAATCCTTCCTTTGAAGATCGGAAACCAGACAGGGTAAAGGGGGCGCTTCCCAGGTGCACGACATGGTCGGCGGGGTATTAATCATTTCACTACTATTGCCGAATATATCCGGCATCCGCGAGACGACTGCGTGTACGATCCTCGGATATATCCGGCGTCCATATGACAGTACGATTGATACATACAATTAATACGATTGTAGGAGTCTAAAGGGGAAATCAGAAGATTCGAAGCCACTATCTTCGAATTTCGAATAAGTTTCTGTTCATATTAAAAATATAAACTACATTTGTTACGTTGTATAGTTAGAGGAACGATTGTTTTATCAAGCACTGTCATTTAACACTTCGAAGGCTGTATCTAGAAAAGCAGCCCGACGACACGCAACGCGTACACTTTCGACGAACGATTTCGTTCGGTGGCGGTACTCCGGCGGAGTAGGCAGTCGTAGCGAAAGGGTTAACGGATCACGATGAAACTTACCCCCCACTATCAGCAGCAGGTGGAACAGAGCACGTCGCACTTTCCCGCACTTCCGTCGAACGTCTTTATCCATCCTGGGGACGCGGGGGATTCCCTCGTTCGAGTTGATCGTGCCCGTTATCCAGGTGGTCTACGGCGACGTCCCGCGGCACGCGCCGCCAACTGTCATCGGTGCCCCGTGGCCGGGGCTGCCGGCACGTTCGAAATCCCAACCGTCAGCTGTCGGTCCACCTGAACCACGTCACTCTATGGGATCCTCTCCTCTGCCCTCTCTAACCGGCGTACAATATCCGCGCACACACCGTGACACCAGCCGCGCGCGACACGATACGCACCCCACGCGGACGCGACAGTTCCTGACTTGCAACTGACGAGGGATGCTGCACGAAGAGTTTGCGCCAGTCACGCGCGCGCGCACAGAATCCTTACTCCCCTGCGCTCCTGGCACCCTCTCGGTCAGTTAGTCACACCCCGCTCCCTCGACTTCCCCCCACGGCTTCTTTCTTCCTTCCGCAGACATCGTTCCTCGAGTTCTTCCTTGGCACCCCTCCTATCGCGTTGTCGTCTCTCCGTCTCCGTTCTTCCCGATATCAACACCCCCCTCCGACCCCCTACGGAGCCTCGTTCTTCTCCTTTCTCTTCCCCAGTCAGTCTCTTTCGAGTCTCTCCCTATTACGCTTTTACCACTTCGCCCCCTCCTCCGCTGACGCTGTCACAGGGGCTGGCGCGTCTCTTTTCGGTTCGTTTTCGCCCCCTCTTAGTTAGTCCATCTCCCCTCTCGTCCGTGTATCCGTTTCCATCCCACCCTCGCCGTGCGTCCTCGCGCGCTCATCCTTTCGTCGACTGCATCTCAAGCGCTAAAGAGTTTCTCAGGAAGTTGAATCGAATCGCAAGTATTATCTGCCACCACAGGGACGTATCACGACGAATATGACTTACCGAGATCGAATAATCGGACAGTTCATATGTAACAACCCAATGGTTCCGTATTTAGTCAGGTAGAGAGGTCAGACAAGTGGAACAGATACTGTATATAGTCAAACATGGAGAATGGATACAACATGCAGTCAGACAAGAGGTAGAAAAGGAAGAGGTAGGAAAGCTGACGACTCTATGCAGTCAGGCAGGAACAGATAAAGAGTTTCTTAGGAAATTGAATCGAATCCACCCGTTCCAGTCTCCTCGTTGTTTAGGAGCCTGGGTTCCTCCTTCTCCTGGACGATCCGTCTTCGTCCCTTTCCACCTCGTCGCGTGTCTTCTTCAGCCCCCTACCACTGAGGGATCACCCTTTAACCACCCCCATCGTCACCTCGCTGGCTTCCCCGGGAACTGATTGTCTCGCCGTTAAGCGGCAATTTATATGTTAACAGGGCCGAATCGGTCGAGAGTCATGCATACGTTTAAGAAAAGGGGTTGCAGAGGGGCTGGCGGAGGGCGAAGGATGGTCGCGTGACGATGTTACACCGACACTTTGCTCGTTAGTCGGGACAACGATCGCCCCGTGCCAACGCCGATACGTATCTACCCCTATGGAGATATTCGTATCCCTGTGACACCCTTTTCGTTATCGGTCGCATGGAAATTCGTGTACGCAAATATTTTGGCCGTGTCGAGACGGATTTGGGGTGGAAATTGTCCTGCACTCGCAGTCGAAGATTAGTTTGATGCGATTCGGTTGTCTGAAGAGTGGTGGTAGGTGGAATCAGAAATTGGGGCGGTTTTCTGTTTAAGTGCTGCGACAGAGGGGGTTGGCTGTCCACAGTTGGGGTGTTTGGTAACGGAGGGATGTAATGACATAATTTCCAGGGGGTAAGAAAGGTTTATTGTTTCCTGTATTTATCGTAATGAAGCTTCTCGAGCTTCTTTTTTTCACTCAGATTTTCTATGGATATACAAATGTCATTAATAAGTAATTTGAACTACCCCTAAGTATCTAGGAATTTAAATCTAAAATCGACTGTACTTCCAGCCGAAGTAAACGTTATTTTCGTACGTGATAAGCCTATCGAAACAGTATTATTTATTTATTAAATAATACCCTTGAAAAACAAGATGGTGACGGGTAGGAAAGTGACGTGACCGTGAATTTAATTTACTTGACGTCACCGACAGGAGCATGCATGCTCGCCCAGGACCGGAAGTTAAATTACTCGCACACGGGACGCGTTACCCTTGTACGTAGGGGGATACGACACGCTCGTGGATCAAAGCTGAATCGACGCGTGGAGCCCAAATAGACGGGCATTAGTGCGTCTGCAGTGTTCGAATGGTACCTTGACACGTGTCCTGTATCTATAGAGTCATCTCTGTGACATTGCGCAATTCCCTCGAGTGCTTGATGCCTGCGAGTTTAGTGCCGAGACCTCGCCCGCGCGGCAGCTCTCGTGTCACCGAACAGACGTTCCAATAAAAGTCGGAGGGATGATGGAAAACGCCGAGAACGTTTAAAAGTCATTGTAGTTTGGACAACGTTACTTAAAACCACATTGTTTCTAATAAAAAGTCGAGAGTTAGATGAGGAGTATTTCTAGTGAAATGATCACCAATTCTAGATTTATATTGACCAATAATTAGAGCGAATGAAGATAGCCTACATAATGACCTTGAATAAAGTGGTCAAGACGAGGATGCGTTCTCAAAAAATCCAAACTTTTCGCCAAGCCTCGAAGCGCCGTCGACTTCGTTCCTTTTCGTCAATAAAGGGCGAACAGGAACGCTTAACAACCCACTGCAACGTTGAATTCCATTCCGGAGGGGATGTCACGGACGTGACGAAACGGCAGGCGCCCTTCCGCGTCCCAGGAAAGTTAAATTACTCCCCCTCGAGGCGTTTCCAACCGGGATGAAATCGAACAACAGAGAAGAGACCGAATAAGAAGAGCGAGCAGCTGTGCAGCTCGGCCAAATTGCGTTTATAACCGTGAGCGGTTAGGATTGACCCTCGACCGGTAGCTCTGTTTCCACCCCCGTCGCGAGACGGGCAATCCCTTCAACTTTTAACGACTCTGCTCGCCGCCGTTATTTTCACCGGGCCATCTCCGACCCTCTTCGACGATCCGCCACCCTTTGCGAGAGTGAAAATACCTGCTTCGCGGTCGACATCGGCCCAATTCGCTCGCCATTGTGGCCAAACTTCCGCGTGGGGATTCTTTCGAACCCCTACGACGCGAATTAAAAAACGCTGTTGGTGTACCATGCGATTCTCCGCGTGGGAGGGTCGACCGGGGTTCGGGGCATCGGATTCGGGACTTGGCAACCTGTCAGAGTCCATTTTGGGCTCGATTAGGATGCTCGTGATGGGGGAGTCTCAACGGGGGAGAGATTAAAAGATTTAGGGGGGAAGGGGGAGGGGGGAGGGGGGGGGGTCGTGTGATTGATGGGGTACGGTATCGACGATATGACTCGAACAGGAAATTCTTATTATACAAAGATTTCTAAAACAGATTCGAAGTCCTCTATGACATAAATCCTATTAATTTGAAAACGAGAAACAACTAGCAATTCTTTTATAAATTGAAATCGAAATTCTCTTCCATTCTGTCAGCATAAAGTTTCTCGTGGAACTACCCCTCAGCGAACTTCCCTGAAAAATATACAATTCCGTATTCGTACGCGATGAATAACAACTGTAGAATCTTAAGGGAGGAGAAAGTCTCGAAAGGAAACCACACCGAGTACTACGTTCTCTGATCAGGGCGCGCAAGGGCCAACGTGCTCGTCGCAAAAGTTCCCTTATTACCTTAAATGTATAAATTGCGCGTAATTTCCACTCCGAAATGTTATTGTTATTATTATCTTGTTTACCCCGACCCAGCAAGAGCGCGACGGGCGCGTTAACTTCGAGTTCCATCATCGAACCAGAAACAACAATAGAGCGCCGCGCAGAAATGCTTCCGGCGCGTTTACGTCGGCAATCTGCACGCGTGCGCGCGTGCACGACATCGACGAGAAAGGACCACTCAACCAGCCCGCCCCCTCCCATCCATCCCCTTCGCCCAGCTAACAACTTTAAAAGTTCCGACTAAACGAGAAATTGCATTAAATTGCGTTTCACCGAGCCCTTTCAAGCGAGGCCGTGATCCGGGGTTCGCTATACGCGACGTGAACGCTTCCCGACCCCCATCTCCACCCCTTCGCCGCACGGTAATCCTCCTCCAATCACGAGACACGTCGCAACAGGGTCGCGTTGCAACGTTCAGGTTTCTTGGGGGTTGATCTGCGACCTCTGATCGGCTCCCCTTGACCTCGATTCAGAGATATTTAGGCGATCCGGTTTATCTCGAGCCACTCTGTATGCGTGTGTACGTGTGTGTACGTGTGTGGTAGCTTGTCTTTCGGGGATGGATTTATTTTCAATTTTTTGAGGAAAATAGAAGAAGAAAATGGTGACAAGTGACGTATGTGATTTAAAGAGATCCAGGGTGTACACGATTTTCGTGTTCCATCTGTATTTTTCAAATCTCCTTTGGCCAACGCCATAACGGCCAATCGTCTACGTCACCTACGTTTCCATAAACAAGTCCAATTTTCAACCCCATACGCACCTTTCAGTACTACCGTAAATCGTCACGACGTGTTTCGCGGTTAATTGCGCCCTCGAAAATTCCAGATAGGACGTCTCCTCGCGTTGAAAACGGTTAAAATCCTCTCCTTCCGCCGCGAACCTTTGTCGCGCCGCCAAGTGAGAAACTTCGCGACCCCGGACGCTTTCCCCCCGGAGCTAAATGAAAATAAACCGTCATCAGAAAAAAGATAATTCACTTTGCCGTAGTTAAGGGGTTAAGAATCCTGAGTTTAGATTCATTATGAACTTTCAAGACTTAAATGAGACAGTCGCCGTAAAGAAAGCAAAGGTCGGAGGCGGAGAACGCCACGGGAGCGGGAAGTAGGGAGGGCTTAAGGAAGTTAATTTCGGATTCGTCGTAAACTTTTTGTCACTTGGCGGGGGGGGGAGGAGGAGGAGGAGGAGGAGAAGGCTGAATGAATGAACGCGAGTCGGAATGCTGTCTCCTGCAGGCCTTTATTAAACTCCGATTCCAGTCGCACTTACGTCCCCTGTATCTTCTTTGCTTCTAAGGCCGTGCTATGATCCGTAATTGCTGTTTTATTCGCGGTTAAACGACACTTGGAATTTCAATTCGGGCCCATGAATGTAACATTAACTTAAGGTCTTGTCATTAAACTTCACTGTAATTATTTAATGGTTCTTTTAAATAGGAATACGTAGCCAATGTACATGTATCCAACGTGTATTTACAGAGACAAACGTCGAAAGAAACAATAAATAAAAGGCAAGCGCTATGTATATTAAGATATATTTCTATTTTTAATGTATTTTTTTTATTTTCATTACTAATGTACTTTATTATTAATCTGTCTCTTACTTCTTCTATATACCTTAAAGTACCACAACAGAGTAGTCCCTCTTTCATTTTTTCTCTCGCTTCCCGTTTTATTAGACGTTTATTATTCCACGAAAAAAATGGATGAAAAACCACAGCCCCGGTGTACCTTAGCTCTAAACGCAAGACAAAGGCGAGAACAGGGGCGAAAAGCACAGTCGAAGATTCGGCTTGAATCGTTGCCGAAGGCAGACGCAGCTGGCTTTGTCGCGGGCCAACTCGAAAGCCACGAGTCGGGTTTCTGCGGTCTTATTCGGCAAAGACGCCGCGACGCTGGTTGCAACTAAATTGAAACAACGCCGTTATTCGTAATCCACCGTGGAGAACCTCGAAACGCCGATCCTCGCGGGATACGTTACCCTTGGAAAGAGGTTTCGCGCGCCTTCCCTTTATTTCGTTCTCACCCTCCTCCGATTTCCAACCCTTCTCGCTTCCCACGGGGCGCCCCCGCTCTTTCGATTACCTTTCCAGGTTTATTCGAAATAACTTAATAAGTCTCGAACGCGAAAAGTTTGCTCTGACTGTGTCGATGAATGCAGATTTTAAGTCGGAACAAAAATAAACCGATACTAACTTTTTTATTTCTAACGATCGGTGTTAGTTAATCGTAGATCCTTTAAGAGTCTTCTTGATACAGCCTTGGTTTATCCACGCAATCTAGTCTTCGAACATGCTTTATCTTCAAGGTCGCCTCTCGAAACCCCTGTTCAAGCTAAATTAATTACTCCCCTGCGTCCCTTCGTCGCTCATAGAAACTAAGAATCGGCTGGTGAACGGTATCTTCGAATAATTCACGCTTCGAATCCCCGGCCATTATCGGAATCACGTTGTTTCGCATTAATTCCACTCCCTGCGAGCGTCACCGGCGTTTCGGGATGATTATCTATTGATCACCCAGCCGAGTCGCGCGGAGGGCTCGGTGCTCGTGCTTTTTTCCGTCTCTGTGTACATTTAGAATTACGGAGTGTCACGTGCAATTTGCGCGCACGTCTGTTTAGCGGCGACATCGTGACAAACAAGTAATTAACGATATCGTGGATGGGGGCGGACAAACGTAAAGAGCAATTTGATCGTTGAATTCGGTTTTGAATGGCTGTCCAAACAGTCGCTGTTTTTGTTTTCAACCCCGTCCGCCATGTTTTCCTTTTACTTTTTATATTTTTTTTTTTTTTTTTTTTTATATATTTTTTTTCGTTGAAATCTCCGCGTCCGTTCGACGAGCAAAGGATAAATGGAGCGACGAATAAAATATAAACCGTTCCGAAAATCATGGGATCATCGAGATGACAGGCGCGATGCCCTTTTTCAACGGCTTGGCCAACAAATTGGTCCCGAGGGCGTCGACTGCGGGCGTTAAGTTGCAATTGTAATTATCGCACGAAACTCTGCCAGGAGAGAAGGGGGCGGAATCGACCGTAGTCGCAATTTCGCCAATCGATGATTAGGCTGATTCACCTGGGAGAACGTGTCTACGGTTTGTTTTAATGATTGCGCAAAATTAACGCTGAACGTACCACGCGGAATCGAATAGCCTTTTTCGAAATCGTTGTCGTAGATTCAAATGAAAAGCAAACTTTGAGCAAGAGATATTCGACGCCTGGAATTCTCATTTTAACTCAGTTTCAACTCCAAATAAATTGGAAAATTCATCTTCCACTCGATACTCCGGACTCCTATCCGACTAGGAATGTCGACCATCACTGTCCCGCGAAATTCCAACAAGAAGAAGCATTAAAGCCAGACGCGATACGCATTACGCTATTATCCGCGTAATAACGCGAGACAATAACAACGATGGCCGCGGGAAATTAGGGGTTGGGCACGCGTAAAGTTGTCGAGCCGCTGGCAAAAATGGAGGATTCGCTCGATAAATTTCCCACCCCCTTGGGACGGTCGTAAGATTTATTCTCGCGAATGCACGACGTTCGTCTGAAAAGGAAGGGGGTGGACGAGGGGGGTCGGTTCCAGCACCACGCCCCGAAACAGTGACACGCTTTTTTTCTGCCACCCCCTTCATCCCCGACGTTTCGCGTGTCTGCGGCCGACTGAATTTTTAAAAGCGCCCTTATCCGGCCGGATTTCCCGCTGGTCGACGAACGGGAAGGCTTTTTTCCACCCTGTCTCACCCCTGCAACCCCTATTCCGCGTCGTCGATCGATGGACGATTTGGGAACTTCGCCGATCGTTGCGCGGGGATGAATCGAATGAAAATTCCCCCGGAAATAGTTGCCCGTTCAATTTTCCGTTCTTCGCACCCTCTATCCTCGCATGACGTATAGTCAGACTTGTTTCTTCTGGAAGATATTACGTACAGATTTCTTCTGGAAAATAAGACATGATTTTGGGCAGCAAGGGGAACAATTGACGCAATTTGTAAATTAAGTCAAAGTTTCTCTTTTCCCATGCTCCAAAAATTCAAAAGAAACATATTCCAATTTGATTCACTTCTAAATAGAGACGCGGTACCTCGAGTGAATGTAAACACACCCCCGCGAGTGGCCGTCGTTGAAACACGGGGAGCACGCCCAAAAGGGTAAAAGAAACAAGGTCGTCGACGTTTACGAGCCGCCTGCATTTCAACGACGCGACCGAACGATCGCTCAGCCATAGTCTCGCCATCACCAGCGCAAGGGGATGTTCGAGGGAACGGGGATGCGAGGCAGGAGACAGACAAGGGAAGATATCCTGGGCACGAGTGCTCGACAGAAATACAATAATCATACATGCCGGTACATGGCCCGCATAATAGGTTCGCCGAGAGGCCAAAGGAATACGAGCATCCGGGGCCGAGCGGACTGTAATCTCAGCCAGGCGCCCGCACATAAATTCCGTCGGATCGACTGTTTGAAGGGGCACGGTGACCCCGTGCTTCCATCGCCGCTCGCTTCTTAATATCTATAAAGCTGGCGCCGCCGGGTGTCTCGGATAAATAAATTTCCGCGGTGCGCGAAACGGCCATAAAGGGGACAAACATTTTGCAAACTGTAAGAAAATTGGTCAGGGATCAGGATCGTGTTGGACGTTCTTTAATTTCTGATTGAACCCTTTGAGGGACGAATTTAGATGGATTTTTGTTTGCTTCGATCGAGTATAAATAAATCGAAGCGATCTTTATCTATGGTATAATGATAGTAAAAACGACAATTTTGTTGTAGAAATACACCTGGCGACAGAATTGGGAGAAATTTAATTTGCTTGAGGGCAGAATTTAATAAATATAATAAAGTTATTCTAGAATAACGAATACTGTTTTACATCACTCAAGCAGGGTTTTTGGCCAGGTTTGAGGTCTCGTTAATCTCGTCGCCCTTCGAGCACCGAAGAATTCTTATCGAGAATC
The DNA here is from genome assembly GCF_026225885.1 of Hylaeus anthracinus. Lineage (NCBI taxonomy): Eukaryota > Metazoa > Arthropoda > Insecta > Hymenoptera > Colletidae > Hylaeus > Hylaeus anthracinus. Next base: position 17,318,800 of record NW_026533254.1, read on the forward strand.
CGATTACGTTCAATTTACACCAAGGTTAGATGCAAGTTAGATGGAGGTGAAGTCTGCGATACAGCGAGAGTGTATACCTATATTAGCAGGGACTAAGGCTAACTTCGATAGGTGGTAGAATCAAATTAGAACGAAGTTCGGTTTATGCCGACACGAAGCTCCATGTACAGTACTGTGCAAATATCTTACATTACTCGTGTTGACAATCTCGTGGAAATTAAACTCGTATCCATGAAACGTTTCTATCGTCCTACGTTGGCGCGTAAAAGAACCTTAATTAATTAAAAAACTTGGCCCCTCAAGAACCTCGAAGATTCCATTTCATTCGAACGAAACGATTCGCTGCAACGGGGATGAAGAGCCAACGAACCGGTTTCGATCGATGCGTTACGTTTGCGTGATCTATTTACCGTTTCGGTGATCTCTATTTCCCTCTTCCATTTGGCAACGATTAACTTCGTCCGATGGAAATCACGGCGCATTTATAACGGCGAATTAACGGAGCCCGGGGACGTCCGACCGATCTCGTATAATCAATAAGTCGAATTTGTTATATGAAACCGAATGACACGTAGAACGAGCGAACCGTGCGGAATATAAATGTTTCCAGCGCTGGCGGGAATAAAACCGCCCCGTCATAACCGGCAGCCTCGAACCGCGATCAATCGCTCGGCTAGGACGTGTACTTTGCCGGCAGTGTCCAAAACTGTCAACGCTCCTCGTTTATGCGCCTGCAAGCTCGTCAACGTATCGTCTTCCAAAAGGAATTTCGTCATTTATTGAAATCGAAGGATAGGTGGTGTGCTCTGTCAATTGATGAGGTAACGTGGAACACTCGGTTGGTAAGGCGAGTTAATCTGTCGATAAGGTGTTGGAAGCGAGGTAGAGGACTTTATTGGTACTGTAGGACACACTGACGAGATGAGGCTCGGTAATGAAAAGCAGAGGATCGGTAAGGCAGTCGTCCTAACGGTAACATAGATTACTGAAAAATCCTTCTCAAACTATTTCTTAATAAAATACAAAAACATCTATTAGGTTGATTCGTAAATAACCCCTCGGTTTCGTATTTGACGATTCAGCAAACTAAAAATTACTTACGAATCAACCCGATAGAGTACTCGTAATCAACAAACTGAATAGAGAAACTAGTACTCGTACCAACAAATATAAAGAAAAAGAGACAATGCACGATTCAAAATTTTCTCTCCTTTTGCAGGTAATCCTTTGAGCGAAAATTTCGAGGTGTATTATATTTTTCCGCCGATCCCGCCCGGAAACTCAGAAAAACCAATAACGGAGGTATGAATTCCGTACTCTTTTAGGTTGGTTAAACCAACCACGGCACGCGTCAACGGTGAGCGACAACATTTGTCATGCGATTCTCCGCGTTACAGGATTCCGTTTGGAAAATCCGGAAAATCGAACGGTCTGAAGGGGCGGGAGGGGAGGGGGTGGACGAGGTTGGGAGGGTGAAAAGCGTCGACGTTGGGCAAGCGTGATACCCCGTCGAGCATCGAGCGGGAATTAGAAAGCATTATCGCCTGTCTCCGGTGAAAATTCAATCAAGGCCGCGGCAGTCGATCGCACGGTCGCGGTAATTGAAACACCGTCCGAGGGAAAATTCGAATGGAACGTGCGGACCTCAGGAACGCGATCGAGTATGACGTCCGGAATCGTGCAAATATGGGATCCGCCGACAAACCAACTGTGAACGATGAAAACACCGACTCTGCGGCGGTCCTCGATTCCGTTTACGCCCGCGATTGGAGCCGTGACTATTAAACGCGATGAAGAATGTCCGTTGGTAGCACCGCGTCGTCTATGGAACATTCCATCTACGAAGAGTAGAAAAAAGAAGATAGTTAAGGAGGAAAGCTACCTTGCACGCTGTGTTCGATAATTTATTTTTTCGAAAACAATTGTTCCGATAGGAGTAGTTATTTACTGGAGTTTATTCTACACGTATCGAGTTATACAAACATTATTTTCATTCAGATTTGTATTATTCGATATATGTGTAATAAATTCCGGGAAAGAGACCATCTATTAACTCAATTGTTTTCGAAGACAATAATTTCTGAATATAGCTTTGATGTTAATGTGTCCAAGGTGGTTTCCTCCCTCGAAGAAGGCACTAAATAAGTGATTCGCTTCCATTACATTGACTGACAGTATTCCGAAGGAGTCGAAATCGTATTTTCAACAGGTACCAGCCGATCCCCATTGAAAAGTCTTAAAACTCCGATTTTCAAACGGAGCCATCAACAGGCAGCTTCCGCGTCGCTGAGCCATTCGCGAGCGAATCGAAGACTCGCCGATGGAATTTTTTAATAAACTTCCTCCAAAGTGGGCAAACTATTCGCTAATAACCGTACCGCGGGCATATTCCGATACCGCGGTGACCGCTGTCGAACAAAAGAAACTCTCCACAACCTTTTCAATATCAAACTTCGCCGAGTCGGAAACTCTGCAAAACAGAGCGGCTTGAGATCGTGGAAGAAAGAGAGAACCAAAAAGGGATAATCGATTAAGCTTTAAAAGGGCATCCTAATCGAGTTATAGTTCTCGATAACAGCTGGTTACGCTTGGTCGCGAATTTACGAGTCGATATTGCGGGTGCACTTTCAGGAAATAGTATCTTCGGATGTGTTAAAATATTCTCTCAGTCGTCTTCTGTGAGAAAACTGTAGGAAAATAGTGGACACCTCGATGGGAGTATCCATAATTCACTAGAATTTCTATTTCTCTTTCTTATTTATATAATTATTTGTTTTCAGGACTTTAAAGATTCAGTGAGGCTTTCGTGTGATCCGGATCGAATTAATCTAGGATCGTGATTTTTTCCACGGTTGTCTTGGTAATTAACTCGAATTTAATTGCATGTAAACAGGTCGCGCAGTTAACAAAATAAATCGACGAGAGACTGCATAATTTACGGTAACGCTGGCCGTCTACTGAGCGCTGGATATTCAATTAAGTAAATTAATTTGCGCAAGCCAACAATGAATCAACGTTCCTACGAATTATTCGATTGGTCCCTTGAATGGCGTAGGTTTGTTTTTGAAATTTTATTTGGGATCGAACGAATGATTAAAAGTGAATTTCCAAACGAATTTATCCAAATACTGGAGGACGGTAGTTTTAGTGTATGTATATAGAATCTGCTGTCTTATAATAAATACCTCTAATAATAAATAACAAACAAACTCACAAAAATGTTTACTGAAGTGAAGCTACGAAGTGAGTATGCAACATGTTGCATAGTATGTAACTATAATAATAAATGACAAATAAAGTAGAAAAATTTAACTTTAATTTGATTCTATAGTTTACCACGTTCAGGTTGTCTGTAAGAGGTCTCATTCGAGCAGGAAATTCCCGAAACTCTGGAAGGGGTATCGTTACATGGAAACCCGAACTAAAACGCGGCCGACGGTCTCGATCGGGCCGGCAATTAAATTTATTTCACCGCGGATATTACTCTAATTTCATCGTTTACTCGGTTCGAACGCGGAAAATTCGCGGTAACGCGAACATTAAAGCCAGACAGTGTGCTTAAACCAGCGGTGCGCAACTATTTTCGCTGGCCAACCAATTAAAATAAAGTACTATTTCCCACCGAGTGGAATTTAAATAACAATTATCCCTCTCGCAATTTATTTACTTAAGAATGCTCCTCGCATTAATTGCGCCCTTGTATTAATTACGCGTTTCTGAAATTTAGTTTTCCAAGTAGCAATTGAGAATGCGACGGTGAAATATTTATTTATTATTTCAACTATCCGTACGTAATTTTCAAAAATACTTGTTTCTCCTCTTCAGAAATTACATAAAATTTACCCAGAAAAAATGTAAATTGAAAATTTATGCTGGAATTGTTTCGAGCGTTATTTTCCGAGGTATAATTGTGGGATAAAAGTTAACGAATGGTGCGATTTGCGTACTTTGCGCACCACTGGCTTAAACTCTTTCCGATCGACTCGCGGCGACGCCCGTCCAAAAATTAACGGGCCATCGCTGGATAAAAAGCGCGGACGCGGGAAATGTATAAAACGACTCGATATTGCCGGGGCGTGGGCGGCACGAGGACGAGCGAACAACGGGCCACGATCATCGAATCGATAGATACCAATATCTAGAGCTCGAGATTGCATATCGCGTTACAGGAATCGGTGTATACCAGCTGATTGCCTCAGTGCCCATTTATGATGGCAATTTCCCTACTTACTCGATACGTCGCGCTTGAAATAGAGAGTATCGAAAGAGAAGGGGGTGAAACGAACTGAAACGTGACCAACGAAAGCGTAATACGCCACTCGAAGAAACAGTAGCATTGTTTTTCTACCGAGACATTGTAATTTTATAATTTCTTTAACCTTTACGAATTTATTCCGAGCAGATGGTGCAACCCAACGCGTCCTGAAAATTTTATTATGTGTCTTGCGTGCTTTTATAAGCCGGAATATTTTTTTTTCGTGTCGGTTACATATATTTCACGTCGGTGACTAAGTGCGTAATGATTTCAAGCATTAGCTTCCATCGCGATTATTATACGAAGTTTCTGCGTCATGATTTTCATCGCGTGTCCTGTAATGGACCAAGCCGCTCGTAAGCAATGAAAATCTTGCGCCCGTCGGGTATTTTGATATAATTTCCGAATTCAATCGAACGTCGAATTGAACGCGAAGTGCCGCTTCGCACTCCATTAAGTCATGCACGGAACGCATTAAAATCGACGCACCGGGGATATTAAATTTCAGAATTGGGAATTTTTCCAGGAAGGTTGGAATTTAATCGAGAAATATAACGTCAGCAATTTCTATTCATTTTTGCAATTGAATTTATTTGCTACTTCAATATGGATCTACGATATTGCGAAAATGTACGGTTGTTAGACGATCCATTGTATTTGTTACAAAATTGTCCAAATGTTCACCTGTTTTCGTTAGATAATTGCAAGACTTGTTAAGGATGTATTAAATCGGTGTACTTACATTTTCAGGATTTATTCTTCTGAATTTAAATTAGAAACACTGAGAATTCTGTACTCTTTTTTTTTTTTAAATTTATAGCGGGGCTTTATCACGAAAAGAATTCACGACGTTTGGAATAAAAATTCCCTAGAGAGGAGATATTGGACGCTCGCGTTACGTAATTCTCGCCCGCTAAGAAGCCGCCGCGAAATAAGAGCGAAAAAGTGCAGTTGAGCGCTAATTACTTTATCCTTACCCCTTATACGGTGCCGTGGAGATCACATACCACGTTGAAACTCTGGCCAACTGCCTCCGGAAGCCGCACTTCCTGCGCCATCGATTGCATCGTGCACTTCCTGACGTGAATTTCTCAGTAAACGTCGTCGATGTTCTTAAATTCCTCGCCCTGCACAGACGGAAGAAGTCTATGAAATAAATGTACTGAGTCTCAATAAAAACGAAAAAGTGGAAGAGACGTTTCGGAGGACGGCGAGCACGCGAAACAATAGCGCCACAGCCACTCCAAGTTTCGATCTCTAACATAAGTTAGTTCAACCATAATCGATCAAATTGATAACTTAAAAAAAGTACAAGATTAATGAAACGAATGATTCATAGTTATTCCATGAAAAAAAAAAAGAATTGAAAAAGACGGTTAAGGAAATTGGATACGCACTGACAGTTGGCCAAACCGAAAGGTACGTGTGTTGAGATTGAGAGGAAGATCTAAAAATCCAGGTTGCGAGTATTGGATCCGGCGAGGAGGTGACGAATGTATTTTCGACTTTACCGTGACGCGCGAGCGTTGCTTTCGACGGCGGAAAAACGTGCTCCAAAACGTGGCAGAAATCTGCCGGATATTTATTACGACGAGCCGCCATAGCAACCCTTTCAAACGTCCTCGGCGTTGCTCGCGCGCTTCTTCGCGTTGAAGGCACCACGGCGTCTGAATGAATCCAGCCTCGGCTGATGTTGCCATTATCCACGTGTTCGTCGCTGACGAACGCCTGTGCGCGTCCCTCGTTCGTCGAACGCTCGACGTATTCATCCTAACGCGTGTATCGACTATTGTTTCGTATACCAACCGTGTGCGGGCGTCTGTGTGCTCCTATAGAAGTACGTACCAGACACTTTGGGTACGTATGTATGCGCCGGGGACTTCGTTCCCCGTTCGAGGATTGAATGGTGTTTGGGAAGACGCTTGCATAAACGTTTTCAATAGTAGGGGATGCTGAGATAAGGTTTGAGGGGATTGAGACACGTTTGAATCGTGTACTTGCAGCGGAGGTGGGTCAGAAGTTTTGGTCGGATGGATATTACGCTGTTTAGGGATTCCTTTCTCGTGTGATACCGGTTTATATTGGTATTGAACCTCGTTTGAGGATGTTTGAAACCGTGAAAAATTGAGAATCGTGAATTTTCATGAGAGAGGTATCTGGTCGATAAAGTAGAGGATCGTGGAAGAGGATCTCACTTTTATATACTCCCAAGTTTGAAGTCGTTTGACTGTGCTACGCGATCATCTAGCCTACTAACGTCAACTTTACACACTGTTTTGTTTATAATTCATGGTGACCCAGGTTTCGTCGGTTGGAGTCTCTCCTCAAACAACATTTACGCAAACATCAATATCGCGTCATCTTCCGTCGTTGGTAGCGTGTGCGACGTACCCTTCGCGTAGGTGAACGTCGTTTCGCGGGTGTGGGTGACTCGATCACGCGCAGAGACAGCGCAGCCGCGATCGCGGACGCGTCGACGACGCTTTAACGAACCAGCGACGCCCTAGGCGATCGCTCTTGTTTTCCGAGTAATGAATGCGAAATTGAATAACATCCGACGCCAGCCGTTTACCGTAGCCTTCGTCGCCGCTTCACCGACGCTGTTGGATGCCGCTCGCTCGTCGAATCGACTGGATTCGTTACCCTCCCAACATTTCGCCCTTTGTCGCTGCGAGTCGTTTGATCGCGACTCCAATTGCCAGCCGCTGTTTGATCCCGTTTTTCTTCGTTTTTCTTCCTTCTCCAGGCACCCACTTCGAGGGAGGGGACGCCAGGGGGGTTGATTATCCGAGCACTGCTGGCAATTTGTGGCTCGGCCCACGCGTTCCAGCGTGTTCGAGATCGTGGAAGATTGGAGGAGGTTGTAGGAGCTTGCTTGAGGGGTTACGACACCTTGGTGGTGGAGAAAGTATTGTTTCGGGGTGTAAGATGATCGTTTAACGCGTTGGCTGCTAGATTGAAGCTTGTAAAAATTGCTGCAATGTTCAAACTTTATCTCGAGACTATTAAACAAACAAGATAATTTAACATTTGTCATGGTATTTCTCATCTTCGGAATTAATTTATTAACTTCCTTAACGAAGAGTCCTGTCAGCAATTTCTGGGTGACGTGAGCGACCAATGTGTTAAACGTGGAGAAAAGCCTCACTTTGGGGTGAATATTATTATTTTGTAACTCGGAACTGAAATGACCTAAGGGTAGCTACCTCCGACAGGAAACTAAGTCTAAGACAAGGAGCCTAGAACTTAACTTCCTAAATGTACAAGTTGGGTCTAAAATTTGTTTCCTAGTTCGAGACTTCCTCCCATCACTTTTAAATTCAATTACCTCTGGCCCCCCGTCAACCAGCAACTTGGACGCGCACGTTGCGTCGGACTCACGGACGGGGATGTTGCAGAAGGCCTTCATATCCAGGGAGTTTCCGTCATGGAAACGTGGCAATTCATGATTTTCAGCTAAATAGACCGCACGGGCTATAATTACGCGTCCTCGTCGGAAACGACGTTACGAGGGAGGAAACGGGAGGAGGGGTGCTTCAGAAAAACGCACAATACCGAGATTAATACAACCTGCAATTAGGTTCCCTCCTCTAAAAAATAATTCTTACCCTTCTACTTAAACCACGCTAATTCTACGATTCGCGAAACATTCCTGAAACCATCCGCTTTTCAAACTCTTCCCTCCACTTCCATCCCTTCAATTACGAACCCATTTACCCCCTCCCACCCCATTTGTCTTCCTCCAACGCTCGGGATGTCTTACAACCTCTAGAATCCTCAGACCCAGTCGTCCACTTCAGGTTCCTTCGATTACCAGCTCAATTAAGCCCGCCCGCCCTTTCCCGCCCTACCGAAATCGCCGATCGAGCAATTACGCCGGCGATTATCCTCTCGACGCATCTCTCGGTCGTCCCTTTGCCGGACGGTGTCCGAGGAAGATCCGTCGACTGGACGAAACCAGAAGGGGTTGCGTTTCACGTGGGCAGCGGACGGAGGGACGAGGGTAACTCGTAACATCGTCATTGTCCCAAGAATGAAGGGCAGACGCACACACGTCGGACCGCAGCCCGCGACAATGACGCGCTAGCTGATGGAGGAACGCGTGCACACGTGTACTAATGGCGCTCGGCACGGCTTGAGGATGACATTAAGCAGCAAGTGCAGCGGAGTGTGCATTGTCATTCCCGTTGAATGTCGTCGTGGTGTACGCCGCCGCCCCGCACGGCAACCGGCGTCGCAGACCCTCTCCCTTTTCCCTCAGACGCTACCCTTCCCGATCGTAAACCAGCCCCGGAGAGTCTTCATTTGTTTTCCGACGCAAACGCACCGCGACGTGGACGAAGCCTGTGCAAAACGTTCCACTAGGTTGGGGAGATTGGAAATTTGGTCAAGGATTTTGGTGAAGCGTGAATGATGGGGAGGTTTAATTTAAAGGGGTGATGCAGAGCTCAGGTAGGTCGAGGTTTGAGGAAGCAAACGTGCATTGAGAAGGTAAGTTGGACGTGGACTTGACAGGTCTAACTTATCAACGTGTAGCATTGAAAGGATGGAAGGTAGATGGTGGATCTATGGAGAAGAGGTTCTGCTACAAACCAAACGTAACCAAGCCAAACCAAGTCAAAGCAAATCTACCTATCTGCGATACGAGCCTAACCCAGACCTAAGGTAAGCCAGGTCGAATATAGACGTGATACGACGTTTAATAAATACTCCGATTGCAAAGTGTAACAACGTGACAATAAACCCGCCTAACCTATTATTACCGCAGACCTAACGCATACCGCAGCATCGTGATGTGTTTCGCGATACAAACACGCCCGGAGCCCGCCCATGAAGTGCAATAATTGCACGCGCCGGGGAACTATTAGTTATACATTTGCATAATCGCCGTAGCAATTATGTGCCGCGTGATTATAATGCAGGGTTGCCGCGGTCTCTGCGTCTGGATTCGAGAGTCGGTTGATGGTTCTTCGGTTTCACAGTTTTTCGAGATTCTCGTTCTGGATCAGGTTGGAACATCGAGTCCTCGATATTTTGGGGGTAAAAATGAACTAATAAAATTGACATCGATGGATCACAATTTAAGCTCGAGTTATTCCTCGACAATTACAAATTTCGAATAACAAATACGGCCTCCATCTGAGTCGAAGGATCGCGGGGGTGTGATCATCCTGGCCAGGAATCATCCATTTCAGGTTCTGCGCTGACAGACGTGCGGCGAGCTCAAAGCGACAAGGGAGGAAATTCTATTGCCGCGGCATAGTTCACGGGGACGCTCGACCGCCGGGCGATTTAATTTTCCACCTATCGACTCCGACGCGTCCGAGAAGTCGGCCGTCCCTAAATGCTTCGATGAATTTTAAATCGTCGTTCAACCCCCTGCGGTTTGCGAGCCAGTTCAATGGGTCACCAGTGTCCAAGAGAATGACGTGACGATAGGGCGAGACGTTTCACGCGCTTGTTGGTACTTTTTAAGAAGTGTCGTACGTATTACCGTGTGCTATCGGTATACAGTGCATATATCAGTGTATACTAACGATGTATATGATGAGTAGCGATTCATGATTTATGACGGCAATACATTAGATCCAAATCCAACCGTCATCCCTAATCTGAGAATCGTGAGAGCCACGTAGAAAATCAGTGTCTAAGCAGTCTCCCAGAAACGATCGAGAACGCAAGAGAGCATCGAGGAATTATCCGTAGAGCGGGATTCAAGATGGCCCGCTGCCAAATAATCCACGGGAAGCTCGGCAGCGAGTAAAACGTAAAAGCGACGGTTTCGCCTGAGCGTAGAACAGAGAGAGCGGAATGGACACAAAGGAAAGAGAGGCGAAAGAATGCAGCGTATTGCAATCGATAGAGGAGGTTGGGGGATAAACGATACCAGCCAACGGGCCGAGGAGAGGGACCGGGGGGTGGCTCGGTAGCGAAATGCACCCTCGAAATACGGACGGCGGATTATAATCTAAGATTTCCTTCTCCCCGGTACGAATAATCGACGGTTTCCTGGTACCCGAGTCGACGGAGGGAACGCGAAACTTTTTAAAGGGGAAAATACGCTGGCAGCCGAGTGTCGTTTTCTTTTCCCCGCGGATTTTAATGGACCTCCGTATCGAGACATTATTACAACGGGACCGCGAGCCCCGGCGTTATTTGTCCTCCGACTTCTGGCGCAATAAACTTGCCCTCCGGCTGTCTCCCCTGTTGGAACGTGGAATTTAACGCTCTGAGTATCCTGTCCGCTTCAAAGGAAACCTATCCCCCTTCCTCCGGAGCCCCACGGGACGAGTGATCGATGCTGGTCCATGTTTGATTTGGAAATGAATTTTTAATGAGCGACCGGGACTGAGTTTAATTCCAGAAGCTCGTTGTTGAATTTTCCACTATTCTCGATTTGGTTTTTGGGAAAGGGAGGCGAGTTTTATATTCCTATGCTCGTGATAATGTGTCACTGATTAGCACGGATAATGGAAGAACCTCCATTCTATCCAGATACGGAGTCCTTAACGCGATTCACGTTCGAAAATCGATACGTCGATCGACTACCTTCGCGTCTCAAATGGAAACGGATTTGAACAGGTTGTTCAGTTTCAGTACCAGTCTTTTTTTTTTTTATGGAGTATCAGAAGGAATGTTATGCTAATCGTGGCGATACTCACGTCTCGATAACGACAGATACGAGGGAGTTACATTTTCCTTCGAAACTGTAAGCGTTATCGATGCACCACTCGATAGTCTGACCCAGGACGGGGTTATTCTACTTAGGAACAGAGGAATTCGCGCTGCGCTACCGACAGAAACTACCCCGCCAGATTTTCGATAAGTATGCAAGTCTGCTTTTATATAAGTACGTATAGTATGCAAGAACATAATTTATACCATAAATAATGCAACCGTTTAATTTGCATAATCCTACGCAAGTCCCCATTGTCGCCCTTTAACAAGATAATTTCGATGAAATCGTCTCTAATTTCGATAAAATTGTCTCGAATTTCGTTTGTCTCGCGTTTCACCTCAACGACCATAACTCGGTGCGACGTCGGAGGACGCTGGCCTGCGATTTAATATTTTTAAGAACGGGCCCGCCTTATCGCCGTCGCGATGCGTCATAAGCGTTATCATGGCGCCTCGACGAGAAACGCTCGTTTCCCGCAACGACGCGTCCCGTGCAATTGTCTCTGGAGAATTAAGTCGCAGTACTTTTATCTCCGATTGCGCGAGCCGCGTCGAAGCGCGGACCGTCGCGAGTAAAAAATTTCATTCCCCTCGTAACGCGAGCATTTTACTCGGCGTTAAAACGCTGGGAAAACAACGAGGAAGAAAAAGGGGTGTAGATAACGGAGAGTTCGCGAAATGTCGCGATGGGGAACTAATATCCGAGAAAGTGGTGCGTTTACTTACAGCAGAACCTTGATTCATCGATTAAACTAGTATGTTCGAACGTTTGAGTACGTTTGACGAGGACTCGAGAGAAGTTTGGATCAGAGTTAGAGACTAACGATATAGAAAATGCATGCGTGGAACTTGTTTATTCCTAGAAAGAAATTTGTCATTATGAAACTGTCTGACCGTGTTTGACTAGATTTCACCATGTTTGATAATCAAAACAACCCCTTAAATTGTACCCGTGACCCATCAAGAATATTATCCTAGTCCACTCGTCGCCCGATGTTCCTAATCCATCGACCGGATATTCGAGATTCCGTCTCGCATCGATTGTTCTCCCAGGAATGTTTCCCGCTGCTTTTAATCGCGCGACGGTTATTCCAAGCGCTTGTCCGACCGGCTCTCTCAGGAACGAAACACGAGCAAAGAAAGCAAAAAGTAAACGAAACTTCTCCCCGACTCGTTCCTCGGCTTCCAGAAGGGACACCGCCAGCGGTAGCGATTCCGTGGGCGGAACAAGGGGCGAAGGGGTGGGAGGGGGAGGGGGGAGGGGGGAGGGCGACGGTTACCGATGCAAGTTGAAATTTTAACGAACACCCGACCGCCTCTCTCGCTGAATTCAGCAACCGAGGCACCGCACGCCTCGAATGCCGCGTTCTCTCGTCCTTCTGTCCCTTTTTGCTCGGTCGTGGATGACCCTGGGCGCCATCCCGGTCCTCAACGTCCATTCCCCTCCGCCGCTTACGACCGCAGCGACCACCTACGGGAACGCTCGGATGTAAGGCACGCCGCTGGAGGATCGAGAGTACCGAAACGAAACGTGCCTCGAATCCGCGCTACGGACTCATTTACAATCTGCCGAGTGATAAGAATTTAATGGCGTATTAACATAAGCCAGAAGCATGGAAGGGGCGGCAGGGGGTGGTCAAGCACGCGTTGCCAACTTTTCCTCGGGCGGTTCCTTTACCAGCGAGCTTTTAAAGGGCTGTCCATTTTGCCAATGGTAGATTATTGATGCTGTAGAATCCTGTAGTACAGTAGGGGTGAGTGTTGGACCTAGGATCTTCTACCGATCTTCTACCGATTAGGGTTGTTATTTCCATCTAAAAAACATTAGCGTTCCTGGGTACATCAACATCTACTTACCCGCTACATTTATCATCAGAATTTTTAACCGGAAAAACTGAACGTGAAACTTATGGGACGAGTGCAGTATTCGTGGAATGAAACGCCGAAAGTGACCCTTTCCGTGTTTAGTCTGGAATTCCCTCTCGAGCGGAACGATAAATTCAGCAATCTGCGGAGGGTCGCGCGACGTCGCAAATATTATCAGTCCTCCTTACGCTAACGTCTCAGGAGATTACGCGAAGGATTAACCCTTCGTAAATAGAAGAACTCGCAGGATTCCGACGGTGTAATTTATGATGGGAGTCGGAGCTTGAAAAGGAGGCGTTGTCGGTGTATCTAACCAGATATGAAAGTTTAATGATCGCTTAATGATAGATGGTGTCATTAAAGACCGAGCTTGAAAAGGACCGCGAGATATCTACCGTCAGAGATAGAAGACCCGCAACCGCCACCTGTATCTATCGGTTTTGTTTCATCGCTCGAGTACGAAGTCAAGGAGATTCCGACAAAAGAATCGGGACAAAGGTGGTCCAAGTTCAAACTGTAGTCGTGAAATTCGTATAAAGGGACACAAGGTGGAGATTAATGAACGCGATCGAGATTGAGAGCGTAATTCAATGGGAGGACAAAGCGCGGGAATAAAAGGGATCTATACATTTAAGGGACTGGGGAAGATTCTGTATCGCTCTGAACACGTGTTCTAAAGCAGACAAGCGTGTGATTAAAACGTCTGAGCCAATACGACTCGTTATTTCTTTCAGGGCTGATCCGCCTGTCCAATGGTAATACCGTAGATCGCAGGATTTATCGACAGGGCGGTCTACATTACTGACAGCGCCACTTGCCTTACCAATAGTGCGTTCTGCGTTACCGAGCGTTACCTACGGAGCGCCCTGCACCATCGACACGGTCCCCTACCTTACCAACCGGAGTGATCACTTCAGAGAAATTATCTGATATTAAAATTAAAATGACGCCATGTAGAACCGATAAATAACCGTTACAGACTTGTATGAAATTTAAATTATTTTTTTTAAATTGAATGACGTAGGTGATACCGAGTTCATTTTCTTAATTTATTTATTCACAATTTCCTGTAATCAATGAAGCTCGACCATCAAAAATTCCAATCTCCTCCGAAATTTCCATCTTCATGGAGGTTCCTAAATTCCAGTACGTCCCCACGCGATTTCCCCCCTAGGTGAAATTTCGATCATCCCCCGGGTGGAAAAAGGAAGAAGAGCCCTCCGGCGAACGACCTCGCGACAACTATGAAAAACTGCTCGACGAACGTTAATTACACTTTCTAAACTTTCGCAGCTCGGCCGCCGCCCATCGAGTGGGCCGTCGATAAAACGATAAAACTGAACTTACAAATTCGATGAACTCGGCCACAAATTAATTTCACCGGGCGCTATTATATTTACACGGTTTCCCGAAGCCCCGTCAGTTCGCTGCGTCAGGCCACGTTCAACCCTCTCGGTTCAACCCTCAGGACCCAAGGTAAAGAATGTTTGATCGAGACGTCACCAGGGAGAAGTGGCCAGAGTTCTTCTTAATTCGATAGCGTTTCGACCCGCGAAACGTCCAGGAAATATTATTAGAAAGAATTAGAAGTGAAAAGTTCGTGGTTTCTGGAAATTAATAATAAGTGCTAGGGGAGGTATGGACCTTGTTATATTTAAAAATAATCCCAAGCAAAAGTTCTTGATTATAATTTGTTCGATCTAATGTAGCCTGTAAAAATTCACCTGTTAGTTATTCCTGGGCCAACTAGGGTCAGCATGAAACTAAAAACACTACTTTCTTATTAAATAATTAGATAACAACCCTTTCACCCTCCAGTACCAGTAACGACGTAATTAATCACAGAGAACGGGTAGCGATCGTTAAAATTTCCTTCCCAATCGATTCCTCCTTCAGAGCGAAATGTAATTCATTAGTCCCAGTGATGAATTATCGCGCCCTCGTAGCCGGACGTTGGCAAATTACTTTTCTATTCGCTAATTGAACCGACAACCCCTTGGTTGCTCGAAGACGTTATCCACGCTTTGTCTTCCCGTCTCGTCTCGTTATCGAAGATTCGAGCGCTATGGACGGTGCTGCGGCCACGATAAGGGATGGAGGAATGGGCGAGGGTGCAATATGCGAAAGGATTGGGGGAAAATAGGATCGTACATTCGAAACGTTACCTCTGTTCTTTGACCAACGCGAAAAACTGGCTTCTCTGCAAGTTATGCAGCTTTGTTCCACATGTGGTTCGTTCTCGAGACGGAAAATGCATAGGTTTTTTTCTGGACGAGGGTGCAAAGAAAATTTCGACGTCCCGTTCATTTTCGAGGAGAGGAATTCTACCATCGCTGGGATAATTTAGCTTGACAAGATGTAGTCTCATCTACTAATAAGTAATTCTGAATGCGTAAGATCGATACTTGTCGAAACGTCAATTATTGATTTATAAAAATATTCTACACGATTGTAAATTAAACTCTACGATGCATAGAAACATTGTAAATTTAGATATTTATGAAAGTTAAATATGAAAATATATGTATGAAAATTAAAAGAAATAATTATGTATGTACAAAACAGGAACTGGCAAGTAATATTTAGTTAAAGGATGGAGGAAGAGAGAACTTTATTTTGAAAATTGGTCTGAAAAGGATGAAAGAGGGAAGAATTGAGGGAATATCGAAGACACTGGACACGAGAGCGGCGGGGAAACGTGACGGAAACAAATAGCTCGGAGAAAAGTGCAAGTAAGACCGAACTGCGCCCAGGCATTATTATTCTTGCCGCTGAAGGATCGGGAGCTTGAATTTCTTTCTCTCTCCCTCGAAAAACCATCTTTCTGAACGGTTTGCCAGCGAAACCCGATCGTCCGACACGTTCCGTGAAACGTAAGACCACTCGCGGTGAACGGAAACGCTTGAAGCTAATTCTGGAAGTTGATACCTTTCTCTTGGCCTGAAAAAGAATTCCCCAGTTTCCTCGTGGCGGCGAAGAACCGTTCCACCCTCTGGATCTTAATCAACCGCTGGGATTAAATTTTATTTTCTAGTTTCAGAATAGTTCTTCGCGAACAGATTTGTTCCAGGCTGTTGAAAATTAGATATATTAAATATAAATACAGAATAATTGTTAAGGAGATTGTTTGGATATGTACATATTTTTATTTTGAGTATCACTTATTCCTCTTGACAAAGTTTAATTCGAACGTCGAGAAAGTTTAATTTTAATCAAATGTATTTCATCTGCTTGTTTGTCAACAAAATTTTGAGTGATTCCAGGAAATTCTACAGAATTAAATTCTCTAAAATACGAAGCTCACATTGAATACTATGTATCGAATAAAATGGAAATTGATTCGAATTAAACGGAGTTCACCACAACCACAGGAAATCGATATAAATTATTAAAAATATTTTGAACGCAATTGGCGATGAAAGTTTGAATACGTTCAGCCACTTATCTTAACCAGAATGCATCCGTCAAAGATTCCCCTCGCTGAAGAAACTTTTCAGTGAAAAAGTCTGATGTGAGTCAGACGGGGACGTCAAGTAGTTGACAGATTTAAAGATCCCGGTTGATGTGAAAGCATTATTTATATCGTAGGAAAAATTTCGCCACGGAGGGCTGGTTGATGCGAGCGGCAGACGTCGTTTAAACGAACAAAACCCGTCGTCAGTGTCAAATTAATCCCGTCTACGAAGACCAAGTCTCCGACGGGGATACGTCCTCCGCGGTGTTGGCGTTCGCGTTGGAAAAAGTTGGACGGTCCTTGGACACTGGGCTCATTAAGCACGGAATTTCGGCTGTCGAGCCAAAGCTCGACCGAGAGTTCGTCTAATATTTAACGAATTTTTTCACCGCGGATCGCGGAAGCTTGCACAGTACTTGTTGAAACGCGGAGGAAAAAGTTATATACGCGCAAATTAGCGCGCGTTGGTTACACTATCTTGTCTAGGTGATTCTATGCGTTCTAGTGGGAATATTACATTTGGGGGAGTATTAGGTTCGTAAGGAGGCAGTTTGGAAAGGACTGGTTGAGAATTTCGGAGAGCACCCTCGGACTCAGAAAATTGAATAACACCTAAACTCGGTGTTAGAAGTTTCCTGGTAGAATTACGCAAGGAAATCGAGTTCCATTTACTGTGTTCTATTTGCGAGATTTTTCGTGGAAATCGTTAATGTTACGGGGACAACGGCATCAATAATTCCCGAAACAGTGGTTCCCAGGATGAAAAACATGAAAATCCATTGAATTCGGTCCTCGTCGCTCATTAAACCACCGCGAAACGATATATCCGTACCCTCTCGACTGGAACCACTAATGTTTGCTCGATTATAAACTTCACCCTGCCAACCGTTCCTCGTTTCCATCCTCCCGAAAAATTCCCGTCAGGTTTCGCAATAACATCGACTAGCGACTACAACGAGACTTGTTTTTCACGGTGCATTTGCGCTCGAAATGAATACCTTTGTAATTGGCCAACGCTGCGTAGCGACGCATAATTTAACGTTAATCGAAAACACTTTGTTTTATATGGTACGTTTCTGGAATTAATTCTGTTTGATGATTAGGGAAAAGTTATCTTCCTTTTTGGGGACTTTTGTAAATGTACAATGTAAAGTTTATCAAAAATTGCGTTGAGATAGAGGAGGATATTAAAGTTTGGTTTTGTGTGCAAGACATAGGTGGCACCACCACAGCAATCCAATTAAATCGGTGTCCCACATAAGGAGGGTAGCTTTTCTGACACTGGTACCGATACCACAATAAAAAAGAAATAAAACATAATACAATATTTCTGTAAGAAACAATATAATAACCCTTTCGACTAACAGCCATGGTGGCTACAAGAACCATCTATGTCTCGCTAAAGACCTCCTATCAGTAACCTCAATTGACACTAAAAATACCAGAATATTCTCTAGCATAGAGTAAATGAAGCACTTGAAAATCGACGAATATCGGTGCTAACGAGTGCATAATTGGATTGTTCCTCTCGCCGGCATTGAACCAGGGTTTTGCTGCTGTTTATTCAGTCTCCCAGACGGAGGGGAAGGCACCGTGGTTTCTTATTCGGGATCTTATCGCGCCGCCGCTGGTATTAATTAACGTCTGGAGCCGCGAGGATTGGAAAGCAGCAGCGTTTCCATGAAACGACGCGCAACCATCGCGCACTCGAATTCCCGCGGATGGACGTCGCAATTCGACGTTCCCTCGACCTAGCCGGCGATCGTTCCGCGCTTTTGTCCTCGCAGCCTTTGTGCGCGGCTACTAATAAACCCAGCTTACCCTCTGCCCTTTCAAATTCAAGGAGGAACGAGCAAGAACGAGGACGAAGGCTTCCTGCTCGGCTGTTCGCGTCTACGTGGATGTACGTCTGCGAAACACAGAGAGAGGGGGATAAAAAAAGACGTCGCTTCGAGATACACGCATATGTCCACCATAAATCTGCTCGCTGTGCACGCGCGAATGCGTCCGTCCCGGAAAATATGCATGCCCCCGCGCGAATCACTCGCCAAGTGAATAAGATTTCCGCGTATATGGGGTGTCCGGAGAAGTAAGCGATGTCGACGCGCGACTCCAGTGTTTTGTGAAAGAATTTTCATCGGGGGCATTTTACTAGAGAAGTGTCTATGGTCTCAAATGCGAGATTATTGGCAACCACGTTTTCTGAAAATTTACTTTCAGAATTTCTACGCTTTTGAACATTTTTCTTAAAAAACAGACACAGAATGATCTTCACAACCCTCCTTCGGTCATATCCCTTTCATTCCTTACGTTTGTACATAACTCTACATATCTCCATACGCGTCAAGAAATTCGAACCGTGCAAATTAACGAACTAGTGGAATTCATTATCCATTAATGAGAAAAAAATCATTTGAACAGTGAACTTAGCGGGATTCCCAAGCAAATTGCGACGCTAGTAATGCGCTCAAATGAAAGAACACGGAATTACGCGTAATACGCGCCAGTGATTCGAGCGCACGTCCCCGAAAAGATAATTAAAATGTATTACGTCGCAGTGGAACCAATCAAGTTGAATTGTATAATTCGATTAATGAATTCGCGCGACGTGTTCGCGCCGATAAATTTTCTTTGCGTTACCCGACGCGATGGCGCACACACGCAACGCTATCCTTTTACTTTCCGCTGTGTGCGTGTATTATTAAACTAACTTCGATTAATGAAAGGACATACTCAAAGTGATACCAAATGGAAGGTTTTGCATTCGCTCCTGTTAGGTATGCTCTCAACTCGGGATAAATTTTATAATTTATACCGTACACGGGAAATTGTAAATTAATATTGAAATCTGTGTGAATTTTCTATCGATCTTGAAAGAGAGAAAATGATATATTCTTCGCCCCCTTTCTTCCAGGAGAGAAAAATTATTTTCCTGTTCATTTACTTAAACGTGATCATTTTTTTTACGTTATCTTCGCATCTGATGATAATCCGACTGAGCTTCCATCTTGGATTTTTAAATTTTCGCAAGCCTCTGATTTTTACAGATCGAGCCCAAGCCTCCACCGAAGAAGGAAATATTTCCTCTCCTCCCGAAAAAATAATTTCCTTTGGATTCTGCGATCCACCCCGTATATAGAGCCGTTATAAATAAGCAAGCACCCTCGAAGGGGCAACGGAAGGACTCGAATCGCGTAAATACGAAGGAAAAAAAAATGGGAATCCGTGGACGGGCAAACAAGATTGCTTAACTAAGACCTTAATGAGCAAGTCTTCCTTTTCAGACGGCTGCTGCCACGAGGTAAAAGATCGAGCTGAATCCTTTGACTGGAATCGCGGCGCAACGGCGATGAAAAGCTAACGAAGGCTCGCCCAAAGGACAAATCCTGTACCGAATTCCTTCCGCCGCGAAAATTCCCGTTTCGTTCCCCTTCCTCCCTATTGGGCCTTGAACAGTGCCCTGGCAAAGAATAAATATATCGCTGGGCTTCGCCGTGAGCGAATAATCCGGGGATGTCTTCGTTAGAAGAAAAAAAAAAATGGAGGAGCAAGGACCTTTGTCTCTGTCAGTCGACACACGAGTGTTATTTGCTCGGACGATTATTTTACTGAAATTGTGTACTATTACTTACGTTATATATTTATATTTATATTATTTAGTAAATTATTGAAATCTTTTATGAAAGTCTCGTGCACCCAACTGGTGCGATTTTTATCCTGAATTTCGATAGTTTTCAATAAATCAGCACACAGAGTAGAGGAATCGCGTAATTCGTAGTCACGACACGGTTTCTACTGTATCAAGTTATGGCGGAGATAGCGTATTCGTGTCACTCTCTGCACCGTCGGGGGGTTGAATTTACACTTCGTCGCCTAACGACACGGTACAGAAGATTATGTTATTATCGCGTGCAGACAGACGGAGTAAGTTACGCCTGGTCGGATTGCTTTGTTTTGCGAAACAAGAAAGAAACGAACCCAGGCTTTTTTCTTCGTCGGTGCACGCTTTTAATCGATAAAGCTCCCGGTCTGATACGCGTGATAACACCTGTTGGTATCAGTGAGACGAGGAAACTATCGTGGGAACGAGGCTCTTGTCGATATTCAGTATGTCGTCGCGAAGAAAGCAGCGGAATTTATTACGTACAATATCCGATATTGTTTCAGTCTGTTCGTGTTTCTTCGTGTTTCCTCATTTCTTATTTCCATGTACGATTGGATGGTACTCTAGGTAAACTCTGCATCATATTATATTCATTAAATGTTAGTACGTACAGTCAGTCTATCTATAGAAGAAATTCGTCTAATTTAAATGATAGACTTCATATTTCCAAATCAATTTTCTATTACAAATACGTATATATATTTAGAATTACAAATTTATTTGGAATCGTGAAGCATTCATTTAAATTAGACAAATATCTTCAATAAATGTATAGGGTACTGACTGTAAATATTAAATAAAAAAAAAAAAAAAAAAATAAGTGAATACGAGTCGAATATAACACAGAGATAGTTTTGAACGCCGAATTAAATTTGTCAGCCCACCAACCACGAAACCATCTCGAAGTGAAAATCCCAGCAAAATAGACTTTCCACCGCCCGACTGAAAAATTGCCCTGGCAACTTCCGCGATAGTTAAGCGGAGTTTACCGATTCCTTCCATAACAAACCATAAACTCTTTGGGAAATCCCCGCGGCTTATCCTCGGCTAATTCCAGGCTCCGTTTCGCATTTAATTTACCAAACAACTGAAAAATCAAGGTCCCACACGGCGCTGCTACGCCAAATAAAAATCTCCTCGCGTCAATATTTGCAGACTTTATGAAACCCCCGGCGTGTACGTACGTGGCTCGCCAGTTCCGCCATTTTATATCAAGAAAGCAATATCAATTTCCTTCCAGCGGAGAGACCTACCACCTGTTATTGTTCCACGAACAACCGACTCCGAATCGACTTTCCACGAACCAATACGCGTCCGCGACCAACGGTACGACGTTCTCCGCGCTTCCTTTTTTTCTCCCGCCACTCGAAGCCGTCGAGCCACTTTGCACACGCTTCTTGGAGAGGGAAATGAAGCCATCCGACGAGGATGAGAGGCCGGGTCTACCGCGGGAGGGCAGCTTCTTGCGATAACGCCGAAGAATCCCCGGCATCCTCTTCGCTGTAGCGCACTTCATCACGAGGACCCTAACGAGGCGACTCGGTTTAAAGCCCCACTCGAATCGTTCACGCGCCAACTCCCTGCTCGCGTCGATCGCGCGCTTCGATTCGACGACAGGTGGCGCTGACTGGGGCCCCAGAGGGCGCTGGGAATAGGCCGACCTTGGAAATGTCATTCCAGGAAATAGGGTCACGGTAACTGAAATTCTGAGAAAGTTGGGCGAGACTATTATGCGATTTCTGAGAGATCATTTTGAGGTTATCTAAAGCAAAGTGTTTCGAACATTCTTTGACTCGTGGCTTGAGAACTCATCTAGGCCTAGGAATTCTAGATGAATAGTTTCCCCATCTGGGTTAGGTCCCAAACTTCCCAAACATCCAATGTATAAGCTCCTCAGCTTACTTGTTCTCAGCAACAGGTCACCCAGCTCTACCTAACCCAGGTCTAACTGAACCAACTTCCTTAAGCAGACCTATCAACACCGACTACCCATCAAAGTGTAATCGGAAAAATGATTCACAGCTGTAAAACACACATGTAAGAATCTGTATGATTCTTTCGCGTCTCTACAGAGGGTTCAAGATGCCTTTCAGTGGCTCTAGCGGACCAGAAGTCCGCGACCGAGGAGAAGACGCGGCGACAGTGGCGCTGGCCGACGATAAATGGGGCGCACGTTAAACCCAAAAGTTTCCCCGGGGCCGACTGTACGATGGAATTACATTTTCCCGGGGGCTGTTTCCCGGGGCGAACTCCGGGTAAACGTTTTATACATAACGGGAACGACAGACGTTGAACGGGGGTGAACTCAAAGGCGGCTCCAGGAATCGATCGGGCTCCACGGCTATAAACTTTCTACGTGTCACGGGCAATAGCGACTCCGGGAACGTGAACTTCGTTCAATCCCGGCCGGCAACTGGATCCTCGCGCGGGTCAGCCCCCGGCGCGGGAAAAAATCACGATTTCGAGGGGGTGAGACGTCGACTGGACGGACAGGAGGGTGCATTCGACTCGGTGGAAATCGAGATACCGAGGAAACGTCCACGGTTCGGGGGACAACGTGAGTCTTTTTAAATCCGACGGTGGAGGGCTACTTCTTCGAGGACGTGAGGTCACCCCTGGAAGGTCACTGTGAGAAACTCGGCCACACAGGGGTGCCTAACTTTTCTAAAAATATATCTTTGTTGGCAGCAGGAGGGTTTAAGTCTCAAGTTTCATTCGGTGGATTGAAATTTACCCTCTTTAACCCTCCAGGTCATTTACAACTACCCTCCCCTATGCGATGCGTATAAAAGATTGAAGACTCGGAGGATCTAGAGCTCTGACTCTGATTTGTTGTATCCCTTTTTCCTCTTCTCTCCTAGATAGACCCCGAGAAAATTGTCCGCATCACACTTGGATCCAAGGAGCCGATGGGTTGGATCCCGAAGAAGGGTTTTTCGAAAAATGCCGCTCGATCGGATCAACAGATCCCCCCTCAGGAGTTTTTGCACGCGAAAACGACGGGGCTCCAATTTCCACTCGCTGGTATAACAATATTCATCGTTGTTGGTAAGTCGTGCCGCTCCTCCGACGAAGTAGCTCCGCGAACGAAGATGGAAGAGAGTTCTCCCAAGTTCCATTAACTTAAGGGGTGCCAACTGGGCGCGCGTGCGCGCGACTGAGACGAAGGACACCGTTTCGTGGGGTAGAGACACCCCACTCGATGGATACGAACAAGAAATTCTCACCGCAAACTCGTCGCTACCCTCTTCGATGCCCTCTCCCTTCCCTTGTCGCCTCTGGATCTCTCTATGTGTCATTGCCTGTCCCTTTTTCTCCCACCTTCTTTCCGTCCCTATTTATCTGCTTTCGTCGCTGTTTTCTCCTCTTTCTTATTTTTTTCCCCCTCAACGGACGAACCCCTGATTTATTTCGAGAGTGTCGGGCATTCTTGGTACTCCGGTGTCGCTAACACCCTGGTAAGCTTGCTCGAAGCGTGTCGCGCACCCTTGTCGATTTATAGCCGAAAGCACCCCTCCGTGAACCCGGGGGTGGATGACTTTCAATGGAGTCAAACGCAGAATTTTCTGTTCTCCTCACTTTTGTCGGGTTGTGACACTTGGATTAACCTCCCGTGTTTCTTACCGCGGCTTTGTGGGCTCTCTTCAATTATACGGAGGGGTTGAGCACCGAGGAAGGCTGAGCCCAACCTGTGGAGCATTAGATGCAGACGCTGGGTCATTTTAGAAAAGCAGATGATTATCGAGGGTCATTATTTACCTGTCTCGAGTCTGACACGTTTAGATTTTTACGTTAATTTTTTTGAATTTATGTCACGGTATGTATTCGGCTATTATTTATCATTTTTAGAGAGGCAGTCCTTGATAATTGATAAGTAGAATCCGTTGTGGATGTTTGTTATGTTTTGGAAACAGTGCTCGAGGAAGTGCGATAGCGAAAACCATCCCAAAAGGATTCTCCGCGGCTCGTCAAAGTCCCATTTCATCCCTTACGACGTCCCCTGTTCTCGAGGAGCAACGCACACGCGCCAGGGGGTGAATGAATTCCCCGCGCCCCGCCCAATGATTCACTGAAATTCCGAACCACCCTCGAAACAGAGTAAGAGAAAAGAGAAAGGAAGTCGATACCGATAAATTCGAGACTCCCTTGGCTTTGCGATTTAAAAGGAACCTCCCTCGCGAATAAGGAAGTAAATATATCAACGAAGAAATTGTTCCATAATATTTGTAAATATTAGTGGAGGGAGTATGTAGAAATGTTCGTGGTACAAGTTAGTGCAAAATGTAGAACTCTCGATCGACAAGGCGGGTCGCAAAAATAGTAGAACAGAGTTATATCGTTTCTCCTTTGATTTTATCCACCGATTTGAACGTATGTGAAATATTATATTATATTATATTACATTCGATGAAAACTGCATTGATTATGACCCTGGCCATCGAATACACGATATGAAAGTTTTTGTGGATTCAGCTTCGGCAATTTTGATGTGTAACGAAGGGTTTTAATATAGGAGCCTACTCTCGAGGTTTGCCACGAAGTTCGGAAGCCCGGCAGAGTTCGATGACTCCTGGGAAAGCTGAGCTTTACATCACGGACGCCGAATAAATCGAGCAGCCTCCAGATCCTCCCCTCCATGGCGACCTTATCACGCTTACGGCTCCGGCTTATCGGCTCCTGTTTGTCTTGTAACGTCGCGACGAACCTCGATTTCACCGACCAAACTAGAATCCGAATTTCCTGCACCTCCAAGAACCTTTGGGAACGTTCGTTGCGAAACCGTCGTTATTCCGTATCGAATGCTGATACCCGATCGTCCCGTACCTTTCGTGTATCATAATTAAATATCCTTTGTGAATGGTCACGTTATGAAACACGTAATTTATCAATATTTGTACGATTGGACGATCTTTATGAGCCGCGGGACAATCAAGTATTATTTATCGATATCTGTACGGTTAAATATTCCTTATGAATATTTATGTAATTAAATTTCCTTGCCGGGTATTTATTGAACGTGGCTTCGAAATTGTCTCTTACGATGCACGAGACTAAAATTAAAATTTGTGTCCAGGCATTGCTTCTTACTATAAAAAATCACTGTTTAAATTTGACTTGCTTAACAAAACATTGAAATTACAAGAGTTCCGAGGTGAAAAGCATCGAAAATACTGAAAAAATTCCACCTCGGAGAAGACTAGATCCGTAGGCGGACGAAGTGTTAATAAAGCTCAAAGTCATGCTCCGGCACAGTCAAGTGGGCCATTTAGAATCTGTTCAACTCCCCGCGAAGTGGAAGGGTTGCCGAGCACATCGACGTAAGGGAAAAAACGACGGGCAGCGTAACGACGCGTGTCTCCCATCTCCGACGCGGTGGGAAATGCCCCGTGCGTCCCTAGGGCGTCGTGTGCCCGAGCCAGCGCAGCGTCGCGATGCTTTACGAGGTGGCGAACCCGTGCCAACTGTGTCTCGTTATATTACATTTTACGGGGGGCTCCAGGCGCCGCATAAATTCGTTAACCAATAAAATCCTCATCGTGTAGCGCAATAATCGGACCGAGAGGCCGTGATAATCGACTCACGCTATCTACACTTCGCGAAGGAGCCCTCCGCTTCCTCAATTTTAAGGTTCCGTGGACAATTTCGACTACGAAGAAGAAATTCGTGTTTAATTTTGGAACGGTTTGTGGTTTATGGAAAGACGGCAAACATTGCTCGAGCATCCACGAAACCACGCGAAAAAAAAACCGTGGCCCCCAGAAAGAAGGATTTTTCTTCCTTCCGCGAACATCCTGGCCAGAAGAGGCTCTCGAGACCCTGAGGAAGCGATGGCGGTCCTACACGCCGGTTGTTTCCACGCGTAATCCCTCCCGAAGCGGCTGCAAATACGCAGAATGGTAATTAAAAAATGTCCCGTCGGTCGTGTTTCATGAATAATTCAAGAACAACGCTGACTCCGTGACTTTGCGCCTCCCTTTCCAGAATTTCCCTCCCATTCTCTCTCAGCTTGTTTCGATTTACTTTTAAACATCGTCTACGAGCAGAGTCAACCCTCTCCGGCGGTACTGACTTCAGACTGCGTTAATAACGTTTGCAAGATTGCCCTGGGAGGAATTAATGGCGAACGTTCCCGAGGGGAACGTTGAAACGCTATTTTTAATTGTTAACGTTTGCTCGATCGAACCACTCGAGTTTCAAAACCGCGACTGAACAGTTTATTTAAGTAAGAATAGTTTATTTATCGTAGTCGTGTGTTAAGATGGACCGAAATTCTGTATAATTAAAAATGCCACAGTTCCTAATTTTGGATTTCGCAGTGAAAATTCTCGATAGTCGAGACCCAGTTTCTCCAGATCGATGATTCCGGGGAAAATCGGCGTCAATCATTAAAAATTTCCAGACGATTTGTACCCAGTCGCGTGCATGACCCTTCGAATGGTTTCAGAAATCGTGGTGGCATTTTTATTTTGAACTAGGGGCCACCGTTTATTTCAAACGAAATTCTAATGTCAGGTCCGAATTGGATAGACTAAATATATTCATCAATTTCGAACGAAACAAGATAGGTGAGAAATAACAAACATTTCTACCTTTGAAACATTTACAAAATCAACTTGAATAAATTTAATTACATTGGAGTAAATGAAAAATTAAAATCTGGTCGTTACCAGGATCGTGCTACTTCCCTCGAGCGACCTCGCGGACCCAGAGAGCTGCAGAAATAATAAAAGTGCGACACGTAAAGCGAGAAGAGCACCCACTCCCATGGATACAGTGCACGGAGGTGACAAAGACGTGGGGCGGGGTAGGTTGAAAGAAAGACGACGCGTAAGTGCAGGCAGGATCGATTTGTTTCTCGCGGAAAGGGCGTCGCGGCTTTTTGCGGCGCCGCTAAGAAATCAAGCCGTGTGCCACGCGTTCTCCTTCTCCGTCCGCTTTTTTCCACCCCGTCTTCCCGTTTGGCAAGGTTCGCGCGACACGCGCGCGAATTCATACACGGAAAAGACGAACGCGGGGGCGGTGGTCGTCTCAGGCGATTGTTCTCTCCCCGGGCAACTAGGTCGCGCACGATAGCACCACGCGAATCTCATTTGCTCGAAGAGGGATCGATGCCAGCGGTGGGATCCGCTCGATTCCATCAATTTACCCAAACGAAGGCTAAATATCGAATTCCTAGGGGATCTCAGAGAGCCATTATGCTCAGAAATCCATGTGAAAACGTCGATCAGACGTTGGAAACGATGTATTCGTGTGATACCTCGGTGTAGAATTTAGTGTTAGGTCTCTGGAAGCCTCTACTGGACTGTCAAACTTGGGCAAACATTGGCACACATTGCAGTTCGTTGAGTAAAGAATTTGATCACGATTCGCGTGAGACTCGAGATCAAGATTTGATACCAAGTCTCTCAAGACACCTGCTGGACTACTCAAACTTGTTCAGTGATGGTCAAACATTGCAATACGTCGAGTTTAATCATGCTTCGAATGAGAACTTGATGGGCCCCGTTAGAAGTTTCTCAGAATCCCTCCATCCAGTCTTTAATCCATCGCAGTTCCTCAAAGATTCAGCTCCGCGTTCACTCCGCGATACACGTTTCCATAATTCACTCCGTCCCAGCCGCTGAATTCCCCACCTTTCCCCGTTTCCTTCTCGCGAGGAAAAGTGGCGGAGCAGTAAATTTTACGGGCTGATAATCCGTTTATGCCCCGTGGAATCTGATCTATGGGATCGTTCCGCGGTCGTGTTAGCGCGCCATCGTCCTTATCTCTCGATCTTCGCGCTAGACCGAGGTCCAGCGCCTGCTCGCGTTTCTAACGGCCTTCGCTGCGTTCATGCTAATCGCGCGCCCCGCCAATTAATTCCCTTCTTACGGATTACTCGACGTTCCGCGTCGACGGCGCGGTAAATAAGGATAACGAAAGGGAAGAAGCCTCTCCGTCCCGACAGAGAAACGGTTTTCGCTTTTTCACCCCGTACCCGTGCGCGCGGGCCGCCTCGAAATGTTAATTAAGCGTCTCAAATATTTACTTTGCCCGAGCGACTCCACGCTACGGGAAACAAAAATGCGACGACGGCCGTTACTCGCGGGTCTTTGTCTTGCTGGGGGTAATTTAATTAATCGACCGTGTAAACAGCCGTTTTTCGTGGGATGCGACCGTATTAGGCATTCGTACGTATCTTCTGGATCGAATTCGACTTGCCATGGGGTCGTTCGATGGTTTGACACATTAAAAATGGGACGAAATCGAACATTTATTGGGTGGAAAATTTTTGAAAAATTGGTTACATTTGGAACAAGAATGTACTATTTGTGTATATTGTGAAAGTGTATATTGAAGAGTTTGGAATAATTCTTAATGGGGGTTGAAATTGTTCTTTGGGAAGGGATGTGCCTTTGGTGTAGTAGGAATGTAGGTAGTAGTAAAATTCAACGACTTCTTTGCACATTGCAGACTCTCGCTCGAGTACACCTGACTAGTTTTCAGGTAGTATACATTTTCAATATACATGTTGCGAAGGCTTCGCGACGCGATCTAAAATTCCAAACCACCCAGTATCTTCGCATTTTTCCAAGTAAGGCGCGGATCGCTAAAAACGCGAGGAGATCGAGAAGAACAGATCCATTACCGCTAACAACCGTCGTATCTTCAAGTTCTCATTATACTCTGACTCCGAAGACGGCAACCAACGGTATCTTCGACCCCTTTCACGTAAATCAGATCTACGAACGAGTTTCTTCACTTCGCAGGGAACATCTTTCGCGTAACGACGCCATAACCGGTGTTACGGCCTCGCCCCCATTGCCTCTATTAAACCGAGGGGTCGAGTGATTCGGAGCCGTGTAATTTTTCCTCGACAATTTCTCCAAACCCCCTCCCCCGTCCAACCTCGATACGGTTCACCTTTTCGCGACGATAATTTCGATCAAGCGAACTCGTTCGATAAGTCGGCGAAAGGCAAAAATAGAGCATCGTAATCGTGGAGGTTTGAGGAATCGCTTGGGGAATACTTGCAGGGTTCGGTGGTGGTTTTTGATATACTGGGTGTCCCGTAACTGGTGCTACAAGCGGTGAAAAATTGAATCGAAAATGTAGAATAAACTTTTTGAAAAAAAAATAAGTTTGAGAATTTGTCGAGGACACCCTGTATAATCGAATTTCGTAATCTGAAAAATGATAAAGTTTCCAAGAGTGGATGATCAACTACCGTGCACACCGGCATGTGTTCTCTCGTTGAACAACGACCGGCGCTTCCAAGTGGATGGATGTATTTTTTAACGTTGTTCGCCGCGACTTTAATTTATATTCTAATGTCCTGTGCACACGGGCACGATTCGTGACGCGCGTCTATCTTTAATTTAAATTTCCATCGATGTAATTTAATTCACCTTGATATTGCCTGGCTGGATATTAGTGGGACGCGGGTCGAACGTGCGCCAGCGAAATTCAAATTGGGAAGATCGCGGCGATACGATGTTACCATTTTAGGGGACGAACTCGATACTAGTAATCGTTCGAGTCTGTTGAGTTGAATGGCAATTACATATCAAATATTATAGCTTCGAGGTACTTGTTACTTTAAACAAAAATAATAAAATCTTCCATGGTCCTTACTGAGCATGGAACAATTTAACACCCCTCAAAAAAAAAAAAATTTTCCAAATTCTTAAACGTAAACAGTTTCCCTGTCGAACATTCTCCCCTCGGTTCTCGTTGCAGAGTTGCCAAAACATCGACCGAGTGAAACAGGGGTTGGCAAAAAAATATTCCGAACCGGTTCGGAATACCTTCCGGTATCGCTTTATCCGTACCCCCTCCGCGTCCAGAGCTGTCGAAACCCCCGCGGAACGCCAGGTGACCGGCCGTGAATCGAATAATCCGGATAACGGCAGATGCGTTCTTTTTTTTTCCCCCATTCTCCGATAACCCTGAAAACAATGTTGCCATTCGCGCTCCTGTGCGCAGCGACGGAACGCATTGTCGCTCGTCACGAGAGCTACGTGCCTGCAAAAACCCGGTGAATTACATTTTACACTTTTTGACGAGGCTTCTCCTACCATTCGTCCCCTCCCCCTCGCTCTCGCGACACCCACGCGACTCTTCGTTTTTTTCTGTTTTCGGTTCACGGATCACGAACGCCCGGAGAGCAGGCAGTCTGGGCAGGGAAATAACGCGGATCTCTCGACCGTCGATCCCGACTGGGCGTCGATTGTATCGCGTGATTTATGCAGATCGACGCATAAGGGGGAGAGGAGGTGGAGAGAGAGACGCGCTTGTAAATTCTCGCGGACGAAACGCTTCGTGTCCCGGCGTTGTTGTTTGATTACCCGGCGAAACGGGATCCACGAAGACGCGATATCGCTTTTCAACGGAAAAAGGACCGCGAGGGTTGCGAGTTTATTCGAAATACTGGACAAATAGGAAATTCGAGAGCGAATTTTAGAGTTTATTAAACTTTCAAACTTAATCGAACGTCGTGAGATAGTCGCGTGAATCGAGAAATTAATTCTAGGGTCGTCGAACGTTGCCAAAGTTAGGCAAACATAGAAAAGTAGTCGAACACTCGAACACGATGAATTAAGGTAAGTGTGTCGCTCAAGTAAGAAATCTGGGAAATGCCAGCTTGAGAAATGATCGAGTCGAACTACTGATCGATATCGCTTCCTGAAATATTCCCACGCGAGAAGATTCGATCGCGAAAGTGAATTTTCCATGAAGTTCGGCGCAGCGTTCTTCGCAATTTGAGCTTCTGTTACACTCTGCAATTATTGACTCCAACTACCCGACAGAGGCCGGCAATCTTGTTAAATGCTTGAATTATTGACTCTCGCTACTTAAAGGGCAAATTCCCATTTTACCAGAGGTAAAACATTGACTTTGCCAATGGAAAGATACTCTCCTTTCCGCGTGCCCTTCTTCTTGTAATGCGAATTCGAATTGGCTCCCACCACGGAACCTCAATTGTCTAGTAAATTACTGACTCTCACTACTTAGGAACAGTGTCAGCGACGCCTCAGCCTCTCGATAGCGATTTCGACGGTACAAGGAAAAACATCTTTTTTTTTTTTTTTAATTTTAATATCTTTATCTTATGGTCGATGAAATGTGTTAAAATGAAATCTGTTAACGAAACGATTGAACCAAAGGCTGACGAAACACCGAACCGAACATATCCAAACGTGACAAACTTATTTACCAAAAAAAATAAAAAAAAAAAAAAAAGTGGAGCTGTTGTAATTATTGAGCTCAACCGCAGATCCCTGGCTGGTGAATTATTGACTGGCATAGGGTAGCAAAAGCAAATTTCAACGACCCCGCAGACGGAAAAGGCATCGGCTCCGTCAACGGAGAGAAACAACCTCCACGGGACGATAAATCATTGGCTCGTACCAGTGACTAACGCAAACCGCTCGCGGCCGATATTGCCCGGTGAATTATTGACATGTACCGCTGTCAGGAGTAAGCAGCCGCAAAGCCACTTTCGCCGCCGGCGTGGAATTTAAGAACCGCCGCTGCAGCAACGAACCGAGCTGCAGGCGGAGTTCTCGACTGGTTTCCGGACCAGGAATTCGGCATCGGGAACTCCTGCGTCGAAAGGACGAACAAATATCGCCCGCCCTGCGAAACAGTTACCGTCGTGGAAGTTACGGGACGAAGGCAACCCTTTAAAATTTTCTCGCAAATTGGAAAAAGTTTCCCAAGTTCGCCCTCCCAAGAAACGGCCGCCTTCCGTGGCTGTATATCAACCCCCAATTACGAAATCTCCGGAGTCCTCGAATGTACGAACGATGATGAGCTAGTGGCCAACTTTCGGGGGAGTATTTGGGTCTCTTGGAGAACGTCCCGGGGGCGGAGAGACGTCGCCACACTTAGGCGAGCCTAATCAAACCCCTAGTCTGGGTTAGGACTGAAATGAAATCTTTCGAGGAGGTTCTCGATTCGTCGAGCGTGGCTAAACCTAGTCGAACTAAATCAGTCGTCCAAATATATTTGTCAAAAAAAAAAAGAAAATAAATAACGATGAAACCTTCCTCGAAACGAACTTTTCACCCATACTCCGTCACCTCTATCCACCTATTTTGTATCCGTGCATACTTGTTATTTTGGGTAAACGCTGCCGGTAGACTTCCCCGACATCCCCAGAGCGCATGTAATAAACGAAACTTCTCTCCCCGCCTCATATAGCGACGAAACAATCCGTATGAAAGCCCCGCGAGCGGAAACGTCGCGTATTTACGGTCTCGAATTCGCAGCCGAAACGGGCATCCCGGCGCAAACAGCGTCGCTAGGCATTAAGGCCGCCGGTGTCTTCGAGCCCGATGCGTTCCAGCTTCCGCGACCTTGTTAAAGGCAACAGCGCGCGAAAGTCTGCAACCAGGACGCCGAATGGGAAGGAAACACGAGCGGAACGGGGCGAACGTGAAGGGAGAGAGAAAGAAAGTAATGGTTAGAAAAATATCCGCTCCATACGTGAATGTCCAACTGGGCTCGTATATCCTGACGACGAGTAGCGCGGAAAAGATGGGGGGTGGACGGGGGGGGGGGGAGAGACCCCGCGATCGCAAAGAGATCTGTTAAGGGAGAAAAGAGGGCGCGAGGGGTGGGAGCAGCGGTTGGAAAAAGGCAGCGAGAAGAAAAGTTCGCCGAGGAACGAAGTAATTTAAAAAGTTTCTGCTCCATGACATCTCGCGATAACAAATTATCCCTGCCCCATTATCCACAAATGCGATTATGATAAGAAAGAACCGGGGCTAAACTTTAATGCAACGAGCCGCCGGTTAGCGCCGCGCGAAAGAATTGCCGCCGGTGGATATTGTAACGTCTGCGTGCTCGCAATTCATGCGGACGTGTAACCCGCCCCGGAAACCCACCCTCGCGACGCCCAACCCCTGAGAAACCGGAGGAAAACAGAGGTACAACTTGTCCACGGATTCGCGCAAATTCTCGGGGTTGTTTCCCTGAAACGGGCTGGCGAGAGCTCGCCCAGGATTACACGGGGATGCTTCGTGAAACGGTGATACGTTGTTTGGGAATTTATGACATTTTTAACCACCACCTCACGCCGAACGGGAATATTTAGGGGGGCTGGTGCGTCTGGGATGATTGCGAACTTGTGTAAGTTGGAAGTAGAGGGGGTCAAACTTGGTCAAGCATGGATAATTCTAGTCAGATGTAGCAAGAGACCACGACTGACCATGCCTGGCCATGAAACTCTCAAACATCTTAAGTTAAAGGACGAATTAAAACGAAGACCTCGTAGTCGCAACGAGAGAATTAGTGCTTCTTGGAAACAACTAGTCAACTCAGCGCGTTCCTTAGCCTGTATTACATTTTACCTCTCCTAGAACGTGTCGTGCAATATATGTAGAAGTAACCCTGAAAATCAAACTCTGATCGACCAAGTTGCTCCGCGGCAACACAGTAAACAACAACGAGGATAAATCCAGAACGAAACATGATCGCGCGCTCGAACGAATCGCTGTTTCGCCGCGGCTGTAAACGCCACGGATAAATAATTCCTGGCACAGGAGATTCAAGTCTTACAAAAGCTTTTACGCGGTAAAGTTTCCATGGATATCACTCTCGACCGTGGCGTTCGATTCCCGCGCATCCAGCCACGAACTTCGATTATTCGGAACTTCGTGCGCCGGTTCATCGACGGCCCGTCGACATAAATTAGCGCGGAATTTCGAGACGTCTTCCCGAAAACGCATCCTCCTTCCCTTCTTCCTTGTTACCGCGAGAACGTTGGACCGTAAATCATCGACGGATTGTTTACGCGAGTCCAGCAAGATGAAAACAGGTGGGAAAGACGATCGAGAGAGAATCGAGTATCGTCGATTGTCTCTAGAAAGGTACACCGAGACAGGCCGGGTTTCTGTAAACTTTGTCGCATAAACAAATTGCTTCGAGCAATTCTCTTCGGGATTTGTGGCCTTCAGCAACTCGAAGTTTGTAAAAGCTAAGCTGTTGCGTTGATGCTAAGCTCGGTGTACCCAAAAATTTGTTCTGCAGGATGATGAGGTGGTCAAGCACGGTCATGCATTTGAATATTTGCATTTGAATATTTGCATGCTACTTTGAACCTGTGAGTAATCCTTCCACGATAAACGCCCGTTTGAAATGATTGAAATCCTCGAGGTGATTCGACTGAACCTTCCGCGTATAATCGGGCCAGAATTTGAAGTGCGGAGCTTTGGCGTACAAAATATAACTTTCAGACTCAATGAACGTCAAAAGCACAGTCGTCCGGCGCGGCAGTAATTGCGTTTCGCTAATCGACGAGCGCCACGCGGCCCAATTATCATTAAAACCGTCGCGCGCGACGTTCAACGACCGAGA
Organism: Hylaeus anthracinus; assembly: GCF_026225885.1. Lineage (NCBI taxonomy): Eukaryota > Metazoa > Arthropoda > Insecta > Hymenoptera > Colletidae > Hylaeus > Hylaeus anthracinus. The sequence goes on from NW_026533254.1 coordinate 17,353,060, forward strand.
CGCGGAACGGCTGTGAAAATTGTTTAGCATTCGAAGCGCGATCGCGAAATTTCGTTTGTTCGATTGGTCCGCGAAAATTGCTGGCGAAACGATACATATTTGCCCAGTCAGCTCGACGCACTGAAATTTATCGTTCGACCGATGATTATCATTAGCCACACCGGAGGACTACACTTATCCTGATTCATCGCTGACCACGATTCGTATCGAACACCGCAACCGATGTACACTGTCGCTCGAAAAGCTTCGGTGTTGTACATGGTTTATTCCCCGAGGGGTTCGCATGTCTTCCGTCCCCATCTTTCAACTCCGTAAAACACACTTTCTCTTTAACACGTTTCTTAAATCTGTCCCTGCTCTTCTCCGCTGGACAACCCATTTTGTTTCAATCCGATATCTAAATCGGTTCGCGTGATGCGAGCCTTCGAACCTGACGTTTAAAACGCGCGGGAAGTTGAACGGCGGCCGAAGTTCCTGTGACCCAGTTCTTTTCTGGGAAATACGCACGTCGGGAGTAACGGAAGTGGGGAAAAAAAGGAGGAAACGCTGACTTTGCGAACGTTACTGACCAGTGCACACAGGTGCAGCGCTGGAGGACGCGTCAGCGAAGACGGAGACAACAGAACGGTCGAACATTAAGCTACGTTTTCCACGATATCTCAACAACGGGTGCTCGTATCGATGCGAAACAAAAACAGGTTTAAAGGGAAGAGTTCCGCGCTTTTATGCGAGACACTCGCGGAGTCGGACGATATTTCTGTTTGAGAGGGAAGAATATTTAATTCGAAGTTTGATTTCGAAGCTTTGATTAATTTCGATTCGGGACTTATTCGTTGATTTTTTTTTATCGTCCCCGTTATCAGCGGTAATCGGTGAATATCGTATATTAAAAGTCTGGTAACTAATATTTGCGCAATTAAAAGGGACGAAGGCCCCCGTAAAAAAGCCAATTGTTAAAATTAACATGGGAATACCGGAACGAATTCATCGGTGGCGACGGCTGGCCGTGATGAAGCACTTCCGAGAGCAAAATTAATACGGAAAACAAATTGGGCAACAATTTTGGGATAATTTCGTAATTAAATATTTGATGAGGCTGGATATCTCCCATACGTCCCGCTTTATACGATTAATTGCAATCCACTTCCATTTGCGTGTTAATGCATCGTCGAACAACGATCGAACTCCTCAAAAAAAAAAAAAGAACCATTTTAAGAACCTCGTGAACCTATAAATTTCACTGAAAATAATACAAAATTTCGTTCTGTTTTTCAAGGGTTGATTTGAGAACCACTGGCCCGGTATGTTTTCAGGGAACGCGGTAAGTAGTCGAAACGATGGAAATAAAAATTTCAAGTACGATCTGCTGGTAGTGACGTTCTCGTGGCCCCGATACACGCGGCTCGTGATTTAGCGAGGGAATTTCGAATAACTGATTCAGTAGTCGGCGCAAGAACAAGTGGCGGGGGCCGTTCAGTTTAAACGGCCGACGAGTTATCGGAAATCTTTGATACGATACAGTAAAAGCCCTGATAAATCAGTCGAAACGCTTGGGAGAAAAAAAAAAAAAAAAGTAGAAGAAGAAGAAGAAGAAACGAGAAGGAAAAAACACGGCCGTTTCAGTTTTTACGGCTCACAAAGCTGCGCGAAAAGGGCTTAAGCAAGGGGTAAACTGAATTTCGTTTCGTTTCAACGTCGTTCGCGAAACGCAGGAGCGCTCCTCAGGATCGTAGACGGATCGCTGCGAAACAGGGCAACTTTTTTAACGTGTTTTAGCAGCGCTCTTGCTCCGGTGAAGCGAAAAGTTGCGAATTACTCTGATAGGGTTGATTTTAAATTGAAGATGATACTGCTCTTTCAGACACACTTCGCGATACACAAAATACAGAAACGAACAGACTGAATAAGGTACTTCGGACAGTAAATATGCCCTTTGATGCTTTCAAAGTGCTATAGAAACATATTTTACAGAAATTATCTCGAGAATGGTAGAACGTTATTTTTTTAATATTATTTCTAATTTATCTTCTACCAGCTCGTAGCGTTGAAATATTACCGCCGAACGTATTGGAATAAAATTCTAAGATTGCAAAATATTGAAATATTCCCCCCACCCCCTTCTCCCTCCTAAAATAAAAAATACAGGATCGCGATTCTTCCCGTCCCCCGTCCGTCAGGTTGCGACGCAGGATCCATCCGACGATGAGATCGAGCGGAAACCAGTCGACTCGCGGGCGGAAAAATAATTTCTCGGTTCCTCTCCGCGGAATAATGGGTTTCGAGAGGACAATGTAGACGCGAGGAACGCGGTGAAGGGCGCGAGGGGGCGGGAGAGACGTCTGGCTGAAGGGGACAAGGGTTCGTCTGTCGTCAATTCGAACGCGAAGGATTTCCAGGAGCCAGATGAGAGAAGCCGTGTCGTTTGTTTGCATAAAACGAAACAGAAAGAAAAATAAAAGAAACGGGCGGGGGAAAAAATAGAAGACGAAGAAAAAAAAATATGTGAAACGCGTCCCAGCCGCTGGGCGAAATGTAGCGTTTCACGTGGAACGAGTATCGGCTGGTGTTCGTCCATTTCACGGTTCGTAGTACGCGACGTTACGTTCGTGTACGCTCGCACGAGAAAAGGGGGGCCGTGGAGATGGGGGTCAGAGCGGGGGTTGCTGCGACGACGTTCGCTTTCGACGAAAATCGGACGACCGAATACCTCTGTTCGATGAGCCACGTCGAATACGACATATTTTATATAAAACGATTTTTCCAGCAAAAAGAGAAAAGAATTTGGGATGAAGTTATCGACTCACCGTGTAAGTAGGACGAGAGAGGGACTCTCTACAGAAAAATAAATCGAAAACGTGGAGCAAAATTTTTCGCTGGGATGCTCCGTTTTCGAGAAAATCGATCTTGAAGATAGGTTGGGGCAACTTTATCTCGTCCACCTTCTCGATCGTGTTTAGAACCAGGAATATACATGGTGAATTACGGGGAAATTGTGGTTGCAACTTATTAGTTTTAGGTATCGTGCAGGAATACGACGAATGTGAGCAGTTCAATTGGGTGAATTGAATTCTCATCGCGTGCCCCAAACGGTATTCAACATTGATTTTCTCGCAAATAGATGACTGTACCAGAGAACTTCATCGCACGTTTTCGCCTCAGTTTTTAACGCGGATTAATTTCTGCGTCTAATATGGACGAAGTCTTGAGTACCCTTTTGTTGTTCCGGAGTGAAGAGGTTAACATTTGACAATGTGCTAGAGATGAGGTCTTCCAGTTGCTGGGTTTCCTATTAAGGGCTCGCGATGGTATCTTTCGTAGTTGACAGCAGAGGGTTCCTATTGTTCTCGAGCAGTTTCGAATTATAGCAAGATCTTTGTCTGGCCATCGACCTGTTCTATCTGCATGAACGCAGTAGAATGAATAATTAACACCAGCGGTTGGTCATTACACAATGAGTCACTGCAGCCTGCCATCTCGGACAACTTCTTCGACTACGAACAATTATAGAAAATATTTACTAAAAAAAAAAAAAAAAAAAAAATGTGTTTTATATTATCTCGACTGGTAATTTCATCTGGCACTCGAAGCGAGATCAGCCTGGTAAACAACAGTGTTTGCCGTTCGCGGAGTGGAATGTATTATGAAAGAGGGATACGCGTGTCGGAAGTAAAACGAGCACTGCATGCAGTAGTTAAAATATCAATGATATCCGTTATTCATGAGCGAGACCGTGACGGAGATTCTGCGACAACAACACGAATCTACATCGAATCGACAACGAACGTTTCAACGAGAATATTGTCGAAACTTTTAAACAGAAATCATTACCCTCCCTCGATACAACGACGTAGGAGTGCTAACCTAGGGCACTTATATCGAGGAGTTATCGTTTCTCGAAAACTACTAGCTTTAGGATAGACATGCATCAACACTTTTCTTATCAAACTTCATCGCTCTATCTTTCAACTCTGATTCTAACGAAAACTAATTCGGTATTATGTACAGAGTATAAAAAAATGGCGTTATTTATGGGAATCCCTGATACAAGAGACGAACAGAACCAGCCAGTAAAAGATGCCGATGCGGGGAAACGGGAGAGAAGCAGAACGATAAATGGGAAAGATAGAAACCGAGCGGAAGCAATGAAACAGAAAGGGAAATGAGAAATAGGGGGTCTGAAAGGGAGTAATGAAGCAAAGACGGAGAACGGTGGTCGAAGAGGGAAAGGGAATCCCTTGGTAGGGTGTATTTTCGACGGGAGACGATGGAAGAGGGGGGTGGAAGGAAACTGGGTGGAAAGACTGAACTGTTTGACTATCGAATTGCAGATCCCCTGCTCCCCATCTACCCCGGGCCAAGGTAATGCTATAGCAAGTTCGGTGAATGCGCCGCGGTGCATCGGGAGCCAACGGAGACGACGAGGTCCCTCGTCGAATTCGACTCATATTATGCGCGGGGAACGTGAGAACGCTGACGAACATAATCGCATTAAGGCCGCAACAAATTTCGACGCTGTCTGGATGCTTATTGCTTACGTGAGCATCCCTGGATGCATACTCGAATACGCTCCTCGAATTGCCCCTCGCACACCCCCGCCCTATCCTCCATCTCGACCTAGGGAGCCTGTGCGATCAGAACAGCCTCTCGAAATTTCCACCGCGCCCACGAAGTTTCGTCGTAAGCTTATTATGCCCGTGAAACCGTTTTCCTTTCGTTTATTTATTCGCGGCCCGATGGAAAAAGGACTTCCGCCCGGGAAAAGGCGAGCGCTGTTCTCCTAAATTATCCGCCTACTTTCGTTCCCTCTCGTGGCGTTCTTGATCGTCCTGGAGTAGCAGCCTAGGTCTTAAGACGCGAATACGGTATTTATTCGCTGAGAGCTCGCGGGCTCTTAACATTAAACCTACCTACTGACTACTTCTACTGCAATGGAACAAATCACTACTCTTAGACATTTTTCTCAATTAAAACGAAGGATTTTGATAAAAATACATACTATCGCGAATGTTAGATTATATAATTTCCAATCGCACAAGAACAAAATTTTAGCTTCGCGAGAAGCTACTGGAAACACCCACGCCCCGAATGTTCCAGCGCTAAAAACACCAACGTTTCTAAGTATCGCGCTAAACGCGACCGCGTTTCATGAATATATGTTGCATAGTTCACGTGACGGGACACGAGTGCGCAAGAAGTTCCTGTACAAGTTTCCAAAGAATCTTCGGTTTCCTCGTAGGAGACCACGCGGAACGGTGCGCGAACGGGTCGATAGGACGCGTGCGGTAAACTCGAACAAACAAACCGAACAAACGGTTCGCCTAAATCGTGCCAATCGATTGGCTCTTTGGTTGACCAGCGGATCCATGCCTCAATTAACACCTGCCCGCTACGCTGCACGCCGGCCAAAACGCATCCCGATCTATCCTCGTTAGCATTGGTTTTAATTTAATTGCGCGTCGATCCAGCGCATCGAACGGCTCATTATTTTTCCTGACAAACTCGTACGGGATCGCACACGATGTAACTTCGTTTCGTGCGACGGGTGAAGCAATCGCGATAACGAATCAGTTACCGTTGACTTGGATTTTGAATTGCCTCGAACGGGATCGTTTTAAAGGGATCCTCTAGGATGGGAAACATTTCTGGAACATTATTTCACAATCACGTGGAGGACTCAGCCTCCAAGAACGAATCCAGCCATTCCTCGAGGCGGAGCCTTGGGAATCGCGGGAGTCCGCGTGCATTCTATGAAATCTCGCAGACTAATAGGTACGGGCGGATAAGATGCGGGCCTCCCGGTGTCGTAAAGAGGAAGACGTCTTACGTTGCACCTGCCACGGCTCGAGGCTTCCGGGAGAAAAGAAGCTCGCGAATTATCCTCGCGCGAGAATGGTGGCGCGGATCCTAGGACGCGATCGGGCGTAAGGCTCTCCCAGTCACGCCCACCCATTCGGTCGAGAGGAATTTCAAAAAAATATTTGATCTCTGGGAAGCTTCTCTGACGTCTTCGACTCTGGCCCTGTGATTCAAGCCCCGAGAGAAGCCAAAGGGATGGTTAAAATTGAAGAATGGTGGTGCTTCGAATCTTGGGAACGTTCGATCGAAATTTAGGTGGAGTTGTTAAATTATGTGCGAGAGACTATTTTGATTTACTCGATTTACTATTTTGAAATATATTTTAAGTCAATTTTCAGTCGCATAGTGACTATAGAAAATGCTTCGACATTTAATCAATGAAATTAACCAAACGATTAAACTTTCATTGAATCAAATACTAATCCAACGACAGATCGATTCCTCTTTTTAAATACAGACTGTACAAATAAATCAAGAAGCTTAGCATGAACACACGAAGCTTAACGAAACACTATTCGCGATAGAATTGCCGTCACAAAAGTAGATCGCGAAACAAAGATCGCAGAAATTCGACGAAAACCACTCGAAATCGCCTCTTGGCAGTCGCGATGCTCGTTTAACCAGAACCCTCTATAGTCGCTAATCGCTCGGTCCTTTCAGCGACAGCGTAGCGCCGCCGCGTTCAACCGACGCTCGATGATTTTCCGCGGATTTCCGGAAATCAGCGACCGGGGTGGGGTAAACAAACGCGATAAACCGTACACCCCTCCCCGGGCTGGTCGACGGAACACGAGCCCACCGACGTACAAGCGTAATGAAACGTTTTCATTGGCCGTTGTTAACCAGCACGCGGAGGCCGTTGTACAGGGGAAATTGAAAAGAAAAATGTAAAAAAAGGGACAAAGAAAGAGCGATCGAATCGACCAGCCCTGCCTGAAACTGCCACTCGATATGTACCGGGTGAAGCGCGAACTCAACGACACTTTGCGGAATGTTTGATTTAAATAATTGTGGATTACTCGTTAACGAGAATAATGTGAATTTCTCGCGAGCGTATAAGTTCGTCCATACATCTACAAATCTATATATACATATATATATAATATAATATTTATAAATATA